>NC_090444.1:1751882710-1752190924 GCF_031143425.1 Pleurodeles waltl
GGGGCAGGGAAAGGTGGTTTATCTGGGACACCTGGTAGGTGGAGAACAGATTGCACCACTTCAGGGGGAAATCCAGACAATTATGGATTGGGTTCCCCCTACAACTCAGACCCAGGTGAGAGCCTTCCTAGGCCTTACTGGGTATTACAGGAGATTCATTAAAAACTATGGCTCCATTGCAGCCCCACTTAATGAGCTCTCTAGCAAGAAGATGCCTAAAAAGGTATTGTGGACAGCTAGCTGTCAGAAAGCTTTTGAGGAGCTCAAACAGGCCATGTGCACTGCACCTGTCATTAAAAGCCCATGTTACTCCAAGAAATTCAATGTTCAAACTGATGCATCTGAATTAGGGGTAGGGGCAGTCTTATCACAACTCAATTCTGAGGGCTAGGATCAACCTGTTGCTTTTATCAGCAGGAGGTTGACCCCTAGAGAAAAGCGTTGGTCTGCCATAGAGAGGGAGGCCTTTGCTGTGGTCTGGGCACTGAAGAAGTTGAGGCCATACCTGTTTGGCACTCACTTCATTGTTCAGGCAGACCACAAACCTCTACTTTGGCTAAAACAAATGAAAGGTGAAAACCCTAAATTGTTGAGGTGGTCCATATCTCTACAGGGAATGGACTATACAGTGGAACATAGACCTGGGAGTACACACTCCAATGCAGATGGACTCTCCAGATATTTCCACTTAGACAATGAAGACTCATCAGGTCATGGCTAGTCTTATTGTCCTTCATTTGGGGGGGGGGGTGGCTTGTGTAGGAAAGTACCATCTTGCCTGGCATGTTACCCCCATATTTCACTGTATATATGTTGTTTTAGTCTATGGGGGTCATTCTGACCCTGGCGGTAAAATCCGCCAGGGCCAACGACCGAGGGAGCACCGCCAACAGCCTGGCGGTGCTCCCTTGGGCATTGCCGCGGTCAGAAACGGAAAACCGGCGGTGTACCGCCGGTTTTCCGCTGCCCTGGGGAATCCTGCGCCGCCATGGGGATTCCGACCCCCATACCGCCATCCTGTTCCTGGCGGTTTTGGCCGCCAGGCACAGGATGGCGGTATGGGGTGTCGTGGGGCCCCCGTAACAGGGCCCCACCAAGATTTTCAGTGTCTGCCATGCAGACACTGAAAATCGCGACGGGTGCAACTGCACCCGTCGCACCCCTTCCACTCCGCCGACTCCATTCGGAGCCGGCATCCTCATGGAAGGGTGTTTCCCGCTGGGCTGGCGGGCGGCCTTCTGGCGGTCGCCCGCCAGCCCAGCGGGAAACTCAGAATACCCGCGGCGGCCTTTTGACCGCGCAGCGGTATTCTGGCGGTTCCAGCCAGGCCGGCGGCTTCCGCCGCCGGCCGGGGTCAGAATGACCCCCTATGTGTCACTGGGACCCTGCCAGGCAGGGCCCCAGTGCTCATAAGTGTGCCCTGTATGTGTTCCCTGTGTGATGACTAACTGTCTCACTGAGGCTCTGCTAACCAGAACCTCAGTGGTTATGCTCTCTCTGCTTTCCAAATTGTCACTAACAGGCTAGTGACCAATTTCACCAATTCACATTGGCATACTGGAACACCCTTATAATTCCCTAGTATATGGTACTGAGGTACCCAGGGTATTGGGGTTCCAGGAGATCCCTATGGGCTGCAGCATTTCTTTTGCCACCCATAGTGTGATCTGACAATTCTTACACAGGCCTGCCAGTGCAGCCTGAGTGAAATAATGTCCATGTTATTTCACAGCCATTTACCACTGCACTTAAGTAACTTATAAGTCACCTATATGTCTAACCTTCACCTGGTGAAGGTTGGGTGCAAAGTTACTTAGTGTGTGGGCACCCCCCCACATCGTTCAGGGCAAATTCCCTGGACTTTGTGAGTGCGGGGACACCATTACACGCATGCACTATACATGGGTCACTACCTATGTATAGCGTCACAATGGTAACTCCGAACATGGCCATGTAACATGTCTAAGATCATGGAATTGTCACCCCAATGCCATTCTGGCATTGGGGAGACAATTCCATGACCCCCCCGGTCTCTAGCACAGAACCCGGGTACTGCCAAACTGCCTTTCCGGGGTCTCCACTGCAGCTGCTGCTGCTGCCAACCCCACAGACAGGTTTCTGGACAAAGGAAAGGGGAGTGACCACTCCCCTGACCTGCACCTCCCAGGGGAGGTGCCCAGAGCTCCTCCAGTGTGCCCCAGACCTCTGCCATCTTGGAAACAGAGGTGTTGCTGGCACACTGGACTGCTCTGAGTGGCCAGTGCCATCAGGTGACGTCAGAGACTCCTTCTGATAGGCTCTTACCTTTCTTACTAGCCTATCCTCCTTCCTAGGTAGCCAAACCTCCTTTTCTGGCTATTTAGGGTCTCTGCTTTGGGGAATTCTTCAGATACCGAATTCAAGAGCTCACCAGAGTTGCTCTGCATCTCCCTCTTCACCTTCTGCCAAAGGATCGACCGCCGACTGCTCAGGACGCCTGCAAAACCACAACAAAGTAGCAAAGACGACTACTGCAACCTTGTATCGCTTCATCCTGTCAGCTTTCTCAAACTGTTTCCTGGTGGTGCATGCTCTGGGGGTAGCCTGCCTCCTTCTTGCACCAGGAGCTCTGAAGAAATCTCCCGTGGGTCGACGGAATCTTCCCCCTGCAACCTCAGGCAACAAAAGACTGCATCACCGGTCCTCTGGGTCCCCTCTCAGCACGACGAGCATGGTATGTGGAACTCAGCAACTCTGTCCAATTGACTCCCACAGTCCAGTGACTCTTCAGTCCAAGTTTGGTGGAGGTAAGTCCTTGCCTCCTCACGCTAGACTGCATTGCTGGGTACTGCGTGATTTGCAGCTGCTCCGGCTCCTGTGCACTCTTCCAGGATTTCCTTCGTGCACAGCCAAGCCTGGGTCCCCGACACTCTAACCTGCAGTGCACAACCTTCTGAGTTGTCCTCCAGCGTCGTGGGACTCCCTTTCCTGACTTCGGGTGGACTCCGGTTCACTCCTCTTCTAAGTGCCTTTTCCAGTACTTCTGTGGGTGCTGCCTGCTTCTGTGAGAGCTCCCTGACTTGCTGGGTGACCCCTCTGTCTCCTCATCCAAGTGGCGACATCCTGGTCCCTCCTGGGCCACAGCAGCATCCAAAAACCCTAGACCGCGACCCTTGCAGCTAGCAAGGCTTGTTTGCGGTATTTCTGCATGGGAACACCTCTGCAAGCTTCTTCACGACGTGGGACATCCATCCTCCAAAGGGGAAGTTCCTAGTCCTCTTCGTTCTTGCAAAACACCAAGCTTCTTCCATCCGGTGGCAGCTCCTTTGCACCCTCAGCTGGCATTTCTGGGCATCTGCCCATTCTCGACACTGTCACGACTCTTGGACTTGGTCCCCTTGTCTTACAGGTACTCAGGTCTGCAAATCCACTGTTGTTGCATTGCTGGTGTGGGTTTTCCTTGCAGAATCCCCCTATCACGACTTCTGTGCTCTCTGGGGGTTGTGGGTGCACTTTACACCTACCTTACAGGGTCTTGGGGTGGGCTATTTTTCTAACCCTCACTGTTTTCTTACAGTCCCAGCGACCCTCTACAAGCTCACATAGGTTTGGGGTCCATTCGTGGTTCACATTCCACTTTTGGAGTATATGGTTTGTGTTGCCCCTATACCTATGTGCTCCTATTGCAATCTATTGTAACTTTACACTGCTTGCATTACTTCCTTTTGCTATTACTGCATATTTTTGGTATTGTGTACATATATCTTGTGTATATTTGGCATACTCATACTGAGGGTACTCACTGAGATACTTTGGTCATATTGTCATAAAAATAAAGTACCTTTATTTTTAGTATATCTGTGTGTTGTGTTTTCTTATGATATTGTGCATATGACACCAGTGGTATAGTAGGAGCTTTGCTTGTCTCCTAGTTCAGCCTAAGCTGCTCTGCTATAGCTACCTTCTATCAGCCTAAGCTGCTAGAAACACCTCTTCTACACTAATAAGGGATAACTGGACCTGGCACAAGGTGTAAGTACCTCTGGTACCCAGTACAAGCCAGGCCAGCCTCCTACATCTACAAAGTCAACCCAAGACTGAGTATTGACCTTCTGGGTGTCCCTGAACTTCATCCTAAACTGCTCTGGGGTCAGACTAAACTTTTTGGTTAAGCACCTCTTCATACTAGGGTATGAATCTACCTCCCCCCACTTAAGGTCAGAAGCCTATCCTTCCAAGAGTTGGGGACCAACTCCCATAGTAGTGAACCCCAGTATTGAGGCCTAATCCTTCTCATTCGGAGTGCCCTCTCAAAGGCCTCCAACCACTTGTCTATGTCATCCCCTTCTATATAAGCAGGAACCACCCCCTTGGGTAGTCTGGGACAAAAACCCCCACCCATGGACACTCAACTTCTCTGTCGCTGCCACCATCTATCTGTTCGATCCTTGCCGACTTCTCCTTCTCTAGGGCCAACTTCTCTGCCTCCAAAGCTATAAGGGATACCTGGGCCTCAAGTTCCCTTTCCCTGAGGTCCAGTTCTGCCTCCTCTTGGTCTGATGCCACAGACCTTCCCCTCCCACTAGCTCTGGATGGGGCCTTAGCTGCTGAGATTACAGTGAGGACATCTTCCCTCTCCCTTCCTACCTCTGAAGCTTCCTCTGTCTCTTTCATCGTTACCCAGGATTCAAGGGACTTGACCATCACAGCCTTCCTAAGGTTGTTAGCAGCAGGTAATCCCCTCTTTCTGCACAACACCCTAAACTCAGCTGCAGTAAGTGTGGGTAGGCTAGCCAAATCAAGCTCTATGGTCTCATTTAAGTTTTTGAGTCACTGAAAAAAACGTTGGTGCCAATTATTCAGAACAATTTAGAAAAGTCAAAAATGAAGAAATTAAAAAATGAGTCCAAATTTGAAAAATCAAAAATACTTTTGTTCTAAGTCAATTTAAAGGATTTTGTACTTATTTCACTTTAAACTGTAATGTGATATTAAACACAAGTACTAGATCCCACCACTGTGCACTAAAAATGTTGGAAAATGGATTATTGGTGAGGGCAGGTAAGTACCTACACTTAGCAATAGGCACTAACCTCCACTTAGTCCCAGTTAGGTCTTAATAAATTAAACCCAGCTCAACCCTTGGTAGCTTGGCCACGAGCGACAAGGCTTAATTTAGAAGACTAGTGTGTAAACCATTTAATAATCAGAAAACAGTAAATAAGTAAAACACAAAACAAAATAAAAACCCAACACCAATTTATAAAAATAGACCACATTTTTATCTTTAAAATGACACCAAAATGATTACAATCAGATAAGGGTAACCAAAGATAATAATTTGTAAATAATTAATGTTTTCTAGTGCATAGAAGCAACTAGCGCTGAAAGGGTTAAAAAAGGCCACCCTGGAAAGATAGAAAGTCCAGAGTTCATGCCCCCCCACGAGGTAACACTGTCACACTTACTTTCAGAAGTGTTTCTTAATTCAGGAAAGTGCTCTTCAGCACCAGCCAGCCTAGGGTTCAAAGGCTCTGGTTTGCCTCTTGGGGACTGGGACTACTAATCCCACAGTGAACCTCTTCAATTTATGGAGTTGCTGCAAATGTCTCCAAACTTCTGTATCTTCTTCCAGTGGTCCTTTTTGGGTGCTTGAAGTGTCAGCTGGGCGCTGCTTGCAGGACTTGATGCAGGGGACTCTGGGCATCTCCTTTGTACTTGTAGCAAAGAGGGAGTCCCTCCTTGAATCAGTTAAAGCCAGGAAAAGTCCTTCTTTTGGTGAAGCCCAAGTGTGCAGCTGGTGCAGTCCTTCAGAGTGCAGTGTCCAGGTGCAGGTCAGGGGTCCAGCAGGGCGGTCCTTGTTCTTTGTCTTGTTCCTTTTAGGGAGCTGGTAGGAATCTGAGGTGAGGGTGCAGCTCTGCCAGTTTCATCCTTGCTCCTGGGTGCTGGTTCTCCAGTCAGATGCAGGGTCCTTCCCCCTGTGATGACCACTTCCTGGGAAGTGTGGCAAAAAATCAATCCTAGGGAGCAACATTCTTCAAAAATCCATCATGGCTGAAACTGATTTTTGGAGGTTACATCTGGCTGAGCCCACCCACTGATGTGGCTAAAAATCTTAAACACACCCCTCACCTGCCCTCTCCTAATCTTATAGAGAGGGCACCTAATTGTCTGGGGTTGCAGGATGTGAGGGAGGTGTTGGGCTACTCCAAATGTCCTTCTGTGTCTTTGAAGACCAGTTTGGCAGCCCTCCCCCTTCCTGCTTCTACATCTGCTGAGAGAAGTTCTCCTCCCACAGGCACATTCCTTTGTGTTCAGCCGAGGCTAATTCACACCTCATCAAGGCTGCCTGGCCAGGCTGCCAGAGGCTGGCCAATCAGAGCAGAGCACTACAGGGCTGAAGTTGGCATCTTTTTAGATAGAGTTTAAAACTCTTTACCTGAACAAGTGATATTAAATCCAACAATTCTAAGTTGTGGTATTTATTATAACAATTAATTTGATACCAAACTTGAGGTATGTGACACTTAAGGGGACTTTGTAAATTAAAATAAAGTCTCCCCATTTAAGTCTATGAAGGCCATTCACTACAATGAAGGAAAAACGAATTTGGCTGTTTTACCTCACCAGGGCTTATAAAACTATTTTGTAAGGTCCCTGCTTATAGTTACATGGCACCCAACCCAGGGACAAACAGGGCGCCCCTTAGGGCTGAGTTATATGTAAAAATAAGGTAGTTTAAGACTTTGGAAGTACTTTTAATTCCAAAGTCGAATTAGCATTTAACTTTAATTTAAAAGCAGTCAGCAAGGCAGGCAGGCCTTTAAAATGACCCTGGCCATCTCAGCAGTGCACCTATGGGTGCACTACCTATGCTGGGGTCTCTAAACCTACATGCCCTACCATATAGTAGGGACTTATAGGTAGGTTGACATAGCCAATTATAATTAGCCTAATTTCCATATTTATTTTATACAGAGCACAGGCCCTAAGACTGGTTAGCAGTGCCCAGGGCACCATCAGATTCAGTAAAACACCAGCAAAAAGTGAAACATGGAGGCAACAAGTTAGGGGGCCTCTGCAATCAGGCCTTTTTTCTCACACCCTGCCACCTTTGGTATGCAACGCCGGCTCCCCCAGCCCCTTGGACTTGCCAACCCCTGCCCTGATGCCCATTTGGCACCAGGACAGGCAGGAAATTAGCTATGCACATATGCGTGGTGCACTACCAGGCTAGTCCCACCCTTAAGGTAGTCAGCCTGATGTGCTCCATGAAAGAAGGGTTCCATCATCTTGTTTTTTGTGGAACTAAGAACTCTGGGACACGAGTATGCCCACTTCCCACAGGAAGTGGTCATATAGAGGGTGTAGTACACCAGGGGTAAGTAGCCCAATGGCTACTATCCTACCCTCCCCTAAACACCCCTAAGTTAGGTATTTGGTGGCCCCCTGACAGCAGAAGTTCAGATTTGACAGACTGAAGAAGGAAGAGGACAAAGAAGACCCGAAGAAGCAAGAACTAAGGACTGCTGATGGACTCTGGTGCAAAACCCTGCCTGCTTACCACCGGCTCCTGTCCTGACAGTCACAACAACCTGACTCGTCCTGCAACTGTGCACCTTCCAAAAGCCTCTGAGAGCCTCCCGCACTTTGCCAAGCCGTCAGCATCTCCCTTGAAGTGGAGGAGCCACTTCCTTGCTCCTGCAGGCACAATCCACAACCTCCAGTTCACCATTCTGCTGACCACCAGGTTCATCGACATAGCAGCCACCCAGGAGGAGGTCACAGAGGTCCAGCAGGACCAACCCATCTCCCCACCAACTGAGGAGAGCGCAGGATCTACCGAAGCCAAACTGCACCAATACCCAGAGTATCGGACTCTTGCAACAACCAGCGCTTGTTTGAGTCCAAACCAGACTCCAACACCGCAACTAGATACTAGCCATTGAGGGACATCATCATTGCAGAGGCCATCACTGAGAGTGGATTTCTGCCTTGTTTTTGTCCCCCCCTTGTTGGTCCACCCAAGAATTGTGGGTGCCTTGACGCAGGAGCACCAGACGACCAAAACCTGCTGCACCCGAGCTCCATGGCCATGGTCCATGACAACCAATGGCGTTGCCTTGCTCCCAGGACGCCCAGGAACCAGGCCCCCATTGGGATCTCCCAGACTTGTTCCCAAATGGCCGTCTGCAGCCTGTTTCCACTTGGCCTCCCTCTAAGCCAACCGTTCAGTGTAGGAGACATCTAACCCATCCAGCATCTTTGCACCCGGATGACCCAGGGCAGGTAAAACTGAACTGCTGGTGTTTCCTGTGACTTTGTCCCCTAGCGCCCTAAGATCTAAAGGGGACCCCTGAGAATCGACTGCAAGAACCCCTTTGCAGTAAATATACTTTATCCGAAGGAAGTCCCGATACCGCGTTAAAGAGCATTTGAGTGAATTGTTACTTACTTGCAAATATTGATACACTGCAACAGTACTTACCTTCTTGTAAAGTTTTCCTGGTGTTGAAACATTGTATAAAAGTAACTATATTTTTCTAAAATTGGTCTTGAGTTAATTTTTGAGAGTGTGTCTCATTTATTAACTTTGTGTGTTCAACAAATGCTAGCACTACCCTCTGATAAGCCTAAACTTCTCGCCCACACTACCACAAAAAAGAGCACTTGGAATTATTATTTTAATCCCTGTAAACCAATAAGGGTCGATTGGACTGTCTGCATTGTGTCCCCTTACATTTGGTACACTACATAGATAGCCAGCTTCCTAGAAACACCAGTTGCCAACTTAACTTTTTCTTTCATAAGAGACTGTGTTGAACATCACAGCAACAAGAGTAAGAGTAAAAACCATTATGCAGGCCTTCACTGAAGGTAGGTTCAGACCTTTTTTTCAGTGCACCTGCAGAGGAATTACAGCTCTCCGAAGACTAGCCCACGCTAAAAACCACAGAGTACATAAAATATCACCCAGGCACATCCTAAGTATACTACAAAAAGTTTATAAACATATACTACTCAGGTACTAAAAGGTTTTCGTTCTCCTGGATATAGTGAAGGAAACACCTTCTAGGGAGAAAACCCTACCCGATAAATCTAGGGTTCTCATATCAGATACCCTTCAGCAGAAAAAGGAGCATAGTGAGTTTTGCTGATAGTTGCTTCCTAGCAGTGCTTAATTTGTAAATAAAAAGGTGCTGGTGCCCAAAGCCCTCATCTTGAACACGCGGCTGCTGCAATTAAATGTGCAAACACGGAATACTGAGGCATCGTAATCCAGAAGCTATCTCGGGCCTCTTCAATCCATTTAAAGCCACTCCCTGCCCCTCCAGCTCACCCCTGCAGCTTCCTACTTTCTCTCATTGTGACTCTTTTCTGTCTTTCTCTTCCTCTGTCTTTCCCAAATGTGTCTTTTGCTCGCAGCAAATGTTTGAGGCAGAAGACTAAGCGACGGCCCTCATAAATAAGGGCTGGTGCTCAGCACCGGAAACAGCAAGCACAAACTAAGCACTGCTTCCTAGTCAGGTCTGAGTCTGTTGAGGAGATCTAGAAGGGACAGCAGGCAGGTTGTTGCAAGACATCTCAAGTAAGACATGGAACCATGGATGAGCTCTCTTCACATTGGGATGATCCAGATCAACTCTGCCCTGTGGAAGCAAGAGTGAGCAGGAATTAGGGAAAGGCATAATACAGTGGACCTGACCTTAGAAAAAGGCATCCGTAGTTAGGCCCTTTAGATCTGGTCTACATGAGAAGAATAGTTTTATTTGAGTGAAGAGGCAAAGAGATCTGTATTGCATATACCCCATTGATCTTGAGGGAGATGGAAGAATGTCGGGTTAGATTTCCACTCACTGAAGTCTCGAAGGTACCGCTAGTTCCAGTCCACTACCACATTGTTCAAACTCAGTTGGAGGCAGTATTGGCAGAAGTCCTTTGCGGTCTCCAAAAGGATTTTGGACTTGTTTCTTCCTAGCTTTTTGATGTATTGTACTGCAGATATGTTGTTGAACCTCAGTAAGATACAGCAACTGGATTGTTGCAGAGCTAGGGCCCTAATTGTGAAGGAGCCCATCAGGAGTTCCAGGCTGTTTATGTGCAAGCTGGATTCCTGAGGGACCCACCACCCTCTAGTGGATATATTGCAGCACTTGGCTCTCCAGCACCAGAGGGTTGTATCCAATTCTATAGTGGCATATGGCCAGGAGCCAAAGATGGCCCTGTCATTCCAGGCAGCCATATGTTTCAACCACCATGTAGCTTGGAGCTGGTTCCTGGGATGAGAATTACTATCTCGGAGTAGAAGATCCCTCTCAGTAGATGTTGGATCTTCAGTCGTCTCGTAGGTGTAAGGGTGCAGGAAAAATTGCCAGAATTCAGGAGGTTAGGAAGCCCACTATCCATGCGAGAACACTCAAGAAGACCCTGTCCTTGTGGAGTGCTGATCTTATTCTTTTGTTTATACTGTTAATATATACTGTTTTTATTTTCTTGTGTGGAAAGGAAGGTAGTGCTGTTGAGGAGTGTAGGAGGCTGGCCTGACTTGTAATGGGTACCAAGGGGTACTTACACTCTGTACCAGGTCCAGTTATCCCTTATTAGTGTAGAAGAGGTGTTTCTAGCAGCTCAGGCTGATAGAAGGTAGCTATAGCAGAGCAGCTTAGGCTGAACTAGGAGACATGCAAAGCTCCTACTATACCACTGGTGTCATATGCACAATATCATAAGAAAAGACAATACACAGATATACTAAAAAATAAAGGTACTTTATTTTTATGACAAAAGTATCTCAGTGAGTACCCTCAGTATGAGGATGACAAATATACACAAGATATATGTACACAATACCAAAAATATGCAGTAATAGCAAAAGGAAGTAATGCAAGCAGTGTAAAGTTACAATAGATTGCAATAGGGGCACATAGGTATAGGGGCAACACAAACCATATACTCCAAAAGTGGAATGCAAACCACGAATGGACCCCAAACCTATGCGAGCTTGTAGAGGGTCGCTGGGACTGTAAGAAAACAGTGAGGGTTAGAAAAATAGCCCACCCCAAGACCCTGTAAGGTAGGTGTAAAGTGCACCTACAACCCCCAGAGAGCACAGAAGTTGTGATAGGAGGATTCTGCAAGGAAGACCAAAACCAGCAATGCAACAACAGTGGATTTCTAGACCTGAGTACCTGTAAGACAAGGGGACCAAGTCCAAGAGTCGAGACAGTGTCGAGAGTGGGCAGATGCCCAGGAAATGCCAGCTGAGGATGCAAGGAAGCTGCCACGGGGTGGAAGAAGCTTGGTGTTCTGCAAGAACGAAGAGGACTAGGAACTTCCCCTTTGGAGAATGGATGTCCCACGTCGTGAAGAAGCTTGCAGAGGTGTTCCCACGCAGAAAGACCGCAAACAAGCCTTGCTAGCTGCAAGGGTCGCGGTTAGGGTTTTTGGATGCTGCTGTGGCCCAGGAGGGACCAGGATGTCGCCACTTGGATGAGGAGACAGACGGGGCGCCCAGCAAGAAAGGGAGCCCTCACAGAAGCAGGCAGCACCCGCAGAAGTACCAGAAAAGGCACTTGGAAGAGGAGTGAACTGGAGTCCACCGAAGTCAGAAAAGGGAGTCCCACGATGCCGGAGGACAACTCAGAAGGTTGTGCACTGCAGGTTAGAGTGTCGGGGACCCAGGCTTGGCTGTGCTCGAAGGAAATCTGGAAGAGTGCACAGGAGCCGGAGCAGCTGCAAATCACACGGTGCCCAGCAATGCAGTCTAGCGTGGGGAGACAAAGACTTACCTCCACCAAACTTGGACTGAAGAGTCACTGGACTATGGGAGTCACTTGGACAGAGTTGCTGAGTTCCAGGGACCACACTCGTCGTGCTGAGAGGGGACCCAGAGGACCGGTGATGCAGTCTTTTGTTGCCTGCGGTTGCAGGGGGAAGATTCCGTCGACCCACAGGAGATTTCTTCAGAGCTCCTGGTGCAAGAAGGAGGCAGGCTACCCCCAGAGCATGCACCACCAGGAAACAGGCGAGAAAGCCGGCAGGATGAAGCGATACAAGGTTGCAGTAGTCGTCTTTGCTACTTTGTTGCGGTTTTGCAGGCGTCCTGAGCAGTCAGCGGTCAATACTTTGGCAGAAGGTGAAGAGGGAAATGCAGAGGAACTCTGGTGAGATCTTGCATTCGGTATCTGAAGAATTCCCCAAAGCAGAGACCCTAAATAGCCAGAAAAGCAGGTTTGGCTACCTAGGAAGGAGGATAGGCTAGTAAGAAAGGTAAGTGCCTATCAGAAGGAGTCTCTGACATCACCTGCTGGCCCTGGGCATTCAGAGCAGTCCAGTGTGCCAGCACACCTCTGAATCCAAGATGGCAGAGGACTGGGGCATGCTGGAGGAGCTCTGAGCACCTCCCCTGGGAGGTGCAGGTCAGGGGAGTGGTCACTCCCCTTTCCTTTGTCCAGTTTCGCGCCAGAGCAGGGCTGGGGGATCCCTGAACCGGTGTAGACTGGCTTATGCAGAGATGGGCACCATCTGTGCCCATCAAAGCATTTCCAGAGGCTGGGGGAGGCTACTCCTCCCCAGCCCTGACACCTATTTCCAAAGGGAGAGGGTGTAACACCCTCTCTCTGAGTATGTCCTTTGTTCTGCCTTCCTGGGCCAGGCCTGGCTGGACCCCAAGAGGGCAGAAACCTGTCTGAGGGGTTGGCAGCAGCAGGAGCTGCAGTGAAACCCCGGTAAAGGCAGTTTGGCAGTACCCGGGTTCTGTGCTTGAGACCCGGGGATCATGGAATTGTCGCCCCAATGCCAGAATGGCATTGGGGTGACAATTCCATGTTCCTAGACATATTACATGGCCATGTTCGGAGTTACCATTGTGACGCTGTACATAGGTAGAGACCTATGTACAGTGAACGCGTGTAATGGTGTCCCCGCACTCACAAAGTCCGGGGAATTTGCCCTGAACGATGTGGGGGCACCTTGGCTAGTGCCAGGGTGCCCTCACACTTAGTAACTTTGCACCCAACCTTCACCAGGTGAAGGTTAGACATATAGGTGACTTATAAGTTACTTAAGTGCAGTGGTAAATGGCTGTGAAATACCGTGGACGTTATTTCACTCAGGCTGCAGTGGCAGGCCTGTGTAAGAATTGTCAAAGCTCCCTATGGGTGGCAAAAGAAATGCTGCAGCCCATAGGGATCTCCTGGAACCAATACCCTGGGTACCTCAGTACCATATACTAGGGAATTATAAGGGTGTTCCAGTATGCCAATGTGAATTGGTGAAACTGGTCACTAGCCTGTTAGTGACAATTTAGAAAGCAGAGAGAGCATAACCACTGAGGTTCTGGTTAGCAGAGCCTCAGTGAGACAGTTAGTCATCACACAGGAACACATACAGGGCACACTTATGAGCACTGGGGCCCTGCCTGGCAGGGTCCCATTGACACAGAGACTAAAACAACATATATACAGTGAAATATGGGGGTAACATGCCAGGCAAGATGGTACTTTCTACAAGGAGTCAATCTGAAACTCCAGAATCTCTATACATTGAGAGTGTTTATTTTTCATTTACTAGAAAGCAACTGTGACATCCAAGCCAGGTGTGTCAAAAGTAAATGTTGATTTTGAGCCATCAGTTGGCTATCATCAAGATATCTTATCAGGTGCACATCTCTGGCGTGTATATTCTTGACCACTGGGTGCATCACTTTGGTGAAGCACCAAGGGGCAGACGACATCCTGAATGGAAAAGTCTTGCACTGGTACCAACAACCTCTCCCAGACAAACTGAAGAAATTGCTGGTGAGGAGGAAATATGGGAATTGAGAGACATGCTTCTTTGAGGTCAAGACGGACCTACCAGTCCTTGTTTCTGAGGAGGTCTCTGAGGAGATGAATCCCCTCCATTTTAACCTGGCAGTACAGAAACCATCCATTCCATTTTCAGATTGACCACCAACCAGGAGCCCCACCCTTCTTGGTCACTACAAAAATACTGCTGAAGAACCCAGAAGAGATGAGAAGGGGTGCCCTTGCTTAGCAGGTGGAGGACACCCTCCTGAATAAAACTCCGATCTTGTTGGGAAAAAAGTGTAGGAAGTGGGAGGTTGGTTGATGAGGGGTGTCATTAAATTCAATCTTGGAGCCCATTATCATGTCTAGGACCCACAGGTTGGAGGTCAAGGATTTAATGTGGGAAGAAATAGTCTTGTCCTGCCCCCCCCCCCAGTGTAAGAGATGAAGGAGGAATGAGGCTTACATTTGGAACTTGTTTCAGCATTGTAATTCGCTGTCAGAAAGAAGGATCCCCTTCTGTATCTGGAGCAGCCCTCCCGGGGTTTGGTGGGGTAGAAGGTGCGGTTGGAGATTTCTGGATAGCCTTGACCTCTGGCATAGGATGTCTTGGGAGAGCCTAGAAGATGAGCTCGGCCAGACGATCGTCCTCTATAGCTGCCCGAGGGCCAAATAGGCGACCTTGGAAAACTTTGCAGAGAGAGGATTGGACCTGGTCGAGGGCTATGAAGGTGTGTACAAACTTGCCCGTGTCCTTTACAGACTGATCTCCAAAGAGGAGACCATTGGCCATGGGGCCTGCCTCTGCCGTAGCAAGCTGTGCAAGTCTGGGGTCCATTGTGATGAGGTTTGATCTCCTATGTTCCCTGTAGAGCACACAGGTTGCGGTCCCCAGGAGACATTAGGCACATTGGGCCCAGCCCGTCAAAATGTTGGGGGTCAACGGGGCCACCTGAGTCCTTGGTTAGTACTGTCATCACAATGATCTTGCATTAAAGTCTTTTTACATCTAGGATTTTATCCTGACCGGCTTTCAAGTGTCTGTTGATCTCCTTTTTGGGGGTACTTGGGGTATTTGGAAGACCATCTGAGAAAAGTGGCTTGTTATGGGTCCAGTTAAGGGTTTCTGCCACTTTGTGAGGAATGTCCAGTGTGGGGCACTCCCATCGGAGATGTTACAGATGTCTCATGGAGGTAGTCGTGAAAGGAGGGGATGGGTCCAAGTCTGATGAGCGAGGATGCATGATAGTGTCTGGGTCAAAGTCAAGGGGATTTGACAAGTCGTAGGTGCAGGTTAGATGAGTCTGCTAACGTGTCCCATCTTTGCCGTTTGGAGTGCTGACTGTGGGCGTCATCAGAGTAATTTTCTCCATTCGAGGTAGCCCAGGTGGCCCATGTCCATCTGGTTTATGCAGGCTTCAACCAGGGGTGGCTGCCTCAAATCTCAAGGGGGTGGGGGTGGGGGGGCAGGGGAAATGATAGGGATGGGGGAAATAAAAATAATTTAAAAAAAAACCTTACCCATTCCCGACACCGCCGCCTCTCTCCTCTTCTCTTGTTTTCTGCTGTCCCAGCATTCCCTGGGACACCACCACAAATTCCCCAGCAATCCTGGCACTGCTCTCATGCTAAACTGCAGCAAAGGGCTGGAACAACCTCCCCCTGCACCTCAGACAAAGCCCGTCGCTCACCATCTTCAGGAAGAACCTCAAGACGTGGCTCTTTGGATGACGCCCCTCCTCTACCCCCCAGCGCATTGAGACCCTCACGGGTGAGAAGCTGCGCTTTACAAATATTGATTGATTGATTGATTGAAATCTAGGAAGAGAGCAGCACCAAGATTGATCTGAATGGCTTGATCTGCCGCTCAGACAGCGCACTGGAGCCTGTGCAGTTTCTTCAGTGTGTAACACAGCCAGGTTGGAGAAACCTAAGTGCTTGTGTGTTTGGCCGGCCTGAGACGGCTGGCCAAACACTCATGCACACTTAGTGCACAGACTTCACTCACCTTCCCCTCTCCCCACCCATGGCCCAGCCCCGCCCCTCCATGCACATGCTGCTGGCTGAGCCAGCAGCTGTACAATAAAACAATAATGAATTATCGTTTTATTTTACAGCTGCTTGCTGTTAGCCGGAGGGCGACGCTCCTCCACCAGTGCCGAGGAGCCGCCCCTGGCATTAATAATCACCCCCTCACCCGTCAGTTCAGTCCCAACGTCAGAAACAAATATTTTGTGGGGTACTGTCCCCAGCAACAACATAAAAGTGTGTTTCTAGGGACGATGGGAAAAAACATGCTGTCCAACTTGTTTTAAAAATGTATACAGCTTGATAAGGTTGTAAAGGCAGCCACGCTGTTTAGGTATTCCTTTTGGGGGGAGCCGGGCTGGGCTTGAGAAGACATTTGGCCATGTTCCTAGGTCCAAGCATGATGCAATACTCCATTCCAGTTTGTTTTTTTCAATTCTGGGACCTGTAGTTCTGTTTTAAAATGGAATAAACAAGAGTACACATCCAAAGAAAAAACATGGACTGTAGCAACATGGCCCCGGGAAACTTAGCAGGGCTACATCTGATGAATATCTTTAAAACTGTTACCTAGACCATATATTTATTATGTATTTGTACTTATACGTAGTATGAACCTAGCCACAGAGCAGTGCGCCTGTGATAAAGACAAACACAAAGTTAATAAGTGGGTGAGGTCAGTGCTTGGCATGGCCTGTGTAACGAAGGGTGTGGCTTAATATAGGAGATTGGTCCCTGCACTGCACAAGTTAATAAACAAACAATTATTTTCACAAAACTATAAGCTGAAAACAGTAAGGGCCTCATTACGAGCTTGGCGGTCCGTGGACCGCCATGGTGGTGTTGGTGGTTTGACCGCCATTGGCTTGGCAGTCAGACCGCTGTATTACGAGTCATGCTGCCCTATGGAGCAAAGACCCCTGTGGTCCCGCTGGCACCGCCAGACAGCACAGACTGCCATGGTCACAAGGCAGCACAAACAGGCCGACACATTATGAGGTTGCAAACTGCCAATGTGACCTTGGTGGTCCAACCACCATGTCTCAGCAGGTGGAAACGGGGAGTATAGAGAGAGACACTCACCTGCAGGCAGCCTCACACGTCTGGTTCCGCCATGGAACCCATCACACACACGTCCTGCCACTGCTCAACAAAGGTGCACAAAATCCCCGCCGCCGTGGGCACAACCAACCATAAATTAACCGTAACAGGCGATCATCGTGCCGTCAGCCACATCATATGGGGATGATGCTACGGCAACCAAGTACACTTGTCATTGTGTCCAGCGTCGGAATCAGACACAAAGAAGGACACATGCACAGTTACAATACTCCCCCTTTGGGCAGGCCACTCACACTGCACCGCAACTCTACATAAAACAGTGAAGTGTACACAACATTGTCTCGCACAACACCAACAACACACCAACATCACATCTACAAATACAACTCACACACTCACATTCCTCACATGCCATGGACTGTTGTCACATTCAACACACAAATGTATGGATGTGGCATGGAACACAAACAACAATCCCAGTAAACAGCCCTGGAGTGGACAAACACATCACACAGATTGCAACACAGCGGAAGGACAATAGGGTGCACAATAGACAGAGAGACAAATACCCAAAGCTCACTATGCAAACAACACCTGTACAATAGGGATGGGGCCAGTAGGAACACTCAGGGAAGGAGGCTGCACTGGGACATATATCACTTTGCCCACACTCCTAAAACAACATTTTCACATGAACTGGCCCATCAGGTATCTCTGGGACAAACAATAGTAGACCCAAATGACATGCCTGTCTGCACAATGTGGAAGTGCAAGTCAACAAATCACATACAACTCCAACTGCATGGGACATACATCTACATGATCTAGCTGTAAGGTACACACAGCTAAATGGACACATTCACAGTCAAATACAAACAAAGCTAGCAACATTGAACACACTCCTTGTCTGCACAAACAAAAGTCAAGCTGGCACACATTAGATAAATCCATATCCGGGGGACAAGTATGCTCACATTAAACAACACAAGATGAAATACTTACCATAATAAACAGTATACAATGCTATGACACCACCATTGCATGTACACTCACACATATAGACAGTCAACATATACCTTTGTCTTGGGTGGCACCAGCACTGCCCACAAAGTCAGATAGTGCAAACAACAGCAAATGGATCAGCAAGCAGGCTGAAGATTACACAACTGTAGGCTGACAACACAAGTTTCTCAGGAACAACATAAAGGTAGAAAAGGAATTGGAGGACAAATGTATACCCCAAAAAACAATTGTTTGGGTTTATTTTAAACCAACTTTTAATTGTCCAAGGCCTTTGGCCAGTCCATATGCTGTGGCACAGGCACATCATGGTGCCATCACTTGACTCCTAACTGTCAGGGAACCTCCACAGGAAGCAGCATAAAATGGTCAGGAGGGCACCTCAAGGATCAGCTTTTGAGGGAGGTCATATTTGGGGAGAGAGGTTTGGTCTTAGGTTTGGGAGGGGAGGACTGCTTTTTGGGAGGGGTGGGCTTCTTATTGGGGGAAGGGTATGGATGCTTGCAGGGCGGGCATGGGAGGACTTGGAGGTGGAAGGGCGGGATTGAGAGGTGGGTGGGGGCCTCTTGGGTTCGGGCGGGGTGTAGGGAACAGGGAAAAGGTCAAGATCCAACATAAATACATTCTTAGGGACACAGGGATGCTCAGACGAAGGAGGTGGGGATTTGGAGGTCGAGGGAGTGGTTGTCTGTTGTACCGGTGTGGGTGTAATGGATGTGTGCTTCTGGGAGGTATGCTTGTGTTTGGTTGGTGTCTTTTGCATGGGTGAGTGAGTGTGTTTGTGTTTCTTGGGGGCCTAGGAGTTGGTGGTGCTGGGGGGATGGAGTGGTGGATGTGTGTGTGTGCCTACTGGGGTGGTGTCTGCGAGTATGCTGGTAATGATGAATGTCTGTATGTCTGCTTGGGTGAAAGCAGGTATGGTACTTGTGGTGGATGTCTGGGTGTCCGGTGGTATGGTGTCTGCGGGTATGCAGGTTGTGGTGGTGTGTCACTGACTATTGTGGTGGTGCCTGCGGGTATGCTTGATGCTGTGTGTGTTACACTGGGGGTGATGCGGGTGCCTTGGGAAGTAATAACTGTTGTATCTGTGGGTGTCTGGTGTTTGCTTGCATGCAGGTGTGTTTTGTGGTGCTTGTGTCTGTGTGCTGCTCTTGTGTGTTGAGGTGGATCTATATTTATTGGTCTGTGTTCTTTGGGTAGGGGAAGGGAGGATTTGGATTGGGAAAAGGAAGGTGGGTGTGACTGACTGCCAACAGTGTGGAGTAAAAAGGTGAAAATCCCCAAGGGAAGCAACAAACCATTCAATTCACAGCACACTGAATCAACCACTCCTTCACTCCAATGATCAATCTCAGATAAAGGAATCTAAACAAAATTATTTAATATCTAATTACTTAAAAATGCAACATAAAATCACCCTTAAAAACCAGCACAAAACTATTGCCAGAAAAATTAATAAAAACCATACATGTAAAAGTCAAACACGAGGGAGACAAAACCAAAGACATCCACCTTAGTCCTAGTTGCCCGCAGGAAATTCAGGATCTCAGACAACTATAATTGCACGGCTGAAGGTGTGCAATCTCAGTAACCATTCAACAAGTAGGAGGCCTCATCACCCTCAAAGCTTTGCCCAATGGAGCAGATCTCAGTTACCTGTTGTCACACAATAGTAGGCGAATGCCAAGTCCACTCCCACAGATCCCATACAAGGTCATGCACACATCTATTTGTGACATACATATTGACCCAACAATAAGAAATGATGGTCCAACATCCTGCCATGTTGATGACAAAAGTACAATAGCCTGACGAAGGTAACATGGAAATACACATGTCACACTGGAAGCAGTTCCACTATGCACACTTCACCAAGTGATATTTGTCCCAATAGAGTAATGGCAGTAGTACTAATGTTGCTCAGATAGGCCACACATGTGGCATTGAACTGGACACTGTAGACATCATGCGCAATATGTCAGGAAGCGATGTTCCCAAAATCCACAACACAATGAATTAGCAAGCCCCAAGGTAATCACCACAAATGTCTGGCACCCCTTACAATGACATAATCTGAGTATATCAGTAGTTACGTAGATGTTGGAGAGGCCCAGAGAAATGCAAGTTCTTGTCGAAGGCCCTCAACATGTTGCCCAATTGGAAGCTACATCATTATCTCCATTATGGTCAAGTAGATCCAGTTGTCTGTCTGTGGATGAATGCTTGTACCCAAACACATGTGAATTCAACATAACTGCAAGTCACTCCATGATGCACACAGCAGTCAGGTCACACACCTTACCCACTGCACATGTGCAGTGCACTTTGCTACATGCTGCCACATCAAGGGCATATATATGCACATTATGGGTCAACACTCTAGGCCTACCTGTCATGTCCCTCATTGCTACTGCAGTTGTACTTGCCAAATGGCATGCTATGATACATAAGTGAATGTGTCAGCCAATGAAGAATGGTGTCATACTCCTGTCTGTATAAAGAGACAATGCTCCAAGGGGAATTATTTCCAGTTTAAAAAAAAAATATATTTTTATAAGTTGGTCAACATAAAGATCCAACTAGAACCATATTAGAAATATTGTATCAAAACACATTATCATACATGCATACAAACAAATCATGCGTGGTGTATTATGGAAGTAGCAAATCATTTATTTATGATATTATATACATATAACAAACATATAAAAAAAATGCAAAATCTTTCTTGAGGCTCACAGAATGTGGCCAGCACAAGTAATCACAATACAGCACTGGTGCTTCCACTTCTATAATCAGTCCATGTGAGATCCACAGGATCTGAGGAAGTGCAAAGTCCTTCTAAGCACGTTAGTCCACAGTAGTCAATATCCTTATCTTCAAGCTTTTCAACAATGGACTACTCCAACATGTAGTAATGATTATAATAAGAGAGGACTCATTGTCGATGTTTCAGTCTCTAGCGGCAAAGAGATCCACAAGACCATCATCAGAACCCAGTGTCAACCACAGGAATAAAACCTAAAATGCTGAGCCATCTCATAAAATGTAAATCAACCAAGAACAATCAATACACCACCAAACATTAGTGCATCCCCTCCCAAAAATCAACCATGCAGCGCTAAACCATAAATGCCTTGTGAGAGAACTAAAACCCATGTGAAAAATTATTATCATTCTCACAAACGCCCTCATTATGTCTTTGGCGGTAAAATCTGCCTAC
Organism: Pleurodeles waltl; assembly: GCF_031143425.1. Taxonomy (NCBI): domain Eukaryota; kingdom Metazoa; phylum Chordata; class Amphibia; order Caudata; family Salamandridae; genus Pleurodeles; species Pleurodeles waltl. The sequence continues at coordinate 1,751,903,813 of NC_090444.1, forward strand.
CGCCGCAACGACGGCCGCCAAAACACCGTCGCTGCGGCTACCATCCGTTCACCAAATTATGACCACAGCCGGACTTCCGCCACAACAAGGGCGGAAATCCGGCTGTGGCCATACTGGCAGATGGTGGTAAGGTGGCGCTGCTACCACCAGCAGCGCCATGCCAGTAGACGTCCGCCAGCGGTATTATGAAAAATAATACGGCCTGGTGGTGTTCTGCTGGCAGGCGCTGCTGGCAGGTAGCAGCGCCCCATCCTGTCCCCTGCCGGAAGACCCCCTGGATGCAGGTAAGTCGGGTTTCCAACAGGGGAGGAGGGTCGGGGTGTTATGTGTGTGTGTGTGTGTGTGTGTGTGCATGTATCTGTGAATGTGAGTGTGTGTTTCGTGTTATTTGCATGCATGTATGCAAGTGTGTGAGTGCGTGTATGAATGGAAATGTGAATGCATGTCTGCGTGTAAGTGTTGATGTGTGTGCGGATGTGTGCGTGAATGAATGAATGCATGCATGTATGTATGCGTGTATGTCTGTGTGAACCAGTGTGTGTCTGCGTGTGTGTATGGGGGGGAGGTTGGAAGAGAGGGGGAGCGTGGATGAAGGGGGTGGGGGATGTCTGGGAAGTGTTGGGGGGAGGGTATTTTCTATCAATGACAGGGAAGGAATTCCCTGTCACTGATAGGGCCTACCGCCATGGAAACCATGGCGGTAGGCAGGATCATGATACCACCGGCAGCAAAATAGCGGCCACCGAGCTGGAGATTGTTATCTCCAGCCCGGTGGCTGCTACCGCTTTGGCGGTCGGAGTGGCATTGGCAGGTTGGGGTGGCAGTAAGTACCGCCAGCCTGTTGGCGGTACTACTGCCACATTATCTCCATCCGCCGGGGTCATAATGACCCCCATAGTGCCCATTATCAATGAAAAAACACCAAATAGAACACAAAAGCCCGGATGTCTTAAGAAATTGATCAAGAATGCCATAGAGTTTACCAATCCTTAGGCCCTCATTACAACCCTGGAGGTCGGTGATAAAGCGGCGGTAACACTGCCAACGGGCGGAAACCGCCAACACACACAGCCACTTTAACACACTGACAGCCACGGTGGTAGCAACAAGCACCGCAGCAGTAACCGCCAACATCCAGACCGAAGACAATGTACCGCCCACCCTATCACAACAAGCCAATCCGCCACCTTTTCCGGGGCGGTACCAGCGCCATCAAAAGCACGGCGGAAACAGTACACAGAAGGGAAACGCCTCACCTCTCGACACTCGAAGAAGAACCACGACACCATGGAGCCCGAACTGCAGATTCCCCATGCTGGTTTACCTCTTCCTACACCCGTAACACGAACGGCAGCGAAGACAACCACGGTGAGTAGCGTACCTAGCACACAAGGGAGGGGGGGAGGAAAAAGAGAGTGACACACACGCAACACCCCAACCCCCCAACAACATACACACAAACAGATGAAACAACAGTACATATCCACCCCGTACCCCTCAGGAAGAAAGCAAGGACAAAAGGAAGTGAGTAAAGTCAGTGTAATAATATACATTTCAATAAATACATCCTCAAAGCACACAACAGTATCTACAATATATACAAATGGAGGGACACTGCCCAGTCCAAATTGTCCGTGACCCACAGGGCCATAACACATAGGCCAAGGCCCCACTTGACCCCTGCCTCTCTACAGAGAGAACACTGCTGGGGCATCAGGTAGAAAATACACAGGCACCTCAGGGGGAAGGGGGATGAGGGCACCTCAGCTGGAAGATGGTACAACGCCACTGCTCCTGGAGGGGGCTACATGCCCTCTGTGATGTCCTGGGAAGTGCAAAGCCACAGTCTCTCTAGTGGGTGGTGTGCCCACTTCTTGGTCCTGGGGAGTGCAAGGCCACAGTCTCTCTAGTGGGTGGTTTACCCACTTTTTGGTCCTGGGGAGTGCAAAGCCACAGTCTCTCTGGTGGGTGGTTTGCCCATTACTTGGTCCTAGGGAGTGCAAAGCCACAGTCTCTTTAGTGGGTGGTGTGCCCACTTCTTGGTCCTGGGGAGTGCAATGCCACGGTCTCTCTAGTGGGTGGTCTACCCACTGCTTGGTCCTGGGGAGTGCAAAGCCACAGTCTCTCTGGTGGATGGTTTGCCCACTGCTTGGTCCTGGGGAGTGCAAAGCCACAGTCTCTCTAGTGGGTGGTTTGCCCACTGCTTGGTCCCGGGAAGTGCAAAGCCACAGTCTCTCTAATGGGTGGCTTCTCCACTGGTCCTGGAGGGGGCTTTGTGCCCAGTGTGCTTCATCCTGGCAAGGAGGGGGTGAGTGGATGCCTTCTTCCACTGGTTCTGGAGGGGGCCATGTGCCCTGTGATGCAGGTCTTGGAGGGTGCAAGGTCACAGTCTCTCACCTTGGTGTCACACCTACAGTCTTTGCAGGGGCCAGGACGCACTACAGCCCATGGAGGCACGACTACACACTGCCCGCTGGCAGTGACGGCTGCTCAGTGGTGGCAGTGGCGGTGCTGCTGACGGTGCTGCCTGTGGTGGGGGGAGGCTCCAGCCCTTCTCCTGCAGCCTCGGATGGCTGCCCACTGGGGCTGCTGCTGCTGGCAGTGGTGCTGCTGGCAGTGCAGGTGGCGGTGATGGACACAAGGACAGGGTGACAAAACAGAAAGGGGGGGAAGAGACAGAGGATACACTTGGTCAATGCCAGCAACACCACCACTGTTGGCCTACACAACACACTCACACACAGGGAACAGCCCTATTCACTAGGCCATGCACTACCAATTACAATACTAGTCACCAGGTCATGGAGTACAATGCTGAATGCCAATAGCAGCACACCTGAAACCCACAGGACCCTGCCCAGTAGTAGTTGTCCACTAGCATATTTGGGGTTGGAGTGCATCAGACCCTGCCCATCATGGAACCTACCCTGCCATGTTCGTCCTGGCCTAGGGACACCCACAGACCCACATCCCCCACCTAGATAACACCTCAACATGTGCTATTTTCTGATTCTGAAACTGTACTCACCCCCTTGTGGCTGCTGTGATGCCTTCAAGTGCCCATCCAACTCCAGATAGGCCACCGCCAGGATGCAGAACATCAGGGGGGTCAGGGTACAACGGGCACCCCTTCCTTGTTGGAAGGCCATCCCCAGCTGGGCCTCTGCCATCTTCCTTGCCCAGTGGCGCAGGTTCTCCCACCGTTTGCAACAGTGGGTGCTCTGCCTGTCAAAGACCCCCAGGGTCTGCACCTCATTGACGATGGCACGCCAAATATCCTTTTTCTGATGGTCGCTGACCTGCAGAAAAAGATACATAAACAACAGGTATTAGTCATACCATCTGGACTGTTACACTCATGTCCCACCATATCCCTCCCATCCCCTTACACACATACATTGCACACCATACGTGCAGCACTCTGCCCAGGACCCCTCAGCCACCCCCCTTACCCGAGGCTTACACACACAGCACTCCATGCATTCATGCCTCATGCATCGTGCTCACAGTGTACTCACCTGTTGGTCAACATCCTTGGTGCTATTGATGGTACACATATTGCCCCTGTCCCCCCCCTGGAGAAATGAACAGGTGTACAGAAATCGAAAGAGCTATTACTCTATGAATGTGCAGATAGTGTGCCTGGCGGACCACTACATCTTCCATGTGAATGCAAAGTATCCTGGGTCTGTGCATGATGCCCTTATCCTGAGGAATAGCAGCATCCCATATGTAATGGCTCAACTCTGGAGGCATAGGGTGTGGCTAATAGGTGAGCCCATGGTCCCCGCCCAGTGTATGTTGGTATATGGGTGTGGGGTTGGCCCTAAGGGTGAGTGTCTGGCTAACAGGTACACCTCTATATTTACAGGTGACTCTGGTTACACCAACCTCGCATGGCTACTGACCCCAGTCAGGAATCCCAGGACAAGGGCAGATGAACGTTACAATGAGGCACATGGGTGAACAAGGAGGATCATTGAGCGCACCTTTGGCCTCCTGAAGGCCAGGTTCAGGTGCCTCCATCTAACTGGTGGATCTCTGTGCTACTCACCCAATAAGGTCTGCCAGATCATCGTTGCATGCTGCAAGGTGCCAGGTGCCTTTTCTGCAGGAGGAGGAGGCTGGACATGGTTGTGTGGCAGCGGTGTAGCCTGTGGACAGTGATGAAGAGGAGGCAGAGGAAGAGGATGTGGACAACAGAACTATAATACAACAGTACTTCCAGTGACACACAGGTAAGCCACTGTAACCTCACTTTCCATTGCTGCTTTGTGAAGTGATTTTTCTCTAGCTGGCTGCTGTTAACACTACAAAGGCCACTTATTGTACCCTTTAACATGTCTATTTGCAGATATTTGTGCCCTCCTGTGGCTCCTGGTGTATCGACTGCAGCACATTACAGGTCATAAGTATGTATACATCACTGTACAGTCTGTTTGTGATGTAGAATGAGTGTGAAAAAACTACATCCTTACATCATATGACATACTACATGCTTGTTTTTCCAAGGGTGTTTTTTGCAGTGCTGAGAAGTAAATGGGGATGTGCAATGGGCTTGGGTGATGGTGGAGGAAAGTCCAAGATAGGGTCCAGTCTATTTGTTTCACAGGTGCATTGTCCAAGGGGGCATAGGAAGGGGAGCAATGACAGTTCAAGGTGGACAGGGTGACAGAGTGGGACACAAGGGTGACATTTAGGAGAGTCTTATTTCCTGGCAGGGTTTTTGGCAATGTTCTCTGGCTTCTGCCTGGATTGCAGGGCCTGTTTGCGGGGTGGTTCTCCTTCTGCAGGGAGTGGGGTGCTGGTGGCCTGTTGTTCCCGTGGCGGGGCCTCCTATCCACTAGCGTCAGCAGAGGTGGAAGGCTGTTCATCGGTGTGGCTAGTGTCAGGGGCCCGTTGGTGTGCCACTGCCTCCCTCATGATGTTGGCCATGTCAGCCAGCACCCCTGCAATGGTGACCAGGGTGGTATGTATGTCCCTTAGGTCCTCCCTGATGTCCAGGTACTGTCCCTCCTGCAGCCGCTGGGTCTCCTGCAACTTGGCCAGTATGGGCCCATGGTCTCCTGGGAATGGTGGTATGCTCCCAGGATGTTGGTGAGTGTCTCGTCGAGACTCGGTTCCCTGGGCCTGTCCTCCCCCTGTCGCACAGCAGTCCTCCCAGCTTCCCTGTTGTCCTGTGCCTCTGTCCCCTGAACTGTGTACCCTCTACCACTGACCCCAGGTCCCTGATCGTCCTGTGTTTGTGGGGTTGCCTGGGGGCCCTGTAGTGGTGGACACACTGCTGATTGACTTGTCCTGGGGACAGTGGTATGGGCCCGCTGGATGGGTGCTGTGCTGGTGTTTCCTGAGGGGGGAGGCTCTGTGGTGGTATGGGACTGTGCCTGGGTAACCGACTGTCCAGAGGTCTCTGATGGGCCAGGTTGGTCATCCTGATCCAGGTGTGCAGAGCTGCTGTCATCACTGTGGGCCTCTTCTGGGGAGGGGGGGCTGGATGTTGCTGGCACCTCCTCTCCAGTGACGGTGTGTGGGGGTCCCGTAGGGATGTAAATGCAGTGTTACTGCTTCTGCGTGTGCCATCTTGTGCATGGGTGTGTGTTGCCCTCTATGGCTGTTATTGCCCTGGCAGCTTAGGCTTGTGTGAGTGGTGATTTGGTTGGCTAGGTGATTGTCTCAAGTGTGCATGCTTTGGTGATGGGTGTCCATGCAGGTCTGTGATGGGTGTCCATGCATTGGTGTTGCATGCAGGGCTTGATTGTGGGAGGGGTGGGTTGTGATGGTGGAGTGTGTGGGAGGTGGTGGAGTGATGGGAGTGAGGGTGAGGGTGGGAGTATGTGATAGCATGCAGGTAGGGGGGGGGGTGAAAGTAGTAAAGATATGACTTACCAGAGTCCAGTCCTCCTGCTTCTTCTGCCAGGCCCTCAGGATGCATGATCGCCAAGACTCCCATGTTGTTAGTTGTGGGGGAGGAGGTCGGGGTAAACTGCCAGTCCTCTGTACAGCTATCTGGTGTCTCGCAACCACGGAACACACCTTTCCCCATAGGTCGTTCCACCTCTTCCTGATGTCATCCCTTGTTCTGGGGTGCTGTCCCACGGTGTTGACCCTGTCCACGACTCTCTGCCATAGCTCCATCTTCCTAGCGATGGATGTCTGCGCACCTGTGATCTGAATAGCTGTGGCTGACCCTTAGCTCCTCCTCAGAGAAGCTGGGGTGTCTTTGTGGTGCCATGTGTGTAGTGCGTGTGAGGGTGTGTGGGGTGATGTGTAGGGGTGTGTGCTGTTAGCTGCGTGGATGGTGTATGGGTGATGGTGTTCTGTGACTCTGGTTCTGTGGGTGCTCCTGGCGTGTCTCTCTCTCTCTGTTGTAAATTGTTTGTAGTGGTAAGGGTTGTGGGTAATGTGGGTGTGTGTTTTATAGTGGTATGGGTTTGGTGTGTGAATGGGTGTCAGGTGTGTGTAGTTTGAATTGACCAATGTAGTGTTGTTTTGTTAGTGTGTGTGTATTTTGAGCGCAGCGGTATGTACAGCCAATGGTTTACTGCGGTTCAATGTCCGCTGTGGTGATTCGTGTGTCATAATGCTGTGGGCGTGTTTCTTTTGGCGTAACGGTGTGGGTTTTGGTACCGCCATTTTATCACTGACCTTTGGGCTGGCGGACTTGTGTGTGTGTCTGTATAGTGGTGGATTTCTATGTGTGGATCATAATACGGGTGGCGGTATACCGTCGCGGTATGTTGGCGGCAGTCAGCATGGCGATAAGCGCCAATGTCATAATGAGGGTTTTAGTCTGAGATAGGATCCAGAATTACCAAATTACATTAGAAGCACTTTAAAAGAAATAATGAAAGAGGTTGCCGCCCATGCACACCAAATGCTGAACATCACCCCATCACAAAAGCCAATCGGACCTTACCAACTTGTAAATTGCTTGCAACTGGACAACAACCTAGTACAAAATAAAGCTACATAAGATAAGCTCACTCGCCATAGGCATCCTACATTACAGACTGCAGTGAGACACCAGCACCTATCATACACTGAAGACAAATAGCCTCTGGGTGGCAGATGCCAGACACATGGTTGAGGACAGTGATCCATCACTTACTTACGTTTGGCCTGTAACATTGAGGAGTAGTGGTATGCTGCATAAAATGTACGCACACCACTTCAACAAACATTACTTGATTGATCAATGTACACAGCCATATGCCGTTCCTGGAGAGCACACATATATATTTCCATCTGCTCATGGCCTACAATGTCTAAGCAAGATTATTGACATCAGGTAGCCCGTGCTCTAGCAACCTGTACTGTGATGTGAGCTACTATGGAACACATTTATGTTGCTTCTGAAGGGTAAATTCCTTAGGCATGATAGGACCAACTCATCCACACTCTGTGAGAATGACCCACTACATGCAGTCCCTACAGGCGACTGCCAAGGTACAAACTCTAACATTACACACGAGGAACAATGAAGGGGCTGGCATGGTGGGTACAGAACTCATGCTATTTCATGGGGTGGGGTTATGTGCCTTATACCTGTACCACAGAACACTCCTTTGGACATATGTGTCCATCCTACTGAGATGGCTTTCAACTCACAAAGACATGCACTTTACAGTTTTTGCTATGTGACCAAGCTACTGACTCACATATCATGGCCTCCCATGCGCCATGAATCAAAACACTGTCTGCACAGTGGGACTGTCAGTTATGCAATAAGGATGTACAGGACAACTATGACCAGTGGGAAGGTGACAACAGAGATGTGGTAGTAAGGGGCCTGTCATGAGTGTAAGGCACACACTGACAATTATGCTAAGTGCACATATGGACCAGATTAATGATTTACCTCTGTACACTTTCTTAATTTAGTCAAAGGAATGAGGCATTCAGGACAGGGTTTGCCACCAGAGCCTCATATTGGCCACGTGACTGTATCTGCTGAGGTTCAGGGAGTGGGCACCGCACCACAGTTTCAGAGCCACAGTGACTCTCCCGTAGCCTGGACTGGATCCCATTACTGGGAGATACACAGGCCCTGGTCTCTGCAGGCTGAGCAGACAGAACCTACATGACACTCCATTCCCATCACTTCCATGAATGACAGTACATCATGGGGCCAACAGCAATTTGGCATCTGGTGTGTGTGGCAACTCGAAGGGCACAGCGAGTCATGATATGCCTTCCAATTAACAGTTTCACAAGAGCCGATGTGGACTGAAATATCTGTGGCACTGTAGACATTGCTCACATGACTTTCAACTGACTCATACAACATGCATACACAGCTCATGCTATCATGCACATACATGTTGTCTGACATTTACAACAATCATGAGGAAAGAGATGTCAGTGGATGGCAGTAATATCTCCTCGCCTAGGTATATGCATCCAACGCAAGCAAGATCTAGGATCCCAAAAAGCTCACACAACACAACATGACTGAACTTAACGTATGGCAGTGGTCACCAATACCTACACATTGTACCTCCCATTGATGCCACACAGACTGCAACAACAGGCGCATCAGGAGTCAAACTGGCACCTTCTAGCCTGTGAGGAGGGAAAGGATGGTGAAGAACAGAGAAAATTGTGCACTTGAGGTTGTTACCTGCTCCTTTGGAGAGCCATAGAGCTGTCCATACAGAGGTAGGACCTCAGTCACTAGCCTCTCCAGCTCCTCTGGAGAGAAGGCAGGAGCCGTATCACCTGCTGGACGTGGCCTGATTGCTCCCAGCAGCAGCTCAGGTCATGGAGGTCTTGCTGGCGACGGGGTTAGCAGTCAAGTGAGTGAATCCGCAGAATATGGCGGTCAAGTGTGTCACATACAAGGTTGTCACCACCAGCGGACCCAGCCATTGGCCCGCCACCTCCACTGGCCACAACATTAGCCTATGGCTATGTCCCCTGCTGTCGTAACCCCCTACCATCATGACGACTTTCTCCAGCCATCCCGGGCGGTTCCTAGTGTCCAGTGGAGTAGGTCAGGCAGCCGCCAAAATGGTGGCCTGAAATGCTGTATTGGGTTTTAGAAACTATGTCACACCTGTGAAAATGTATTGATGACATCCCAAGCATGCTTATTCTGTCTTGTATTTCCTACTACTCAAACACCATTGTAGTATGTTGCAGGGCACTAATGGCATTTAACAGTGGGACACAGTCTTCCACCACCGACGGTCATTTTAGTTAGATTTGGAGGGGCAATTGTGTTGCACATCAATGAGTTTGGTCCAGACACATGTTGTGACCACATGTGTGGCAAGCCATGCTAGCCACGTGTGACCCGTGTGTTATATGCAGCTGTGTTGTGTACTGGTTGCCATGTCTATTCATTCAGAAATGCCTTGTCACATGATATCATTGGCATACATTATGTATGTTGCTATGGACACAATGACTAATGTTACAAATCATGTCTTCTCATACATAGGTATCCATGGAGAGGGAAGATGTGACAAACCTCCTGTCTGCCGTCCACTGCCAGACCTTCAGACCATGGAAAAATGCCACATCATCCTGCTATATCGTCCAAATTGGCAAATAGTGGACTTATGTCGTCAGTTGGAGCCAGATCTGATGCCTGCTATTAGTTATCCAACCAGAATACCACCCATTGTACAAGTCATGTCAGTATTGTACTTCCTAGCCACAGGGTCATTCCAACATACAGTGGCCCTATCTGCTGGTATGTCCCAACCTATGTTCACTCCGGTGCTGAAGGATGTCCTTTCAGCAATGTTGAAACACTTGGACAGCTATTTCCAGTTTCCCAGACATGAGGGTTTAGCCCATGTGCAGGGTAACTTTTATGGTTTTGCACTCATCCCACATGTGGTGGGGGCCATTGATGGTCCACAAGTGGGCTTGGTCCCACCACAGGCCAATGAACAAGTGTACTGCAACAGAATTAATTTTAATTCTATCAATGTGCAAGTTGTCTAGCAGATTTCTACATTTCACAGGTCTGTGCCAGTTATCTGGGTTCAGCCCATCATTCCTTCATAACGCAGACTAGCTCCATACTCCAGCTGATGTCACAACTGTACCCAGAGAGGGTCTGGCTGGTTGGTAAGTCACATTTGTCCTAAAAGTCTGTGTGCAATGTCTGGTGCTACAATCATGAAGTGAGTGACTCACTGTTGCACATATGTCCCATGTCTTAATGGGAGACTTTGAATATCCAAACTGTCCTTGGTTGTTGACACCAATAAGGAATCCAACTATACCAGGGCAAGTCCCCTTCAATGAGGCCCATGGAAGAACATGGTGGGTAGTGGAGGGGGCTTTTGGGCTCCTGAAGGCCAGATGTAGGTGTCTTGACGAGACTGGTGGAGCCCTCCTCTACTCACCGGGAAAGTGTGTCAGGTCACTGTGGCATGCTGCATGCTCCACAACATCGCCCTGCAAATGAATATCCCGAACATGCGAGAGGAGGGGGAGCCTGCAGTGCCACTGGGTGAGCCCCCTGAAATGCCAAGTGAGGATGAGAGTGGTGAAGAGGAAGGAACTGACTTGCTGGAAGATCTCATCAACAGCTACTTTACGTGAATGGGAGCATGTCATGTGATGTAATGACTGTGACTGTACAATATACTGTAGGTCTGAGAATGTGTGTAGTAGAGTGTTTTGGCAACAACTAGGGGGCTGATACTCTGCAATATTCAGCTAAAGGGTGCTTGAAGAGTTAGCCTTTGACATTTCCCCACCTTGATGATGCTGCTTTGTTTGTGAAAGTCTCATTGTAAAGTAATTTCCTTTCCAGATGCTTGCAATGTGATTTGTGTAATAGTTATGTTTTCAAGCCTATACTCCTTGTTTTGTCTTCGTACAGGTACCTTCACCATGACATCCTCATGTGGGCATTTCAGAGTTGTGACATTGGCAGGTATCTGATGCTGTTCTGACAGACAACGTGGACATGGATTGTCCCAGGTAATGTAGATCACAGATGTGGGGTGTATGAGGCACCTTGCACAGTGTTTTGGTGGAAGGTCAGAACAGCACATTGGACTTGTTTTGTGTGCTCTGTTGGGCTGATTGCACCATGTGTGTCATCATGTGGACATGAAATATGTAATCATTAATTGAGAGTAAGGTATTCACCCTTCAAATTGGCTAAACACTCTTCTTGTATGACCTTTATGTAGCTGTAGATGTGTTTCATCATTGCAGGGCACAGTGCCTGTGCCACAACACTGACATATGTTTGTGTCATACCACCAGATGCATGGTCATTGGATAATGATGGAGCTGTGATCAGGGACTTTTGTACTGCCTTCTATCTGTACCTTGGTTTATGTGATGGTGGATTACTCAGGTGTGGTATGCGATAAGGCTCAAGCTGGTGACACCATCCACTTTTCTGTTTGCCTTTTTTACAGGACAATGTCTGACAAAGTCCTACCTTCCATGGTCTGGGGGGCTGTACCTTGGTGTGTGTACCTTGACTCAATATGAGTCAGCCATTCTTGGCTATGAGAGTCCAGACATTTCAACACCCTATGTGCTGTACAGTGCAATACAATATTTGGTGTGACCAGACACTAGCAATGCGGTTGAGTGTGTTGGTAGTAATCCTTCGCAGGACAATGTACCTGTATCACTCCTTCCATTAGTATCTTGTGTCTTCCTCATTTGCTTGACATGGTCTTACATCTCTACATTGCAAACTGTGGAACAGAAGCAAACAGACAATGACTTTGTGATAGGTGGATTTATTGAACATTTGTACAGAAAACAAACGTGGGGCATGATGGAACAGAAAAGTGAGGGGTCAGTCATGGTGGATGAAATCATTGGAGTAGATGCCACACCATTGGAAGTCCAAAGTCCAGTGCACTCCTACATTGGAAATGGAAGGTGGTTTATGAACAGTCAACAGAGTGAATATGTGGCACACAAAGGAGGTCATTTTGTAAGAGGTCACTTGCTGGCAGCGGTGGGTGTCTTGCCTTCCGCACATCCTGGACTCCTCGCTGGACTGGACATCCCCGCTTGCGTAGGGGGATCTGCTATAACAGAGGCAGGGGTGTCTGGGGCGGGTTCTTCCGGGCCTGATGCAGATGCACCAAAGGAAGGGGTGGAGTGCTGTTGTCGATCCCTGCTTCGGGTGGTGTCAATGTCCCTCAGAACCCATGTTAGGGAGGCCATGTTGGTATTGTGAGCCTCCCACTGTTCACGCATTTCCCAATGCAAGTCCCTCTACAGCTGCTTCATTTCCCAGAGTTCAGAAAGTACCTGGCTCATCACGCCTTGGGCTCCTGATAGACCCTCAATATGTGGCTGATAGTGTCCTGGCCATGAGCAGCCCCAGTGGCCTCACCCTGCTAGCCCACAGCATCTTTCCCACACACCCTACCCCCACAGCCCTGTGCCTTTGCCACAGGGTGCCCTCTCCCGCTGGTTCCTGGCCCATTATTGTCAGAGGTGTTGTGCTGCAACTCAGGATCCATGACTCACTGTTGGTGTCTGACCAGGTTGCCCAGATGAGTTAGAACTGTCCTTCAAGTCCAGATGTCCAGGAGTATCTTCATCATGGAGGACTTCATCCATGGGGTAGTGACAGTCTCTTCAGTGGTCTCTGTGTGGCCAGTGGCAGCTCGACCGGTTGATGTGAAAGATACAGTGTTACTGGCTGTATTGTGATATCTACCTCCAAATGTTTACAGTGACATTTCACAAAGACTTTGTACATGGTTGTTTTGCAGGTAATCCTATTGTGACATGAACACATGGATTTTGGTTGTATTGACATGGCATTTGTGCAGCATGCCAGATCTCCATGCTTGAAACAGCTGCTGAGATGTCAAAACATTGTCTCTTGGGATGATGACCTGAGAACATCATTTTGCCACCAGTGCAGGCTAAACAGGGGCTAGGCAAGCTAGTTTTTGGCCCATTTTGAGGCCTAGTCGAATATGATACAGGCAGACCTAGGAGTTTGTAGTGTATGTGACAGGAGTCGTCATGTGGTTACTGCAGTGCTAATGTGTCTGCTGCCAATCCCATTTTGGTGATGCCTTTTGAGGCCTTTGGGATCATTGTTTTGCCCTTCCTGTCTTCAATAGTTTCATATTGGGCTAGCAGGTCAAGATGAGCGAGGTAGCGAGACACAACTAAGAGTTGGGCATGATCTGTATCCTGGTCACTCCCAGATGAGTAAACCTCAAATCTGACCTAGCAGGCAAGGGTATTTGATCAAGTGACCACTGGTATGGTATTTTGAGCTGGGGAACAGTGACTCCTGGGAGTTACATTCATATCACCGTCTCTACTGCACACACTTGACAAATTTCATCCTCCCAAGTGTGTAGAGTTCATTTGGGGGTTCTCTGCTAGATGGATTTGGGCAAGTGAAACTGGTTTTATTATTGGAGTTAGGGAAACAGGGCCATTTGGGATTTGCATTCTGGTCACTCCCTCTACTTCCCACCATTTTTCATATGGTATCCTCCCCGGTGAGTGAACTTCAATTGGGATTTCACAGACATGGCTGTTTGGGCATATGGACCCTAGGCTTGTGTCTGGAGTGAGAAATACAGAACCTTCTGGCTGTAGCAGTCAGGTCACTCCCTGTACTACACACACATTGCAAATAGTATCCTCACATCTGAATAAACTTACATTGTGATTTGCCAAACTGGGCTCTTACATCGATTGTACACTGTTATAGTGTTTGGAGCCAGAGAAACAGTGCCTCCTGTGAGATGCAGTGAGGTTATTATATCTACTTTACACACTTGACCAATGTCATCTTCCAAGGTGAGTAAACTTACTTTGTGAGTTGACAAACAGGAGTCGTTAGACAAGGGAACACTGTGCTGGTGTTTGGGGATATGGAAACAGTGCTTCCAGGAATTTGCAGTCATGTCACTCCCTCTACTACCCACACTATACACATGTCATCCCCCCAGGTGAGTAAACCTAATTTGGGAGTTACCAAACAAGGGTATTTGGAGAGGAGGACACTGTGCTGGTGGTTAGGGTAACAGTATCAGAGCCTCCTGGGAGTTGCATTCATGTCAGTCCCTTTATTACACACACCATCCATATGTTGTCCCCCCAGGTGAGTACACTTCATTTGTGAGCTGAAAAGCAAGGGTATTTGGAGAAAGAAACACTGGGCTGGTGTTTGGACTCAGAGTAACAGGGCCTGTTGGGCTTTGCAGTCAGGTCACTCCCTTTACTTCCCAACATTTGAAAAATGTTATTCTCCCAGATGACTGAAGAGCATTAGAAAGATGACAAGCAGGGTTATATGGGCAAGTGTACACTGGGCTGGTGTTTGGTTTTGGAGAAACAGGGGCTATTGGGTCTTACAGTCATATCACCCCCTCTACTTCCTAACAGTTAGCCCATGGTATCCTTCCAGGTGAGTAGTCTTCAATTGACAGGTCACAAACAGGAATATTTGGAGAAGAGGACACTGTGTTGGTGTTTGGAGTTATTAAAACAGTGCCTCCTGGGGTTTGCAGTCATGTCAGCCCCTGAACTAGACACACTTGACCAGTGTTATCCCCCCAGGTGAGTGAACTTCATTTGAGAGTTGGCAAACAGATGTACTGGGGCATGTGACCACTGTGCTGGTGGTTGGAGTCACAGAAACAGGGCCTGCTGGGAGATGCAGCCAGGTCACTCCCTGTACTACACACACATGATCAATGCTATCCCCCCAGGTGAGTACGCTTCATTTGGGAGTGAACAAACAAGGGTATTTGGAGAAGGAAACATTGGGCTGGTGGTTTGAGTAACAGTAACAGTACCTCCTAAGAGTTATAGTCATGTCAGTCCCTTTACTACACAAACTTGACAAATGTTCTTCCCCCAGGTGAGTACACTTCGATTGGGAGTTCACAAACAGGGGTCTTTGGAAAATTGAACGCTGGGCTGTTGAGTAGAGTAACAGTAAATGTGGCAGAAGATTAGCTATGAGCATGCATGACATGGCACTTGGTGACACTTGTAGTGTTGTAACTTACCAGACTCCACTCCCCCAGGTATCCCTGTCAAGCCCTCAGGATGCAGGATTGCCAAGACCTTCTCCTCCCAGGGAAAGAGATGTAATGTGGCACTGGAACGGCCAACACCAGTCTTCTTGGCCTGCAGCTAGTGCTTGGAGACCAGGAAATGGACCTTGCCCTCTTTGTCATTTCACTTCTTCATAATGTCCTATTTGTGCGCATGGTGGTGCCTACAGCATTCAACTATCCTGTCTCACATGTCCATTTTCCTACTGAGAGGAGTCTGCTGGACTTGTGCTCCAAAAAATTATGGGTCTAATCTTATGATTTCATCCACCATGACTGTCAACTCATCTTCAGAAAAGCAAGGATTTTTTAACATGACGTGGAAAAAATATATATAAAAATGGGTGAAAGTGACTTATTAAACAGTGGTAGTGCGGTAGGGTGTGAATGGAGTAAAGTGTGCGCAGGGTGTTGTATGGAATATTGAAAAAATGGGTGCCTAATTTATGGAATGGATTAGTAAATTTGCTCTGTCTTTCTGGGTTTTGCTGTGAAAATGCAGGGGAATGTGGTGTGTGAAGGGGTTTGTTTTATATTGTCCTTTCCAGGTGTGTCCAGTGTGGCAATGTGTGTCAGCTGTGTTGTTTTCAAATTCATCCAATGTGCCATTATGTGTTACTTTGTTAACCGTGAACCGCTGTGATTTGAACTTCCATTGGCTAACCACCATGGGTGTCAGCCATGACAACTTTGTGCTTGTAATAAGGTTAGTGGTTGGTTGCGGTGCTGTCGGCGCTGGAGGTGAGACCGCCTATTTGCAGGCCTCTCCGCCACTGCCAATCCTGCCTGTATAACTTGTAATAGGATGGTCTGTAAGACCGCCATCATGGCGGTCTTTTTAGGACTGCCAACCCGGCTGGCTGTCAGTCCGACTGCCAAACTCGTAATGAGGCCCTAAGCTACAATACATTTAAGTTTATACATCAACATCTTTATGTGCCATTAGAAATAGTAAGTCTGAAAAGGATTTTTTAGGGGAAAATACTGGCATTTTTAAACAGCTGACTCATTTTCTGGACTACTTATTACAGACTTTGTATTTTCTTACCTCATACAAATGCCTAATGGAGATTATTTGGGTTACTTTTATTTATCAGTGAAATGAACAGAAATGTTCACTTTTCATTTGAAAATATTATGCAGAAATATGAATCCCATTAGATATCGTACAGGTTTTCTTTTTTCCTGAAAGTCTTTGCAGCCATGGAAAAACGAGAAAAAAATAATACTGGATGAGGTGCCAAAACACCCCACAAGGGACAAGCAGCAACAACAATAAGCTGTGGTTAATTTGTAAATAAAAACATGCTGGTGCCCAAAGCTCTCCTTTGAAACATGCGGCTGCCGCATGTAAATGTTTGAGCACTGAATACTGAGGCGGCATAGTCTTAAACCCACCTCAGGTCTCTTTAATAAATTTACAGCCACTCCATGTCCCTTCAGCTCACTCTTGCTGCTTTCTGCTTTCTCCGTTTGTAACACTTTTTCGTTTTTCACTTTCTCTGCCTTTTCAATATGTGACTTTTGCTCACTGTAAATGCCTGATGCAGAAAACTAAGGGGGTCATTCTGACCCTGGCGGTCAACGACCACGGAAGCACCGCCAACAGGCTGGCGGTGCTTCCTGGGCCATTCTGACCGCGGCGGTAAAGCCGCGATCAGAAAAGGGGAACCGGCGGTTTCCCGCCGGTTTTCCCCTGGCCCAGGGAATCCTCCATGGCGGCGCTGCTTGCAGCGCCGTCATGGGGATTCCGACCCCCTTCCCGCCACCCTGTTTCTGGCGGTTTTTACCGCCAGGAACAGGATGGCGGGAACGGGTGTCGTGGGGCCCCTGGGGGCCCCTGCACTGCCCATGCCACAGGCATGGGCAGTGCAGGGGCCCCCTAACAGGGCCCCACAAAGATTTTCACTGTCTGCTATGCAGACAGTGAAAATCACGACGGGTGCCACTGCACCCATCGCACCCCTACAACTCCGCTGGCTCCATTCGGAGCCGGCTTCATTGTTGCAGGGGGTTTCCTGCTGGGCCGGCGGGCGGCCTTTTGGCGATCGCCCGCCGGCCCAGCGGGAAAGCCAGAATGGCCGCCGCGGTCTTTTGACCACGGTGCGGTCATTCGGCAGTTCCCGCCAGGCGGGCGGCTCCTGCCGCCCGCCGGGGTCGGAATGACCCCCTAAGTGCCGGCCCTCAAAAATAAGTGCCGGTGCCCCACATTGGAAACCACTGGCTCAACTTAAGCCCCGGCAATAAGTGTCCATCATTCAGGGTTCAGTAAGAGAAAGATAGCAAAGTGTGAGAGGCTAGGAATGTTTATACATGTGCGCTGACAAAGTCACTTAAGTAGGACATTAGAGCAAAGAGTTAATCCCAGTGAGTGTCTCACAAATGAGAAATCAAACAAAAATCCACTGGGAACTCTGCATCAGTTGCAGTGAATGTGGTATCCCAGTGCTGCGCTAAAGAGTTTCTACCTTCATAAAGGAAGGGTTTTAAAATAATTCTTTATTCTCCATTTTAAGACCTCTCCTTTAGTCTCATCAGCTGAAAATGGTGCATCCTCTCTCTTCCTCTTGCTGGACAGGTCAGCTATATATGATGATAAGGCGCCATTAGAAACTTCAAATGAAACCCTTGGAAATTTAGTAGTTTTTTTATTTATTTTAGGCTTGAATATTTTCCAGGAGCTGCTAATACTGAGCAGCAGAAGTGCAGCTAGCAGCTTTGTCACCCACGGTCTGCCCACCATGCCCGCCATTCTTGCCATTCTGCGGATTCAGTGGCCTGCGCTTTCAGATCACTATCAGGTGATCAAACCTTCCAGTTGGCTGCTGATTGGGGCAGCAGAGATAACAAAGCAGTCTCTTTGAATTTACACCAGACCCTGGGAATGGGCGATACAGACACTGAGGCCAAATTTGTTTCATGCCAAGAGTGAGGGCAAAAATAGAGGGCCTGATAGAGAACCGTCTCAGCACCTGGGCCCAGATTTAAGAGGGCCTAGCGCCATTCCAACACCACATTAACATAATTTTTATGACGTTAATGTTGCATTGGAAGGCCAAAAACGCTGCACCATATTTACAAAGTATTTACTTGCATTGCGCCACTTTGTATCCCCTTGCACCACATTATGCCTGCGCCAGGAAAAATGTATGTAAAGAGGGGTGTTCCGGTGCTAGGGGAGGCCGAAAAAATGACGTAAAGAAATCTTAGAGATTTCTTTGCACCATTTTCATCAGCATTTTTAACTTCGGCTAAGAGCAGGGGTTAAAGGGAGGCTCCCACTGTTTTCAATGGGCCTCTGGGTGCTTTGCAGGATTTTGACGTTAATCCTGCAAAGCGCTGGACTAGCATAAAAAATTATGATGCTGGTACCCCGGACTACCGCCATGGTGCGCCATATTTTAAATACGGCTCACACATGGTGGTGTTAGGGGGGCGATAATAGGCACAAGAGAAGTGGAGCAGCACTAGGTGCAGTGCCACTTTTCATAAATCTACCCCCTGGTTTTTAAACTGCCAACGCTGAGCATCGGCGGGACCTGGCCCACTTAAAGCCCTTCGTGGGGTGCTCTTCAAGTGCTTCCGAACGGATTTTGCTTTCTTCGCTGAATTCTATGAACAACACTTGCTGTTTTAACTGTTTTTAGTGGGTGGTGATGGTGTAAAATAAATCAGAGAAACTTTGTAAACCTTTACATGCCACTAGTGAGAAAAAAGTCTACAGCCCCCTAAAGTCTGCTGAGCACCTCATATATCGGTTCCTTTAAGTAACAGCTTTATGTGTTGAGTGTTTGGGTCCATGCCTGTGGTTCGTGGTAAATGGGTGCTGAATGTCTTTTTATGTTCTTCAAGGTTCTTGCTTACAGCACACAATGGTGGCCCCAGCCAGTTATCCTGTCCCTGGAGCAGCTCCTGAGTTGCACCTTAGATACCCTGTTGCAATTTCGCCTTTTCTGATGCTTTTATTTTATGATATTTAATTTGTGTGACCCCTGTGGAGTAGTTTATGGAGAGCTAAATGAGAATTCTTGGGGTGCTCTTCAAGTGCTGCCTGGCGATGAGCTTCCAGGTAGTTCTAACGAATCAGAACAAGACGTGCATAGAAGAGATGGGGGGTCTCGGCTCCTTCCTGGGGGTCTTTGTAATTCACTCTATAGGTGCCTAAGTAACCACAAAATGGCAGTGTTGAATAAATGGGATAGTTTGTTAACAAGATATAAGACACACTCTTGAAATATTTTTACAGGGGCTTGTAACTTAAATGAGTAAATGGCCAATTTGTCAGGTGTCAAATTCCTAAAGAAATGCACTGTCACGTGTACGATAATTATACAAGGCACAGAAAGGGAAATATAAAATATTTATTATGGAAGTTGAGCTAAAATGGTAGAGTATATTTTAAAGGAAAGTCAAAAAGACAGTAAAAGATCCCCTAGTACGTCAACATTGAATTAATAGTGTAATGGACGCTAGTATTTGGAGGCTGCTATAAAGAAAATCACCAGAAGAAAGCGCACACCATCCACTTAAAATTCTAATGCGTTTGGAACTAATTTAGAAGAGAGCTGTATAAGTTTACATCAAATGATAATGAAAATAAAATTATGATTCTCCTACCTTACTCTTTGAAGGGGTGTTGATTTAGGACCTCTAATACTATTTAACCCATGCATACTGTAATAAAAGTAAACATCTTCGAGTCAGTGCTATAATATTCCCAATGGTCATGAACAGAGCAATAATCCTGGGTAACACGTGGGGGAGCTCTCTCTATGGTAGAGTACAGGGAAAAGAAAGAAACGTTTATTACACTTTAAAAACATTAGTAAAAATGTTTTTGTGTTATATACTAATGCAAATTAATTCTATATATTATTTTATGCAGATCTCTCTCTAAATTCCTCATTATCTCTACGCCCCTCGTCCTTGAACCAGACATAAACATTATGAGGTAGTATCAAGTCACAGACAGGGAACGAAACGGAAACACTCGCTAAACCCACCCACCCTCGGCTAAGGACCATGATACTCTAGCCACAGTGTAGCACTTCCTGAAATACCAAGCAACACAAAGGCCTGATATCGGAGGGTGGATGGCAAGTATGACTGGGTCGAGGACAAGGACGACTAAGAGTAACGAGGATTACCGATAAGTAATCGGGACATTACCTCTACATCCCTCGTCCTCGACCCAGTCATAAACAGTGTGAGGTATACCAACGCATACACCCAACCGTTTGCAACACCCACACCAGAAAGAAAATACGGTGCAGCAGGTAAGGCACACCCCGGTGAATTAAATGTCAAAAGCACACACTCGAGCAGGAGCCTCAACTGCCTGTGGCACCCCATTCCCAAAATTCAAACGATTGGATGATAGAGTCTAATGAACGTGTTCACAGAAACCCAAGTTCCGGCTCGCAGACCTCATTCCAAGGATACTCCCTTAAACAGACCCTCCAGCATTTCGCGATTCGCAAAATAATCGCGAAATCAGCTGAGGGGCCCCAATAGTTACCTTTGTGGTCACAAAATAGGTCTCTGGCAGACAGCAATATTGACATATTAGTGTTAGCTGTACGCGCAAACGCCACTAGGTGGCACTCTACAGCCATAATAGCTGCTCCTGCCTCTTGTTACATTAGAAATCAGTGAAGTGCACGCGCATCATCGCGCAGAGGAAAACGGTGCTGTTGAAAGAAAGACGAGGAAAAAAGTAGCGCTTCACTGGCAAACTCTGTTAAGTGGCGCTAATGTGTTTGGGTGTGATTAAAACCAATCTGGCCACTTTGTCTGTGAAGTCTACCGTTACGAGAGTTAGCAGACAATCGAATTCCGCAGAGTTCTATTTATACCAACATCCATTGACACTAGACATCTTAAAGAAAGGCTGGGGATATCGGAAGATACCACAATTGAGGTCACAAAGTGGTTCGACCATGTCACAGGAAAAGGCGTATTGAATATCATATCAGGTACACTGGAGAGCACAGAACCTAGAAGATTTCCCTTCTCTGGTGTGCAGGATGTTATCAATTGTGTCATTTGAATTGCAGTTAATTCTCCTGACACCTTAACAGTCTATGTGCAATAAATGTAATCGAAGTGAATATTCAGATCACCTAGAAGTGTAAAGCTAGAAATTTGCGGGCATGAGTGGTTATCGCTTCTGGCAAAGATTATAAATATTGTGCTGGAGACCCAGGAGGAAGATAAATAAGGGCCCCCGAAAATGCAAATGTAGCCTAAGAGTGAAAAGTAAGCTTTCGCAGTCCAGTGCCAGGAACTTCAGGACTACACAGCTTAATGCAGAGATGTATACTATGGTGATCCGGCCTCTTTTTCTTTCTAATCAGTCGTACCTGGTGATGTTGTAGCCAGAAGGAATAGCGAAAACAACATCCGGCATAGAGCTCTTGTGAAGCCAAGTCTCAGTTAAGAACATTATGGGGCATATTTAAGAGGCCCTAGCGCCTCCTTACGCCACATTAGTGTCATTTTTTATGCTAATGTGGCTCACCAAGGCCAAAATCGCCGCGCCAGATTTACAAAGTGGCTCAGGCATTAAAAGGGTGCATGCCGTTGTTTTCAATGGGCCCCTATGTACTGTTCAAGGTTGGCGCCAAAATGTTGGCACTAACCCTGAACAGTACATTAATAGCATCAGAGATTCTGATGCTATTGCCCCCTCCCCTGCGCCATGGTGCGCCGTATTTAAATGCGGTGTACATATGGTCTCGGTAGTGGGGCACTAAAGGGCGTAAGGAAAGTGGCGCTGTACTGGGTGCAACGCCACTTTTCTTAAATCTGACCCTATGTCTGATTGTTCCTCCTCAATAAAGGTAAACAAGTCCAATATGCGTCTCACAGCGAGCTGCAATTCATCGCAAAAAGATGCTAAGCTAAATTATCTACACAACAGTTGGATGAAGCAAGTGGCGTTGGAGTATGGCCACACGTTTTACAGACTAGTTAGTAGTAATTAATTAGGGTTCATTACATAGACACAGGAGACCATGTTGCTGCTGTGCAAATTTCATTGAAGGTTAAACTGTCAGTGTACACTAGTGCTGTCTCTTTCTTGTGCGTGGGCTTGGCCTGCTCTCTAGAGTTAGCATAACTGAACTGCCTGTAGTTTCAATTGTCTTGCTGTAGTTTCAATAGTCACTGCTGTTTGTCTCTTCTGAGAGGAGTGTGACACAAAAGCGTTTGAGTGTTTCTTAGTGTTTTTATTTCCTGCAACATTATACATTGACAATAAATGATGTGTGTAAAGCAATGCACAGCATGTGTTACGTAATACATTAAGGGTTACAAGAATTAGGAGTCACATGTCCCTCATAGCTAGTAGAAGGACTACTATTTATGAACTGCAAGTTACAAATGGATCTTTCTGCTAAAGGCAATAACCCAATCACCTATCTACAAAAAATATCAATCTGTCATCTGCACATTACATCATATGCTTTGCAGGACGCACATTAACCTTTAATGCTACTTTCATTCAAAACTGGGACTAGGCAAAGCACAGATCTCCCCAGCAAATGCGTTAACCCACAGAGTTATCTTACCATTATTATTATTCCCAGAAATGTATTGGGCACACAAAGATCTCTGCAGCAGGTGCCTTCACCCCATAAGATATTTTAAAATGCACACTTTGCAACCAATCAAGCAGAAGGGATTTACTGTCACATTTCACCTTGCTGCCAATTTCTGTGTGGCAGCGTTTAAAAAAAATAAATGTATAAACCAAGGCTTAGATTTTGTGTCAGGTCTGATTTTAGAAATGACGAGTAAGAAATGGAATTGCTGTCTTTGAGGTTGGCTGAGCTGTTGGTTACAAGCTTCAGAATGGATTTTGTTTTCTTCACTGTATTCTATGAACAACACTTGCTGTTTTTAGTGGGTGGTGCTGTTGTAAAATGAATCAGCGAAACTTTGTAAACCTTTACATACCACTAGTGAGAAAAAAGTCTACAGTCCCCTAAAATCTGCTAAGCACCTCATATATCGGTTCCTTTAAGTAACAGCTTTATGTGTTGTGTGTTTGGGTCCATGTCTGTCGTTCGTGGTAACTGGGTGTTGAATGTCTTTTATGTTCTTTAAGGTTCTTGCATACAGCACACAGTGGTGGCCCCAGCCAGTTATCCTGTCCCTGGGGCAGCTCCCGAGGTGCACCTCAGATACCCTGTTGCAATTTCTCCTTTTCTGATGCTTTTATTTTAGGATATTTAATTTTGTGTGACCCATGTCGAGTGTCTCATGGAGAGCTAAATATGAATTCTTATACAAACATAAAACATCAACAATACAGTGAAGATGGAAATTTTAAAAACAACTGACCTTGGAGCCCCAAACCCTTGGCATACTACAAGTCAAGAAAAGGAATGGGTCTATTTGTGAAATCTAGTAAGTAAGAGGCCAGGTGAAGAAGAAGTGGAAGGGTAATCGAGGGTCATTTCAGGGCAGCTGCTGGAAAACCCAGAGTTTGGCTTTTGCACATAGTGGGAATATCAAAACGTTCCGTCCTACAGCAGATGGCCCTGGAACCGCTAGCCCCAAGTCAGCACAATGCTACAGAACACAGGATGACTAGCAACCCTGTGTAACCCTCTGCTATTGTGCGTGGCTTTCCTATGATCCAGAATGTCACCACAAAGGAGAATATAGCAAACATTCTAAGACACTTCAATTTAAACATGTCTATTTCAAAGTGCAATACTGTGCTAAATCCATTTGCATTGATTTAAGGTTGAAAAGGAATTATTGCAGGTAAAATAAAGTGCTGCAATAATGCTGCAAAATTTCAATTTTTGTGCAGCAAAATTTCCATTTATGTGCCATAAAATTTGCAAATCTATGTCGCAATATGCTGGGGGATGTGCTTAAAGGCAACGCTCCACATGGACTACCTCGGGAAGGTTGTACTCCAAGGCATTCAATCCGTACAGCTTTTACATGAAGCGGGGCACATAGTCCACAGAACTGTTGCACTTAGCCTCCACTGTCCCACGGGTGCAGACAACAAATCGTGTCTGTTTGCTCCATACATGCTGCTTCCATTTGGTGTGTCCTACATGCCTTGTTCTTCAGGTTTGCCCCACAAGTGTGAACTGTACCTGTAATGCAATCTTTGGCGCTTAGCATAGCGCTCTTGCCTTGTCCGATGCATTTCATGTCGAAACTTACATACTAGTTTGGCTGGCACATGGAATAATGCCCTGATCCACCTGCAGTAAAAGAGATGCTCCAGCTGGTCATGTTGAAGTCAAAGTAATGGATGATGGACCATGTAACAGTTGCACTTTCCTGTGTGTGATTGGTAGATGCATGTTTGGCGGGTATCCTCTTAGAGCAGGGGTTGTTGCTATGCCTGAAGATCAGAGATATGTTCCATCAATTTGTGTTGAAATTGCTGCCTGACAATGCTGTCATAGACATCACTTAGGGGTTGCCAGAGCTTGCCCCTTACGACCCCTGGCCCTGCCTTTGCGACCCCTGGCCTCATAGGTTGCAAAATCAGTGCCAGGAACAAAGGGGCAGTTCGTCCTTATGGACGTTGCTTGGGGCTCCACTTCCTTGTTTTCAATCAATGTTTTTTACATGAATAGTGAAAAATGATATATTATTTACTATTAGTGTAATAAAAAATTGAGTACAGATAGCTGGTATATGACCCTCCTTGGTAGGTGAGATAAGTAAAAAAAACACTTAAGTGTATGTTGTGTGCATGTTTGCGGGTGAGAATGCTTATGTAAAATACAGTTTGTATAGGAATGAATGTGTGTGTATGTGTAATTCGTGTGATTGAAAGTGAAGATGAAATGGCGTGTGATGTCACTTCCGCTACCCCTGGCATTTTTGTGAATTGGCATCCTGAATGCTGATGTCACAGAGTGGTGCATTATTTAATGGAGGAGTCAGTCTTTGATCTGTTCCTAGAAGAACTCTTTGAGGTCAAGCTCAACGCGCCTTGTTTACTTGGCATCCATTTTAGAATGCAAGGGTGTGTTTTGAACCGAGGTGAGTTGGCAGCTGGACGGCTTTCATTAGGTATACAACGCTTAACAAAGCCGCAAATCGGATAATGAGTTATTTTCCTGGTCATGGTTACAGCGTTTCCCACATCCCTGGCACATTAGCCGTCTGGAAAATGCTGACCCTTGTTTCTCGAGCTAATGAGTTTCGTCTAAAAATAGTCCGCCCTGAGAGCGCATTGACATACTATAGCCATTCAGGTGCTGCATGGGAACGTTCACGCAGCTAATTGACTATTTATGCAGCTTTTAACAGGTAGCAATGACAGGAAACACGAAACCAATTAGCTGTGACTTGTGCTTGGAAAACAGCAAATGTGGAAATAGTAGCCCTGCATCAAATAGGTATCTGCACCCTGCTGTGTCACATCCTGTTCCCGCCAATTTAGTCCAGGTGATTTATTCACTATTCCAACGCCAGACTTATAATATGTTTGGTAAATTTATGCAATTCTCAAATATTAAACAAGAGGTTAATGGAGCCTTGCCAACAAGTGCTGCCCTGAGGGCGCCATTGAAAGCAAAAACTAGGAACAGCAGTTGTAACATATGTTTCGGTCACTTTTAGTCAATGACCCTCAGGGATTTCCGCAGCACCTTACAAATCAAGCCAAACTGACTACTCATGAAAATGTTAACTAGCTGACAACTGTTCCATGGCCAACTCCTGTTGTCTCATCCAATACTGGGCTGACTGCAAAAAGGTATGCAATACATAGCTGCTAAGTCGCAAAGAGCCAATTACGTATTATATTGGAAATCACAGTCACTTAACACTGATCTCTTCAATAACTGGTGGTAAATATGTGTCCAAAACAGTGTGCAAGGGATATTTAGCAATTTCCATAAATGCTAACTGTAAGCATGTAGGGACTTGTAGGCCCAAACCTTTAATAGTTACAGGGAAAAGTCAGGTTCCAGTATTCTCTGTGTGGGTGACTGAAAAACAGGGCCTAAAATAAGGTCATCCTCTTGAACTAGGGCCATTGGACTGGAATAGAGGAATAGGAGGAATGCTTACTGAGACTGTAAAGGGTACTCAACATGTCATGGGAAAGGATAGTAGCTGAGCTTATCTGCTTTCAGTGCCTTTTGAGCTAGGATGTGGATTTTCCTAGCTATTAGTGAAGGAAATTCCAGATTTGATTTAAGACTCAGAGGTGAATATACTGCTTTCCTTTCTTGCTTTGACAGCAACCAAGAATCCGAACAAAAACAAAACTACAGTTCCCATGCAGCTGAACAAAGCAGGTCAGTGGCTGTATCATTTTAATGCCTGCTCTGAGCAGGCGTTAAAAATGAAGGAAAAAATGGCGCAGTGAAATGTAAATTTCACTGCACCATATTTCGGGCCTCCCTGCGTTGGAACGCCCCCTTGCATACATTATGCCTGGCACATGCATAATGTGGCACAAGGGGTTACAAATATGGCGTGGGAGAATGGCCTACTTAGCGCTGCCTTAGCATAAAAAATAATTACACCAAGGCAACGCTAAGAGGCGCTATGGGCTGTAAATGTTCCACTAACAACTCTAAACTACAATGTCACACATTTGGCAGTAGATTTAATCCTCTCAAGTGCTAGTGGCGGCTTTACAGGAAGGAATGGAACCCACCTGGGAGGGTATGTGGTGGTGGGATAACACGCGCCTCCACGTACTTAATAAAGTCTAGACTTTATTTTACCAATACCTAGGAAAATCTGCAGCTATGTCAAGAGCAGAGGTTCATACTACGCTTGTTTGGAGCATATCAACAACTCTTGGGGTGCCATGAGGCAATGGTTTACAATAGAAAGTGTGGAATGTTGTATGACTAGACCAGTCGGCTGATCTAAGAAGGCCTGCCCAAAAGGCTTTGGATACAATTGCCCCCCGGTGGAAGGGACCCCAAAGCATGTAGTAACAATTCTGGCAAGTGTCATAACCCATTTAACCCAACAGGCTAAATTAGGGGAAGAGAGTAGCTTGAAATCACTAACTCAGAAGAGGACATTCTGAAATGCTCACATTTTTGCTCATGCACTTAAAGTCAAGTGCCTACACATTACTTCGATTACTTTGGAAAATGGAGATAAAATGCTGTTATTATTTGTTTTTGTTCTTAGGGTGACAATAAAACAAACGCCTCTTGGAGTATATTGTCTGAATGCGATGTCTCAAACTCCATCATCTGAAAGGTGCTCCACAGAAACCAAGCATAGCAATATAGTTAGTTTTGCTGATAACATTTTCAACATTTGCATCCCACAAATATTTATATTTAGGAGCAGAAGGATTACAGAAATCTACTCCCCTTAAAAGATGACAAATCAGAGGGTGTTCACCGATTGCTTTTCTGTTCTGCCTAATATGTTGTGCCGAAGTTGCAGAACGATAATATTGACTGTCCTGTAGGTTTTTGTTTAACTATCTAAAGAGGCTAAAAAACATCCAACCAGGGTCACATCCTGACCACCAGCCAACACATGCTGACGGGATGCTGACACATTGGCAGGCTTTTGAAGAACGTGGGGTTCAGGATTTTTAAATTAAATCTGCGGCCTCTGATGAGATGGCTTGGATTCTCCAAGTGAACTTGAAACCTTCCAAATTGTTAGAGTTGGGAACTGCTTAAAGCTAAGTTCATCAAGGAGACCCTGAGGATTCCAGAGCAAACTAGGGACCAATGGCATGAGAATGGGATAAGCAGGTGTTGGCAGTGCTTAATTTGAGCCAGTGGTTGCCTGTAGGGTTCACCGGGATTCATTTTTGGGGACCGGCACTTATTTTTCCACATCAGACGTTTCCCGAGAGCAACAGAGGGACAAATACACAAAGGGGAAAGAAGGAGACAGAGAAAGGTGAACAAGTGTCAGAAAGGGATGAAGAAAGAACCTGCAAGAGTTAGATAAAGGGGCAGGGAGTGTCTGGTAGCCAAGTAAAGAGGGTTTGTTGGATACCAGACTACAAGCCGTGGCATTCGGAGCACTGACAAGTAATTGCAATGGCCGTGGGGTTCTGGGCACACCTTCGGGCACCAGCACTGATCCTTTTACAAACTAAGCACTGAGAGTCAGTACCAACAAAACTGCAAAGCAAAACCAGGGAGCCACAGAGAGACATTATCAGAAAAAAGACTGCCTTTTTGGCATTCAACCTGATCTAGAACTCTGGACATCATTAGAAAAAGAGGAAAAGCCTAGTTCGTGACCTGGGGCCAATCCTGTAGAAAGTCAATTGTTGCTGAAGTCAAAAGATCAGGTCTTCAACAGTAAAAAAAAAGAGGAGATGGGATTAAACAAGAGGCAAAAAGACCCACTGAGAAGGATCCTCACGAAAAAGTATTTTGACTTTAGAAGGGTGAAAACACTGAAACACAAAAGTTGCCAGTTTGTGAAGCTCCAGATAGCAAAGGAACCGGCTAGGATCTCTAAAAAATGTATTTGGAGAGGTGACTCCAGACCTAACCATGTACGTCCAGTCAAGAAATTACCACACTCTGCACCCCTGTCTATTAGGCTGGCATCTGGTTCTAATACTATATCTGGGGCAGAAATGAAAAAAGTTCTTCCTTTCTAAGTTTCTAGATGATCTAGATGCTCTAAATACTTCTGGAATTCTATGAGGTGATTCCTGATATAGAGAAATAATGTATAAGTGAAACCATAGCGCAAGAGGACACATTTGTAGACTCTGATACACCACATAGTGACCTGGGAAAACTGCCTGAATTGATGAGACCAAGAGACCAACTTTCTGAGCCAACAATCTGAGGGAAATCATGGCCTTACATACAACCAGTTGCAATTATTTTTTAATTGTTAATACCATGGCCTAAGATCATTTAAGGATTGATTTTTCAGAGTCTTTAAAAAAATGTAAAATTTCTGTTTGGATGAAAGTAGAATTGATTTCTCCAAAATAATAAGAAATCTCAAATTCTGAAGCAATTGAATTGCTACAGTGAGTTAATGTTTGAGGGGGATTTCATCATGTGCCATGAACAGGATATTGTCGAGACACAATATGGGATAGATTTATTGAGATTTTGTCCATGGCAAAATCACACAAAGTGATGCTAAGTGGTGCTAAGTCTTGAAAGGATATTTACTTTGTAGCACAAAACTTTTTTGTGATAGGAAAACACTTTTTCTAGTGGAGATAGCTCTTTGTGCTGGATTGCACCACTTTGTGTCAAGGGAGTGTCATGTGGGTGGTACTTGGATTCTTCAGTGAAGGCACTCACATTTTTTTACACAAATCCCTATCAATAAATTAGTCAGACCAGGGCTCAAGTCAAAAATTAAGGCATTCTTGAGGCAGACGCAAAGTTGGAGAAATCTATTTATTTCTTTAAACATTTCATACATTTCATGTGTGCCACAATATACAGTACAAATCCAATGTGTGAAAGGCTTTAAGAATAAACTAGGTAAAGGATTTTGTACTGGAAGGGTATTCCTCCAGTACAAAACCTGTGCTAGACGTTACACTCACCATGGTTCAAAGTTGTTTACATGGGGTAGGAAGCCTGTTTGTGAGCTTGTGCAGGCGAAGAGAATAGCACTAGGCTATATTTAGTAAATATGGCTTTGTGCAGTTCACTCACACTTGTGCAGCACAGCAACTTTGGTTACTGTGTTGCACTATATTATAGTAAATATGTCCCCATGAGTATTGTGCCCTGAGCTCTTAAAACCACTACCACTGAAGCTAAGCCGAACAGGAGACAAGAGAACTGATAGATCTGATTCTTCCACAGACAGTGCAGATACTTTCTGTAATCTTTGTGAAAAGTAATAATCAGATAAGCACCCTGGAAATATAGATGAGCCATCCAGTCTTCCTGTAACAGAGGATCCCAGAGGTGGAGAATAGTTACCATTCTGAAGTGACGATACAGACCAAAATGATTAAACTGCTTGTGAGTTGCATTACTGGGCACATTTTTTTTGTTCTTTTTCTGAACCAGAAAAATGGTACTGAAAAAACCTATTGGATGAAAAACGTCTAATGTATTGCACCTGTTGGGAACCAAGAATGCACTTCTTGGGTGACTAAATTGTTTAGATCCGCTGAAAAATGTATGCATTCTGGAAGGAAATTTGTAAAAGATTAGGCATAGGGTTCTACAATATAACCTTCAACCGTGTTTACTCAATTGGATCCTCTAAGCTTTCTTGAAAGCTGTGAGAAAAGCTGATAATCACCCTCCCCTAGGATACGAGGGTCAAAAGATAAATTTATTGATAGTGAGAGGAGGAGGAGATTCCTCTTTGCACCCTGCCACCGATGTATACGTAGCCCCTGCCTCTTTGTGGGTAGAATAGATGTTGATATTCCCAGTTCGAGAAGTTGGAACCTCTGAAGTAATATTGAACATGGGAATTGTGACGGCGAGCAAAGCAATTCTTTCCTGTGTCTGCCCTTCAGAAAACATCTTGGCAAAAGTTTCTCCTGAGAACATAGTTTGACATATATAGTGAAGCAAGCATCGTCACATATGTGCTTAGCTCCTTAATAAAACACTCCTCAACCACATTTCCTTTCACTTGAGGACCTGATTACATGGCTGTCATAGTTCCCAGTTTGGAGTCAGGTTTTAGAAGGAGTGAGGCCTTTGCATCATTCATACAACATTGCAACTTTCTAATTGTCTAAGAGGCAAGTATCCCTTTAAGTCCAGTTTGTTAATCTGTGGGGATCAATCAGAGTCTCCTACAATTTTGCCTCTTCACCAATGTTTAAAATTCTCGTTACTGAACCTATAGCGTCAAACAGCTTATCCGGACAATCTGACCGCTCCTTTTCTATGCTTTTTTGAGGACCTTTTATCACATTTTCGGGAGAGACCAGTAAATAGGAGTGAATTTCAGGGGTAACCTTGATGTTTTTTTATAAGGGGAGGGGGAAGCACACCAAATGCAACCTGTATTGTGTTTGTTTACTCAAAGAAATCCTAAGCCTCCTGGATGAATTAGGGACCCAATTAGTAGAGTTAGGGTGATGGATGGAAGTATCATGGTTATCCTTATCAATATCATTCAATCTGTCAATCACAACTGGGGACTGAACCTTTTGAACTGGTACAGTACGCCTCACGATTTGGACGTCCAAGATGATCAGAGCTCTCAACCAAAAGAGAAGGGGCCAGATGTAGGTAGGCTTTTGCACCTCGCAAACGGCGAAAAACGCCGTTTGCGAGGTGCAAAAGCCCTCAAGCGATGCAGAAACACATTTTGCGAGTCGGAACCGACTCGCAAAATGTGTTTCCGACTCGCAAATAGGAAGGGGTGTTCCCTTCCTATTTGCGACTCGCACCGCGATTTAAGTTGATTTGTGACCGCGAAAGCGGTCGCAAATCAACTCGCAGTTACCATCCACTTGAAGTGGATGGTAACTCATTCGCAAAGGGGAAGGGGTCCCCACGGGACCCCTTCCTCTTTGTGAAAATGCTCACAAAATTATTTTTTCAGAGCAGGCAGTGGTCCTATGGACCACTGCCTACTCTGAAAAAAACCGAAACAAAAGGTTTCGGTATTTTTTTCTATTTGCAGCTCGTTTTCCTTTAAGGAAAACGGGCTGCAAAGAGAAAAAAAAAACTGCTTTATTTAAAAGCAGTCACGAACATGGAGGTCTGCTGACTACAGCAGGCCTCCATGTTTGCGAGTGCCTATACTCGCTATGGGGCCGCAATTTGCGACCCACCTCATGAATATTCATGAGGTGGGTCATTGCGACCCCAGAGCGAGTTGCAGTCGGTGTCTGAGACACCGTACTGCATACCAATTTGCGAGGTGCAAATTGCGAGTCGCATGGACTCGCACTTTGCACCTCGCAAATTGGCGTTTTGCTACATCTGGCCCAAGGTCCCTTGGTGACTGTATTCTCAGAAAATTGAGGTGTCTTCTTAACTTGTCTCATAAGTGATACCCCAGTCACATACCAGAAAGCCCCTGCAGGACCCATGCATCATGCCACGTTTAGTATCTATTTTTTTAAATCACCCGGGTGCAGTTGGCCATTTTCGTTCATTCACAGGTATTCTGATGCAAGTTTTGGATTGTCCTTCGGATGGTGTGGGGAATGCACCAGTTTACAAGTTTTTTCCATAGAAATCTGTGATTTACCCTGTTGAGTGCTCTGCTATAGTCAAGAAATCATGCAAGAATCTGTTGCCACTTTAGGGGCTAGTAGTTTTAGCACCATTATGTTGTTGACAGGTTTATACCTCTTTTTGAAGTCTTCCTTAACAATTGGTAAGAATGTAGCCTCCTGCACCCAACACTTTAGTGTCTCATGTAACAGTTTTGCATCCATATCAAGTAAGTTGATTGTATGGGAGTTCTTCGGGTTGGTCTTATCCTGTTTTGTAAATATCAGGTGGAAGACTGAGCATCCCCATGAGTCTGGGAAACTGACTCCATGCTGCTTTGTTGTGAGGAAAGAGAAATGGCGAGGACAAACTGAAATGGTAGGACCACAGTACAGAGAAAGATAAGGGGAAAGAAACACTATGGGGCATATTAATACTCTGTTTGCACCGGATTTGCATCATTTGTTTTGACGCATATTTGGCGCAAACTTAACTCCATATTTATACTTTGGTGCTCGACCCGTCTAGCGGTAAAATTTCTGGAATGAAAGTTATTTTTTTACTGTGGAAACCTACCTTGCTTTAATGACATGCAAGTTAGGCGTTCCCGGGCAAAAAATGACTCAAAGGCATTTGCACATTATTTAGACTCCCGTGCAAAAATGAAGCACGGGAGGGGGAGAGCCTTAAAAAATGACTTTAAACCGGTTTAGCGCCATTTTTAATGCCTGGGTCAGGGCAGGCGTTAAGGGACCTGTAGAATAATTTCAATGGTCTCCGACCATGCAAGTAGTTCACAGGTGCCCTTCCCTGCCCCCTGGAGGACACCCATTGATGGGGGGACCCATCTCGGGTAAATAGGGGTAAGTATTTTTTGTTTTGACATAGAAGTGGCATGGGGGGCCTAACTTGGGCCCCCCTACATGCCACTGTGCCCAATGGCCATGCCCAGGGGGCAGAAGTCTCCTGAGTATGGCAATTGGGCTGGGGGGCATGACTCCTGTCTTTCCTAAGACAGGAGTCATTTTGATGTGGGTTGTGCATCAAAAAATGACACTAGTCAGGTTAGAGTCAATATTTAGGACTCTAACCTGACTTGCACCATTCTTTGACGCACAACCCCCAGTCTTCCCTTCGCCTCCGCTGCCCGGTTAGAGCCATTTATTTTGATGCTAACCAGGCTGCAGCGCCGGATATCGTCATTCCATAAATATGACGCCCGGCTGGTGCATTGGAATGGCAGTAGCCAGCGTTATACTTTTTGACTCAAATCTGCGCTAGAGATGTCCTAGAGAGTCCTTGTAAGTCTCGCTGAAACCGATGGAGAGTGACACCGGAGCATGATCAGACATATATCTACCCCAGTGTTCAATTCTACGCAGCACCCCAGGGTCTAATCCTGTGACAATGAGTCTGTTGAGGTGGCTGTATGTGGAATGTGTTCATGAATGGCAGGTATACCCATGTGTTTGTGGGTGTAATGCGCGCCAACAATCAAGCATCCCCAGGTTCTGCATGACTTGGGCCAAGGATTCAGTAATTCTGGACTTGGTGTCCTGTTTTCATGGGTGCCAGTCCCAGTCCCCATTTAGAACACAATTAAAGTCGCCTGCTCACATGATGGGAGATCCTATACTGCCCTCTAGTAGCTGTTGCGTTGTAATACAAAATAGCCCATCATCTACATTAGGGCCATAGGTGTTCAAAATAGTTATGGCCTTACCATCCAGCATGCCCTGCAGTAGGACATAGTGTTCCTCTATGTCTGCTTCATAGAAATGACAATATTGCACCCCAAGGCCACCCGTATCGCCACCCCATCATACGAGGAATAGGTTGCAGAAAATATCTGCCATCTCCATTTTTTGCTAAGTTTTGCCCTTCTACGCCTACAAGGTGTGTCTCCTGTAAACAGACTATTCAGACTCTTTGGCTCCTGAGATACAAATGGACTCTATAACGCTTTGTGTAATCCCACAGACCTTCCAGGTGAGAACACGTAACTCCTCAGCCATAGTCATTTGTAACCCCTGTTTGAGCTAGAACCCACCGCCTTACAGGTTAAGTCAATCCATATATTAATCAATTAAAGGAAGCAGCCATAGTCGCACCTACCCATGCACAGTAACAAACATTGTCCTCAAATGTTAATGAGAATAAAAAGAACAGTAACTGGCCTCCCATCCTGGACAAACAGCTTAACAACAACCAAAAATATTGTCTATCCATTTATCCGAAAGCTGTCAGGACTAGCAGCCTAACTTCTACCACTAACATGGAGAGGGCTCCCCACCACCCCACTTTGTCATGGAAGATGATACAGTGCACACAATTCACTTCTCCAACCATACCAATTAACATTTGTAGCATATGATTGTACCTCCTCATATTAAGTATTTTCACCTCCTCTGTAAAAAGAGAAAGCATAGATGTTAAGGAAGGAGAAAATCATACACATATAGTCTTAACATCAATTGATGGAGGGCCCCCCCACATCATACAGTAGGATCTTCTGTCATTGTGGTTAATGCCAGGGCCAATTCAGTAGCCTCCGATCCATCCAGTGTCATCTGGGAAGCTCCCGCCATGGTGCCTTCCTTCTGCACCACAATGCGCCCAGTGTCTTGGATGTCTAGGCTTTGAATGCCACCAGGGCCTGCTCCTCCCTGGGACCTCCAGTTTGGACTAAGCGCCTCCACCTGAAGTAGGCCACTCTATGTGCCCACTCTATCCAGAGGGACCCTGTCCCACATCGCCAACCATCGCCACACCTCCTCTGGAGAGTCGAAAAAATGGGACTTGCCTCGCGGGCAGGATATAACAGCATGTACCAGAGTCCCATTGAATGCAATTTGCTCTTGACCTCTAAGGAACTTGTCTGATTGCCTTGTACCTTGTGAGCATAGTCCGGATAAACAGATATCTTGTGATTCTTGAAGCAGGCGTTTTCAGTTTTCTCAGGCCGCATGAAGAACACAGTCCCTGTCCCGGATCCAACTTTCCACAAATTTCTCTGTCTGGGTCCCCTCTGCCCACTTAGGGAACCCCAGAAAGCATATGTTATTATGATGCAGCCTCCCCTCTGCGTCCTCCGCAGGAGCCTCCAGGGTCACAGTTTTAGCAGTACAGGGGCTACCACCCGCTGTACCTCTGATTGTAGTTCCGAAATGGACCCCTCCGCCACCTGGACCTTGTCCGACACCTTCCGTAGGTCGGCACGGAGGAGGTTCACCTTGATCATGACCCTCAGCACAACGTGGGATCTCTGAATAGCCGCTATGCTCCACCACTGATGAGTCCAACTTGACATCCCCTCAAGCACTCCCCTGTCGTCTTGGGTGCTGTGCAGGCATTGTCTGCGCGATATACTGCTCCATCGTGCTCCCCTGTGGGGCCCCAGCCTGCTTATTCCTGCCCATGGGGAAGCAGCTGCCTGCGTCAGCGGTCCACTGCCACACCAAGTGGATACCCGGTACCACGACGGGGTGGGAATCCCCTCCTTTACGCCATGCCTGCAATAATATCATTGATCATTCCTCTTCAGAAGGAGTTCAGACCCCAGTACCCAGAAGCCCAACCAAAGCTTTAGGAGAAAGTTACATCGTACAGGTCCCAGAGCGGGGCCTAACTACCCGGCCAGAGGTGCACAGCAACAGTAGGAATCCCAAATAGCGTGACTCACAGGGTGTCCGGAGGCAAGAGGTCTGTGGGGAATCTGCAGATGGACGATGGGACTAGTTTAGTTAGTTTAGTTCGAGGATTTGTAGAGCACATGGCTACCCGAAGGCCTCCCAGTGCTGAGGAAGATCACTAGGTAAGAGGAACAGAACTAAACAGGGAACAATACAATTTTAAATTTTCTACAAAAAGATTATTCTGACAGTCATGGCGAAGTTCCAAGGGGAGGGAGTTCCAGATCTTAGCTGCTCTACAAGCGAAGGATCTACCCCCCATCTAACTTTCTTAGCATGAAAGGAGTTAATTAAAAAAGCTGAAGAAGATCTGAGTATTCTCCGGGGGGTATAGGGAGTGATCATTCGTCTGAGGAAGACTGGACCCTTGTTTTGAAGGGCTCAGTGAATAAAACACATAGCTTTAAAAATAATGCGTTGTTCAATCGGAAGCCAATGGAGAGAAGCCAAGGCTGCAGTGGCAGATGAATGTCTGGGGGTGTCTGTGAGTAGGCGAGCAGCAGCGTTCTGCACCACCTGAAGTCTCTTTAGAACATGCAAGGGAGAGCTCAGGAGCGTACGTTCCCATAATCGAGACGTTTAAGTATCAGAGCATGAGTAAGAAGTATTTTGGCTGAAAATTGAAGTAATTTGAAGATTTTCCTAAGGGTTCTTAGAAAACCGAAACAGGTAGCTGCCAGTTTCTTAGAATAGCATTCCATTGTAAGGTGCGGGTCTAGCCAAAAGCCCAAGCTTTTTATGGAAACTTTAGGCAGAGGTAGATCCCTAGGCAAGTTCACTGCTAAGGATTGGGACCTAAGTAAGGAAGGATTCCCTATGATCATAACTTCTGTTTTCCCATCGTTGAGCTTAAGCTTGCTCTCTATCATCCATCTGGAGATATCTGAGAGACAGGAAGATAAGGTAGCCTGTTCTTGGGTATTCTTAGAGGAGAAGGAGTAGACCAACTGAGTATCATTAGCATAAGATACTAGAGATAGTCCACGTGGCTCAATAATTCTTGCCAGGGGAGACATATAAATGTTAAAAAGAGTAGGGCTCAGAGAGGAGCCCTGCGGCACCCCACAACTGATTGGCAGAGGTTTAGAAAAAAAAGATTGATCTAGGACTTTAAAGGTCCTGTCCTTCAGGAAGTCAGAGAGCCACTCAAATGGGGTCCCTGAAAAGCCCATCCGAGAGATTCTCTGAAGGAGAATATTATGATCTACAGTATCGAATGCAGCACTCAGATCCAAAAGGATAATTGCTGCATAGCCACCTAAATCCAAGCATTGACGGGTGTCCTCGGTAACCGCAAACAGTGCAGATTTCGTGCTATACAAAGGTCTGAAACCCATCTGAGTGTGATGTAGAAGACTGTAATCCTGAGAAAGCCTGAAATTTGTTTGTTAACATCTTTTTCGATAATTTTAGATTTTATCGGCATAGGTCTATAATTGCTCAATGACCTAGAATCAAGCCTAGGCTTTTTTAATTAAGGTTTGATGACAGCATGTTTCCAGTTTTGTGGAAGCTGACCAGAGGTGAGAGAATTATTGAGAATCCTAGTTAGAACCGGCACAATAACGTCTGCGTCCAGGATTAATATAGATGTTGGGGCCAGATCAAGGGGAGAGCCTGATTTTATAGTGCGTAGGAGATCGAGAACTAGGTTCTCAGTCAGAGGCTGAAACGCTATGAAGGTGACATTCGAAGGGTCTTGAAATGCCGTAGTGGCTTCTTGTGCGGAGAGGTGGGAGAAGCCTCATTGAATATCAAGAACTTTTTCATGAAAGAAAGCTGCCAAATTGTTACTGTGCTCCGAAGATGCTTGAATTCGGCTGCGAGGAGAAGGGTTTTGTGTTAATTCTTTAAAAATTTTAAAGATTTATTTTGGTGAATTGGAGGATTGTTCTATTCTGGCAGCATAGAACAGTCCTTGTGCAGTTTTAATTTCTGCATGATAGTCTCTAATTGCTGCCCTATATTCACGTTTAGAGTCATCGTCATACGTTTTTCTCCATTTCCTTTCTGTTTACATATATTTTTACATATCTTTTTATGTTGCCGTATCTTGGGAGAAAACCAAGAGGACTTCTTGGTACGTGCAATGTTATGGACGGTCTTAGCCTTAGGGACTAGGGGAGGGGGGCATCAGGCAATTCCAATGCTGCATGGGATTCTTCACCACTTCACCGAGGCACGTTCTCCTCAGAAGGATCTTTCTGGGTGCTCCCCCACCCTCATGCGACACCTCGCCACCTCTCAGCCAGTGGGGGGCCCTCTCCCCAGCAACAATGTGGGAGCCCCACCTGGTGCAGTGCCCCAGGTACAGGTACAACGTTGTTTTAACCCATTGGCAGCCAAGGACGTAAGGGTTACATCCTTGGCTGTGGCGGTGAGGCTCCAAGGACGTAACCGCGATCGCGCACTGACCTCATCAGAGGCCTGCTCCTTCCAGCGTGGATCGGAAGAGAAATGCTTTTGCATTCCTCTTCCGATCACTGGCGGGGCCGAGAAAGGCATGAAAGGAGAGGAAAGGTCTTT
Source organism: Pleurodeles waltl (assembly GCF_031143425.1). NCBI lineage: Eukaryota > Metazoa > Chordata > Amphibia > Caudata > Salamandridae > Pleurodeles > Pleurodeles waltl. The sequence continues at coordinate 1,751,942,186 of NC_090444.1, forward strand.
CCTCTCCTTTCATGTCTCTCTCAGTATTTCTGCTGCCCGATCGCAATGCGATTGGGCAGCAGAAATGCCCACTAAACACCAGGTTTTTTTTTTTTAACGTAATTTTCATGAGGGGAGCAATTTATTTTTAGGCCTTTTCTGCCTCCTCGGGGGCAGATTGGCCTAATATAATTAGGCCGATCTGCCCCCAGGGGAGGCAGAAAATCCCTAGACACCAGGGATAATTTATTTTGTGTTTTTTTTTTTTTTTTTTAAATGTGTGGAACGACCCGTTAGGCAAGGGTCGCTCCCCTGGGGGGCAAATTGTGTTTAGGCCATTTCTGCCCCCTTGGGGGCAGATCAGCCTATTTTTGTTAGGCCAATCTGCCCCCAATGGGGGCAGAAACCACTAGACACCAGAGATTGGTGTGTGTGTATGTGTGTGTTTTGTTTCAGGGGCAGCCCCTTCGGCAAGAGTCACTCCTCATGGGGGCACATTACTGTTGGCCATATCTGCCCCCCTTGGGGGCATATTGGCTTATTTTTGGAAGGCCCATCTGCAAAAAGCCCACCAGAGACCAGGGAAGATTTTTTATTCAAAATAAGAGGGTGGTGGTAAGGACATAGCCCCACCCCAAATAAATGGGGCCAAAGTTGTTCTGCCCACGAGTGAGCAGATTGGGCAATTACCCCCGATCCACACTATGGGGGCAGAAAGTCTACTAGATGCCAGAGAATTAAAAAAAAAAATAGTGGGGTGGTGGCAACCAACCAGTATGGGCCTAGTTATGCCCCCACCCCAACTGAAGGGGGTAACAGTCTTTAAGCTCTCCCCACATACACTAAAACATCTTATCCCACGGCAAGCAAGAGGTCATTTGATTGTTTTGGGTTTTGGTTTTACTATGAGAGCTTGGTAACTCTCCAAATCGTCCCACTTGGAATGGTGAGGGCTGCACTTTTTTGACTTTGGGACGCTGCCATGTAGAAAAATCCACAAGACCTAGACACATCTGAAAACTAAACATCTGGTTGATTCTAGGGTGGTGTGCTTCACATGCACCCTGCACCACTTTCTTACCACAATGCTCTGCAAACCACCAACTTTGCTGGAAATCACACATTTTTCCCACATTTTTGTGATGGAACCTTCCGGAATCTGCAGGAATCCACAAAATTCCTACCACCCAGCACTGTTGCATCTATACTGATTAAAATTCTGCCCCACTTGTCAGCCTAAAAATGTTTTTTTCCAAACTGCCCTTTCGGACCTGCTTTGGTTCCCCCTCAATTTCAACATGTTTTGCCTCTTCCCTGTCACAGGCACTTTGCCCACCTACACAAGTGAGGTATGATTTTTACCAGAAGACGGAGGGAAACGTTCGTTGGTAGGAAATTTGTCCCAGTGCGGTGATCCCACACAGAAATGTGGGAAAAATGTGATTTTTTTAGCTAAATTTGAGGTTTGCTGAGGATTCTGGGTAAGAAAACATTGGGGGATCCATGCAAGTCACACCTCCCTGGACTTCCTCGGGTGTCTAGTTTTCAGAAATGTCTGGGTTTGATAGGTTTCCCTAGATGGCTGCTGAGCCCAGGACCAAAAACGCAGGCCCCCCGCAAAAACAGGTAGTTTTGTATTTGATAATTTTGATGTGTCCAGATAGTGTTGTGGGGCACTAGGCCTACCCACACAAGTGAGATACCATTTTTATCGGGAGACTTGGGGGAACGCTGGGTGGAAGGAAATTTGTGGCTCCTCTCAGATTCCAGAACCTTCTCTCACCGAAATGTGAGGAAAAAGTGTTTGTTTGGCCAATGTTTGAGGTTTGCAAAGTATTCTGCGTAACAGAACCTGGTGAGAGCCCCACAAGTCACCCCATCTTGGATTCCACTAGGTGTCTAGTTTTCAAAAATGCACAGGTTTGGTAGGTTTCCCTAGATGCCGGCTGAGCTAGAGGCCAAAATCCAAAGCTAGGCCTTTTGCAAAAAACAGCTCTGTTTTCTTTGGGAAAATGTGATGTATCCACGTTGTGTTTTAGGGCATTTCCTGTCGCGGGCGCAAGGCCTACCCACACAAGTGAGGTACCATTTTTATCGGGAGACTTGGGGAAAGGCTGGGTGGAAGGAAATCTGTGGCTCCTCTCAGATTTCAGAACATTCTGTCATCGAAATGTGAGGAAAAAGTGCTTTTTTTGCCAAATTTTGAGGTTTGCAAAGGATTCTGGGTAACAGAATCTGGTGAGATTCCCCTACATGTCTAGTTTTAAAAAATGTGCAGGTTTGGTAGGTTTCCCTAGGTGCCGGCCGGGCTAGAGGCCAAAATCTACAGCTAGGCACTTTGCAAAAAACACATCAGATTTCAATGTAAAAATTTGATGTTTCCTTGTTGTGTTTCCTGTTGTGAGCATTAGGCCTACCCATGCAAGTGAGGTACCATTTTTATCGGGAGACTTGGGGGAACACAGAATAGCAAAACAAATGCGAATCCCCCTTGTCTTTCTCTACATGTTTTCCTTTCAAATGTAAGACAATGTGTAAAAAATACGTCTATTTTAGAAATGCCCTGTAATTCACATGCTAGTATGGGCACCCCAGAATTCTGAGATGTGCAAATAACCACTGCTTCTCAACACCTTATCTTGTGCCCATTTTGGAAATACAAAGGTTTTCTTGATATCTATTTTTCACTCTTTAAATTTCAGCAAATGAACAGCTGTATACCCGGTACAGAATAAAAACCCATTGCAAGGTGCAGTTCATTTATTGGCTCTGTGTACCTAGGGTTTTTGATGAATCTACAACCTCTATATATCCCCGCAACCAGAAGAGTCCAGCAGACATAACAGTATACTGCTTTAAAAAATCTGACATTGCTGGAAAAAGTAACAGAGTAAAACTTGGAGAAAAAGGGCTGGTTTTTTGTCTCAATTTCAATATTTTTTTATTTCAGCTGTTATTTTCTGTAGGAAACCCTTGCAGGATCAACACAAATTACCCCTTGATAAGTTCAGAATGTTGTCTATTTTTCAGAAATGTTTAGCTATCTGGGATCCAGCATTGGTTTCACACCCATTTCTGTCACTAACTGGAAGGAAGCTGAAAGCACAAAAAGTAGTAAAAATGGGGTATGTCGAAGTAAAATGCCAAAGCTGTGTTGAAAAATTGGGTTTTCTGATTCAAGTCTGCCTGTTCCTTAAAGCTGGGAACATGGTGATTTTAGCACTACAAACCCTTTGTTGATGCCATTTTCAGGGGAAAAAATACAAGCCTTCTTCTGCAGCCCTTTTTTCCCATTTTTTTTTAATGAACTTTTTGCTGTATTTTGGCTAATTTCTTAGTCTGGGTCAGTGGTGGCTGGTGACTGAAAGCAGTGGTGGGGCACAAATACAAGACGGAATTGCACCTTCTGAGAGAGCCTCACTACCCGCGTATTTCCATTCACCTACTCACCCACTGCCTTTGGTCACCTACCCATTTACTCATCCACATTGTCATCCACTGCCATTCACACAACTCTTATACACAGACACCCACATTTTCTCAGCCACTCTGTCAAGCCCTGCAAACACATTCAAACAAACACACATTGCCTCACCCATCCAGTATCCAGCAGTTTCAGTGATAAAAGGTACACGTTTATTTGAGCTGCAGATTACATGTTTAATATGACATATCACGTCATTAGTCTGCAGAAGAAATAAAACAATAACTAGCCATGATAAATTACTGGAACCATTACTGCCTTTGAGAGATAAAATCACCTACAGAGCCAGTGAAAGGAGAGGAGAGCTGGGAGAACAGATTATTTTCTTATCGTCTGTAAAAAAGATAGAGCTCCAACTTACTTGTGTGCAGGGTTGTCTTTGGCATATTTATGACTTGAGGTCTTCAGGTCACACTCCTGTCTCCCAGAGAGCCCTGGATGGAGTTATTTATTGTATTTATTCCATTTCTCTGCCACAGACTAGGGATTTTCTTTGCAATGCCACATTCTTTTAATAAAATGTGACCTCTGGTGCGAAGACCATTCTGATCACACCCCACCATTTGAGTAAATAGGAAAGGGTGGAGAATAATATCGGAGTGACATGAAGTTTTCAGAAACCCGGCCTGAAAAAAAAACGCTCCAGGCTGTTTACAATCAGGGCTTCTGGTGGAGGAGGAGATAAGCTAGGGACGTCACTGCGTTCTGAGAAAACGTAAGGGCTTTGAGCCCTGTCAGCCCTACTGTGCAGCTTTCAGCCACATACTGTCGCAGGCGCAGTGGGGCTTTTCAAAGTGCACAACTTTCACTCTGAAAATGTTGTGCAGAAAATGTTTTACTTTCATCGTGTAATTAAATTTATGCTTCCCTAGAGAGGCCAGAAAAGGGGCGCAGCCCCTTAGCCCTTGAACACCAGCCGCCACTGGTCTGGGTACCTCTGGAATCCCTACGATGTTGGAAAAAAAGGACACAAATTTGGCGTGGGTAGTTTATGTGGACAAAAAGTTATGAGGGCCTAAGTGCAAATGCCCCAAACAGCCAAAAAAAGGCTTGCCACCTGAGGGGGAAAAGGCCTGGCAGCGAAGGGGTTAAAGAAGTTAAAGAAGCCTGTTTGATTTTTGTTTTATAATTTTTTATCCTCACTCACCTCAGAGTACTCCTCTAGAGACCTTACTCCTTAGCCCGCCCACCTCTCTAATTTCTGCAGAGGAGCCCCCCCAACATGGGGTTCAGTAATGTTGAATCTTTGGTGCACCACAGCCTTTCGGCCTGGTTTCAAAGAGCCAAGGCAGCAATAGGGTTTAATCACTTATTAAGTGTTCGTTGAAGACTGGCCCTGACCACCCTGGTTCTTTCTTTCTAACCATTTAGTTAACAGAAGCCAAACGTATTTCTTCTACTCTCCAAGTTCTTTGTATCAAAGTTCAGATTGTAGGTGAGCGCCCCTGCCAGTCTGCATATGTGGTTGGGAGACCACTGAGCCACCTTCTACATATCTTCCTCTGAGCCAGCAGAATCATATAAAACAGCAATTCAGCTCTATCATGGTTTATCTCAGCCTTATCTCAGCCTATCTCAGCAAATCCCAAAAGTAACAAGGGAGGGGATTACCTAGAGTTCAATGGTTAGTACATCACACACTGCACTGTGCACATCTTTCCAGAAATTGTGGATTCCTGAACATTCCAAAAATGTTTGAAGGTCATTAGCCTTCTCAAGCCCGCATTTTTTACAATTGACCATACCACCTTTCTCCATCTTCGATAGTCTTTCTGGGGTACTATAAGCTCTGTGAAGGGAAAATAAATGGTTTCTCCTTAAACAGGCAGACTTGACAGTGCTATATAAAAGCTTCATAGACATTTATATCTCAAAACTGCATCCCCGGCAAGCATCTTCCCCACAGCTCCTCAGGCAGTGAAAAGTCTCTGTCTGCCAATTCCACCAGCAGCCAGTACCATCTCACAACTTCCTTCTTCTTCAGTGCCCCTTGAGATAGAAGCTCTTCCAGTTCATTCGAGCCCCATACCTCACTTCTCCAGCGCTGCACCCAACTTTCATCTTGGAGGTGCTTAATGCTTGATACATTGCCTCTCACCATTGTCTTGAATTCCTCCCAGGATAGCAAGAAACCACCTTGACAAAATTGGCCCCATTTCTGAATGCCCGCCACTCTCAGGGGGGATACCAGCTTATCCTTAAGCCACTTCGGGGAGCATGGGGAATCCCAGATAGGTGCATACTTGCTATAGTACTGCAGGTTAATGTTCTTTCTGACACAGGACCAGAATTCTTCCAGGTCTTGCAGCAGCTTGAGCCTCACCTTCTTGTATAATTTGGGGTCACCAAATTTATGTATAAAACCAGAATCCCCACCTGGGTCTTCCATTAACATAGCTTAGTACAGATTCCCCACCTCTGACTTTCCTGGACTGTTCAACTACATTTTGCCCTTTTTTTACTAAAAACACCCACACATAGGCCCATATTTATACTTTTTTTGCGCCACATTTGCGTCATTTTTTGATGCAAAAGGGGTGCAAACTTTCAAAATACAATTGTATTTTGTAAGCTTGTGCCGTTTTTTGCTTCAAAAAGCAGCACAAATGCGGCGCTAAAAAAGTATAAATATGGGCCATAGTACCGAAAATCTAGAAGTGTCAGGCAACCATTTCCTTTTGTCCTCAATTTCTTCCAGGCAATGTGTACCCCTTTTGAGGCCTAGGTGAAGCTGTTTACCTTGCCCTGCAGTTTATCAAAACCCTCTTTCCTGAACATCAATGGAACAGAATTAAATATAACCATGAATTTTGTCAGGATATCTATTTTAACTAAGTTAACCCTGCCTAATATAGTGAGAAGTAGATGTTTCCAGTTCTTCAATAACCTGCGGGATTCTCTCATAGCTTTAAAAAAAAATAGTTTCAGGGAGCTTCTTGATATCCTGAGTAATCAATCCCCCTAGATAACCTCACCTCGTCTTTGACTAACCTTTTCTCCCTTGACATGTTCCAAACCATAACTTCCATCTTGACATTTTTGGCCAGATGCCCTGCAACCCTCCCAAACTTTACGGTCAGCCTTTCCAAAGCTGACAAAATACCCTGTAGCTCCCATGTGTAAACTATAAGGTCATCAGCATTCAATGCAACCTTCTTTTGCAACCCATTACACCTAAACTTAAAGATATGCCTTTCCTTTCTGATTCTGCACTTAGGGATTCAATATACAAGTTGAACAATAACAGAGATAGCAGACATTCTTGCCTCGTTCCTCTAGCTATTTTAAAGAGCTGAGCCAAACTTCCATTCACCATAACGGTGGCACAGAAATTCTGATAGATCCTTTGTAATGCCCAATAAAGGTCTTGCCTAAACCGAAGAACTTAAGCATAGTTTCCAGATATGTCCAACTCACTTAGTCAAATGCTTTTGTGGCATCCAGCATAACTACTGCCAGCAGAGACTTATATGTTGGAGCAAGATCTGTAGAACCAATCAGACCATAAGTAAGCTCATGCCTAACCTTCCCTTTAAGAAACCCCTTTTGGTCATCATGTAGGAGCCCATCCATCACACCGCCCAATCTTCTAGACAGAACTTTTGCAAAAAAGTTATAGTCACAGCTTAAGAGTGAAATTGGTCTGTATGAGTCACAACTTCTTGGGCACTTCCCTAGCTTCAAGATGAATGTAACAATGGTTTCCTTCCAGGAAGGGGATAGTTGGATCCCTGCCTCCAAAATCTCTCCAAATAGTTTAGTCATAGTTGGTGTTATTCTATCACCGAACACCTTGTAAACTTTGAGAGGGAGACCATCTGGGCCTGCAGTTTTACCCGAATTACTAATCTTTATTGCCCACTCAACTTTGAACTGTTCAATGTAGCTGTTGAGTAGTATATTCTGCTCATCACTTAATATAGCTAAATCTTCGTCTTTGAACCAGCGCCTCACCATCTTCTCCATAACCACCAGATCTTGTGAATACAAGTACTTAAAAAATACGCGAAATGCAGTCTCAATATTTTCTCTACTTCTTAGGATAGCCCACATTCTATTACAACTTAACCCACTTATAGTATTTATGGCCAAATCCAATTTTATCTTTCAGGCCAATACCATCCCATAATTTTCCCCATCAAAGTGAGTTAATCTGCTAGCTTCCCATCTTTTCCTGACTCTTCCTTCCACCCATGGTTCCAGTCTATCTTTGGTTATTTCTAGTGACAGCTTCAAGTGCTCTATCTCTCCAGAGTTCAGTCCCCGCCGGGTCAATTTCTCCTGTACCTCCTTCACTTTTGCCTCCAGCTCACTGATCACTTTACTGTAAGCCTTTCTTTTAAAGGATACCAACCTAGTAATTCTGCCCCTTCGAAAATCCTTAAAGGAGTCCAATGTCATACCCAAGGATGTCAAGCCTAAATTGAAATTAAAAAGCTCCTCTGTTTCTAAACAAAGCTCCATTACATTGTTCTCATCTAGCAAAATCGTGCAATCTAGCCTCTACCTACGCTGTTCAGCCTTGCTATCTGGATTTTCAACAGATTGGTGCCTGCATTTTCTCATTAGCTCTTGACTTACTGTTTGTTGACTTGTCTAAGGCGTGATTTAGAACTACATTGAAGTCCCATGTCAAGATAATAGAATCAGGGATTCACAGTAAATTTTGGACTATATCCTTCAGTGGACCTATATCATCTACATTGGGCCCATAATAGCCTGCAAGTGTATATGCTTTATCATATGCTGTCAATTTTTAGATGACCCACCTCTCCAACCTGTCTATGACACGCTCTCCAACCAACAGCTTTGGCTGCTTCTTAATTAAAATAGCAACACCTTTCATTCCCACATTGTGAATTTGTACACACCATCTGTTGTACCCATTTAAAGGGTCTAAACAGGTCGGTACACTCTAATTTAGTAACGTGAGTTTCCTGTAGCACAATAATATGGGCTGGGGAGTCCCTTAGATACTCTTTCCCCGTACCACATTAATATTCCATGACAGAATTTTTATAGTGACGGTCATTGCCTATCATTCCTCCCTTACACTCAATAAGAGATTCCCCTGCACCATTGATATAAAACCTGAGAGTGGACTTCTAAAATTTCCGAGGTTCCTGCGGTTGTTTTTTCTTAATTTGCTTTTTTCACATGCTCTAACCCAGTGCCCTTGTCCCTGTCCCCATCCTCCCCAATACCCCAGCCTAGGGGAACCCTCTGAACCTTCCTCATGGCCTAACGCCTGTGGAAGTTCCCCACCCCAGTTTATGCACCAATCAACCAAGACACAAACACAAAGAAAAAAATCACAAAAGCTCAAACAATCTCTAAAATGCTCTAAACAAGAGCACTTGAGAGCTTGAGACCTAACAGAGAAATGGAAGAGCAAGGAGAGGATAAATAAAGGAGACTGCTCTTAGCTAACTTCATCTATTTGCCTTTATCATTATTCTCAATTAGCACTATCTATTTACCTAATTAATCATCCAACCTCTTACACTCTCTGAAGTTGTTCATTGTTTATTGTACATAACTCTTAAGGTTGCAGGAAACTTCAACTGGAACGTGACCCCCAGCTCCTTTAAGGGATCTATTCTCTTCCCTAACTCCCATTGCCTGTTGAGGGTGATGCAAGACACGCCTGACCTAATCTCAAAAGCCACACCATCAGAATTGTTGCTTCAATGCACCCAACAGTATGTTCTTTGATAGTGTAAGTGTGAAATTCACTAAAATCTTCCTGGGTTTATTTCTATTAGGGATCCTTCTGAAAGGGTCTTGATGGACTCTCTGAATGTCTCTTAGAATGGCTTTCTCTGATTCTTCTATTTGGACCCACTCCCTTGATCAACATGACAACAAAGGCTTTCAATTTCTCACCCTCCAGCCCCTCGGGGACGTTCAAGATCCCCAAGTTATTTCACCTTTGATTATTTTCCAACTTTGCTTGACATCCCTCTCCATGTGCCTTCAGTTGGTGAATTTCTTCCTTGTTAACTTCTGCTGCTGGCTTTAGATCACTCCCCCCAGAGTAGCTGTCCTGATTGCTAGAACATCCTGTTTTTTCCCCAAGTCCTCACACATTCCTCAAATTTCCTTTTAATTACCTCAGAGAACTCAAGTCTGCTCCTAATTACATTGACAAAGAGTGCAACATAGCTGCTATAAATTGATCTACTTGACTTTGTCCTTGGTCCTCTCCTTCCATTTTAGAAGCAAGTTCCTCCACTGGCTTAAGAGGAATTATCACATCTGTCACCTCGGAAAGTGACATAACTGATACAACAGGAGGCTCAGGAGGTTCCTTGCTCACACTTATTTGGTCTTCTGCCCCTGCCATATCTGAGTTCTGCTGCATGACCGAGTCCCCCTCCACTAGGTATACTTCACCCAGAACCTGAAACCTATTGTGGCTGGTTGAACTCAGAAGATATCCCAGGTCCATATCAATCACTAAAGGGAAGTGACCTTGCACCTCCTGTGACCCCCCTACCCCTGAAAGGCACCTTCCCTCGGCTTCCTGCTCCTTCACTTGAAACAAGTGACTTGGGCAGTACTTTAAAATATGTCCGCAGTGAGAGGTTAATCCTGATTTTCCTATTCAGGTCCTTAAACTATTAAATTTAATGTAAAAACATTTTTTTAAACCTAATATATATTTTCTACTTTTTTAAATATTTGTTTTTTAATGATTTTTTCATGTGCTCCCTTCTTATTTTAATTATACAGTTTGTTTTTTAATGTTTTAGAATTAACAGTAAGTATACCCGTGTGATTAGTGCTATTTAATATAAATGATTAATTATACATTTTTATTGAGCTTGATTTATTTAATTTGTTTTATAATTCAGTTGTAAATTGTATTTATATCATTATAAAGTTGTTTCAAATTTGTATGTATTTTTATATTTTTGAATTGAAGTGAGGTTACTATTTTTTATTTCTTTCAGTATTTCCAGTGTATGTTTTAAGTGTGTTTATTGATAAAGCACGTTTTTAAAGTTATTCTATATTTCTTTTTTTTTTAAATATTGGCTTTTAATGATTTTTACATGTACTCTTTTATTTGTAAAGTGTATTTTTAAAGGCTTAATAATCATACAGTTTGTTTTTAATGTTTTAGAACTAACAGTAAGTATACATGTGTAATTAGTGCTATTTAAATATAAATTATCAATAATGTATTTTTATTTAGATTGATTTATTTGATACTTTTTATAATTCACGTGCAAAATGTATTTATATAATTTTAAAGTTGTTTCATATTTGTATGTATTATGTCACAACTCAATCTTGTGCCCTATGTACAGTGGGTGTTACTTGCTTGCTTCATGTTATTCCTTCCACTGTGGTGTCTTTCCACATCAAATGCTCCATGACATCCCCCTCCAGTTAGGCCTGAACCATTGACCTTCCTGTGTGTGTTGCTATGCACGTTTCATCTAGTTTGCACCTGCAGATATCATGTGCCTTCTTAGGAATAGTCATGTTTCCATTATGAACTATTAGGCTGTACCATTATGCACTTGGGTTCCATTGTACCTCTTATTGTCAATTACCCTTTGCATCTGCTGCCTGCTAAGCGCTGCCTGTTTGTATGTAACACATTACTTTTCCCGGGTTCCTTTGGAAGCCTCCACGTGAGGCACGTACAATTGTGAAACACTCTTGGCTGTCCGTATATATAAACCCTCTGAAATGACATTGGGGCTTGGCCTCGTACCTAAACCTGCACGATTTTCCGTCAAGTCCCCGTGAGGCAGCTTCCCTGCACTCATCTCCCAAGTCACCCGCATCTTCCTCGCTTGCTCCTATGCAAACCTGTTTCTACACCATCTGCCAAGTCTTCCTGAAACCACCAGACTCCCAAGACCACTCCAGTGTCTCCCTCTTTGAGCTATAATTCCACCTCTTCTCTAACTTCCAGCAATGGCCAGCCCACTGCTTCTGAACTCCTTTAAACTGCTTTCCAGATTACGTACTTGCCCACAGGTTAGTGCTCACTAATCTTAGTAGTCATTGCAGGCCTGTCTGTTATCTCCTTGCTTATGCCTCTGGACACTTTCTCCAAGTCTTGGCTTCCGAACTGTGTTGCTCAAGACTACAGTAGAGACTCTCTTCTGAACCAACCTATACCTCCACTTTATGTACTGAGTGTAATTGTGTTTTCTCACATACCTTGGGAGTGTTTACGACTCCAGCCTTGAACTGAGTGTTATCATGTTTTCTAGCATATCTTGCAAGTGTTTATGACTCCAGCCTTGACCGAGTGTTATTGTGTTTTCTAGCATTCTTGGGAATGCCCTTGACTCCAACCTGTAAATCAAAAGCAACCTTGTTTCTGGATTACCTTGGGAGTGCCTCTTAACTCCAATCCATGTTCCCACCACAACCTTCGAAGTATCAGTAATTCCAATCTTGTGTCATGAAGTAACCTTGTTTCATGTATTTTCGTGAGCATAATCCTGGGAGCATTGATAACTCCAACCTTGTATAAAGAACAGTTCTGTTTCATGTGAATTTACATAATCCTGTTCTGACCTATGTATAGAGCACAACCTTGGGAGAGACAGTATCTCAACCTTGTGTGCCATCTAGTTTTGTTTCAAGTTCATGTAGTTCTGAATGTAATCTATTTCCAAGAGTAACCTTGTCTGAAACATACCTTGAGAGTTGTTTAACTTCCAACCTATGTGCCCAGAGTAACTGGTTTTCTATTTCCTTGTGAATGTTTCTGATTCCAAAATATGTATAGAGCGTTGGTTTTGGATTGCCATGAACTCCAATCTATGTTCTGAGTTTTCAGTGGAGTGACTTAACTCTACCTAGTACTTCCAGTTCTTCTTCAAGAGTTTCAGAAGATTCCACAAGAGTATCTGATTCATATGCTCCCATGTTATGATTAGTTAAAAATCCTGTAAGTGTGAAATACTGAAAGCATCATATTGTAAACTGTGTGGAAAAGCTATGCACTGATGGTAATTGCCTTTTCCTGTTGTTTCCAGTGCATCATGTTTTCACGATAACCGGAAATGCTGACTCACAAATATCCATCTTCGATTAAATCATAAGGTCAAGAAGTGACGACCTTGTTAAGCAGAGCAGCACCCTCGCAGAGCAGAGACAGTACAGCAAGTTTTCATTTGTTATTTTGTCCCTTCCCCCTTCTCCCTTCTAGAGGTCAGTGGGTGCTAGGAGTACTATCCCTGGGCCCTGTTTCTTCTAGATTTGGGAGTGGGGGCCTAGCATCGGCTCCAGTGTCGTCCCCGTGGTTGGAACCAGGCGAGTGCATGACATATTGTTTGAATTAATTTGTTTTAAATGTTATGAAATTAATGTTTAGATCCTGCGCCTCCATCAATCTTAGTCCAAGGGGCGCCAACAATAGTCACCATTGTGACTGATCTGCTGAACCTATCAATGGTCAGCAGCTACCTCCCTCCCTCCACAGTAGAAGCACGCAATCATAAAGCCGCTGCTCAAGAAACCCAACGTGGATCTATCCGTACTAAACAACTATAGACCTATCTCAATGTTGCCAACCTTTGTTAAGATTCTTGAAAAAAATTTGAACACTTATCTTTCCACTTTTCTGGAAGATAACCACATTCTTCATCCTTCCCAGATGCCTCGATAGGAGTTAGACCAGGAAGCGATTAGATCAGGGAATGGACTCTGCAATCGTGTTCCTTGATCTCAGTGCGGCCTTCGACCATAGTATCCTACTCTGCAGAATGAGGGAAATTGGAGTTACAGGGCATGCCCTAAAGTGGTCCACTGAGTTTTTAGATGCAAGATCTTTCCAGGTTCTCGACCCTCTTTCTGCTCAAGTAGTTTTAAGAGCCACTGGGGAGTACCACAGGGCTCATCCTTAAGCCCTACGCTATTTAACATTTATATGCTACCATTGGCAAGGATAGTGGAGCCATATGGCCTCTCGCTGATATCTTACGCAGATGACACTCAGCTGGTGGTTTCCTTCTCCACCTTGCATGACTCTTTTGATTCTCGGCTTGCTCCCTGCCTACAGGCTGTCTCCAATTGGATGGCGGAGTGTAAGCTCAAGCTGAATGGAGACAAAACAGAGGTCATGATCATAGGTCATCACTCACATCCATACCAAGTGACACCCATTTTGCACTCATTAGGAGATCTCCCATTGCCCAAGAGTCATATTAGGAGCTTGGGTGTATGGCTAGATCCATGGCTTACCATGGACCATCAGGCAAAGAAAATATCCTCCACCTGTTTTGGGATATTTAGGGGGTCATTCTGACCCTGGCGGTCACCGACCGCCAGGGCCAACGACCGCGGAAGCACCGCCAACAGGCTGGCGGTGCTTCCATGGGCATTCTGACCGCGGCGGTACATCCGTGCCGGTTTCCCGCTGCCCCAGGGAATCCTCCACGGCGGCGCTGCTTGCAGCGCCGCCATGCGGATTCCGACCCCCTTACCGCCATCCTGTCCCTGGCGGTTTTCACCGTCGGGAACAGGATGGCGGTAACGGGTGTCGTGGGGCCCCTAGGGGGCCCCTGCAGTGCCCATGCCAGAGGCATGGGCACTGCAGGGGCCCCCTAACAGGGCCCCACATTGATTTTCAGTGTCTGCCAAGCAGACACTGAAAATCGCGACGGGTGCCACTGCACCAGTCTCACGCCTTCAACTCCGCCGGCTCCATTCGGAGCCGGCTTCCTCGTTGAAGGCGCTTTCCCGCTGGGCCGGCGGGCGGCCTTCTGGCGGTCGCCCGCCAGCCCAGCGGGAAAGCCAGAATGGCCGCCGCGGTCATTTGACTGCGGTGCGGTCATTCGGCGGCTCCCGCCGGGCGTGCGGTTACCGCCGCCGGCGGGAGTCAGAATGACCCCCTTAGTCTTTAAAGTACTCCCATTCATTGCAAAGAGACTTATTGTACAGGCATTAATCATTTCACGCCTGGACTATGGGGTCCCCAAATTATGTCAAAAAGAAATGTTAGGTGGTTCAGAATACAGCTGCTTGCCTTCTCTTCAACTTGCCCAGACATCATTCGGCCAAACCTGCCCTTTTAGCTTTACACTGGCTCCCATTGGAACAACGATTAAAGTTCAAGGCACTTTGTTGTATTCATTGAGCTCTTTATGCCAATGGCTCTCTGTCCCTGCGTACTCTAGTTACTTTTCGTAAGCCAGTCAGACTTTTTAGGTCATCATCAGCAGCATTAGCAGTGATTCCGCCAATAGCAAAAGCTAAATGGGGAGGAATATCAATGGCCTATCTCGGTGCCAAACTTTGGAACTCTCTGCCTATTTCTCTTCGGCAAATTAGCCACAAACTATCTTTTCGTTGGCTTTACTAATATCTGTTCCCCTTTGCTTAGTTGTTGGAGATTTCTATGTATCGCTGGGAGGCCTTAGGGTAGCTATGCGTTCTATATTTCCATGACATAATATAACATATTAGTATGTTTTATATTATATATATATTTATAAATATATTACAGTTTTTACAAAAAATATTTAAATATTTTCTATTGTTACAATAATGGTAGATATATTTGTATATACACCAATCTATGAAATGTTGATGTTTTGGTCTATGATATTTTTGTAGTCAATATTTTTTGGGGGCGGTCATTGTCATTTGAACTTCTACTCATGAATTGTCGCAAAAATATTTTTCCTTCATGAATGTCAGTCACTTTGGAATTGCACTTACTATGAGTTTTCATTGTAATAAAATGTATTTCTTGGATTTGGATTTATAGGTCAAAAATGGCAGAATAGATAGCAAGATATTTTGTTAGGATACCGCATTTAACAGTGTTCTTCGTGTTAGGACTGCACATTCCAGAGCAGTTAGAAACAGCATTCCATTTGGTGAGATGGTACATTCCAGTAGGAACTGCAGTTAGGAGCATATCTTTCATCTGACTTTAATACAGATAACACTATGGTCCTGATTTAAGTATTGGCAAACGGGTTACTCCTTCACAATGGTAACTGATATCCTGTCTGCCAAAATCTTAATGTTCTAAGATATAATGGGATTTAGAATTGGGTGGACGGGATATCAATTATCGTTGTGACGGAGTAACCCATCTGCCAATATCCAAAGCAGGCCCTGTGTTTCCTGGCCAGAGGTGAAACAATTTATGTTAATGAAAGGAATTAACAGACTGGGAAAAATAAAAGCAGATGCCCACTAAAAACAAAAGTCAGAAATACCTAAAATCTTCCGTTATCATTGATTAGTACATGCAGCATGTTCAGTGACGAGATATTTAAAATAATTAAACACATTGGCCATTGTCACAACAGACTGTGGAACTGAAGGGCCAAATCTTTGACAAACAACAGATTGATTATCATGCAGGTAAAACCAGTTGACATAAGTTATGTTCAAAGCATGAGACAACAAATTCCAAAAGTGAGAAACGGTTGCCAGTAAACCATCTGGCCTTCTTAGATGTAATGTTTGCAGCAATTGCAGGTCTGCACAAGTTAGAGGAATTTTGTTACAAGCACTCAAAAGGATGACAACATCATGGATTTCATAAATTGTAACACAAATCGTGCTTCATGTGAGTGGATGTAAATGTAACAAATTCCATGTTGTGAGCACAATGAGAGAGCTGAAGGGGAGGATACAAGAACATGCGTGAACGACCATTGAAAATAAAGACTCCAAGTGCCCTTTGGCAATTTATTATACTGAATTACATGAGGGTTTGATCCATTGTCCATTCCATGATATTGAATTAGTAAAAAGGAACCGCTGGAGCGATGATAAGGATATTTACCTCAGGAGACAATTTCGATAACCCATTTCAGGACAACTCCCTTAGGACCCAACATGGCTAATGAATTGCATTATTTCTTATAATGCCTCAGGAACTGATTATGAGACCATATGTACACAACATGGCTAATGAATTGCATTATTTCTTATAAAGCCTCAGGAACTGATTATGAGACCATATGTACACAACATGGCTAATGAATTGCATTATTTCTTATAAAGCCTCAGGAACTGATTATGAGACCATATGTACACAATATGGATGATGAATTGCATTTTTTTAATAACACTTCATGAATTGATAAGGAGAGCAAATATACATAATGACCACTTCAAGGTGGTGTGATTTCGAACGCCATGGAACACGGTCAGAGTAACATCTTGTAAGTAAATGTAACTTCAGAGAATGTGGATATTTGGATTTCTCCTTGATGTTACTCCATAGATGCTAGAATAAATGAGTGGATGCATTGTTTTTGAGCTGGCTTTTTAACTATAAATGTTGGTCGTCATATCTTTAAATGAACCCCGTTTGCACCAAACATTTATGAGGTGTGCTATTTAAACATAACAGCAGATAACACTTGGTGCAGTCACACATTTATTATTATATCAATATTTTTGTTAGTACAGTTATACACACTATCATCATATTATCAATGTATAAATGTCAGTTGCCAAGTTTTTCAATCAAAACAACTATACAAACTATACAATTGTTTGCAATTTAAAAATGGTGACCATCCACAATGCCAGGAGATAGCATGCAGTGCATTCCTACCTTTATTAGTATCTCATTACTTTTTTGTTAGTACCAATTATATGCACTAACATCACATACTACTTTGGGGCACATTTATGAGCCCCTAGCACCACCTTGCGCCACATTAGCGTCATTATTTTTTACGGTAGTGTGGCCCAACGAGGCTGAAATCACCACGCAGTATTTACAGAGTAGTGCAATGCATGCATGTAACCCTTTGTGCTACATTTTGCCTGCGCCAGGCATAGTGTATGCAAAGGGTGCGTTCCCCCGTTTGGGGGGGGGCAAATAAATGGCGCAAGGAAATCGATAAGCTTTCCTTGCGCCATTTTTTACAGCACTTTTAACGCCTGCTCAGAGCAGGCTTTAAAAGGGGCTTCCATTATTTTGAATGGGACCCTATGTACTGTGCAGGAGTAGCGCCACATTTTGGCGCTACTCCTGCAGAGTACAATAATAGCGTCACATAGAATGACGCTATTGCCCCCTACCCTGCGCCATGGTGCGCCGTATTTTAAATACGGCGCACACATGGTGGCGGTGGGGAGGCAAAAGGGACGCAGGGAAAGTGGAGCTGCACTCGGTGCAGCACCACGTTCCATAAATCTGCCCCTCTGTTTTTAGTGAAACATCATATTGATCACATATTTAGATTAGAATGTCCAAAAATGTTGTAGTTATTGACATTGTTTTTTAGTCATGTGAGCTTTAGTCCTTTTCATGAGTGTATGTACAAACAAAAGAGGATGCATATTTGCAGAAACATGGTACACAGTAATTACAAAATGCCAGCTTATACTTTATTAAACAGTCACTACAATACACCTTGTATGCAAGACTTGCCAGCTTAAGATGGGAACACCATTAGGTGCAGAAATGACTTTCGGTCCTCTTACGACATCATGTGTATATAAAAGACGTGTATATATTTCACTCTCTTGACAATCAGAAAAAAGTCAGCCCAGGTTTGTTAAATGGTAGTGTTATATACTATATGAATAAGACTTTCCATTTTAAGTTGGCCACATCACTAGGTGCCTAAGTGATTTTGGATCTCTTCATGAAAGCATCTTTATATAGGACAATTCCAAGATGGTGGGTTCATAACACTATGTAATGCATGCTGAGATACGTCTTGGAAGTACGCATGACAACCTACATTCATGCTGATATTAGAATTTCTCAGTGTCAACAATGAGAAACAAGCATAGTTTAGTCAACTGTTATACGTGACTTGTTTCTTTTTTAATAAACAAGAATTATCGATTTTGCGCAGGAAACATAGTAAACAATACAAAAGAAGAGAAGAAACAATAGGAAAGTTCCACGTCTGAACCCCCCTGACTTGTTTCTAATATTATAAAATGCGGGTTGACATGTTGAGCAATGATAAGAACTGTTGTACACAGCATGTCTAAGGTTTAAAATTCAAATATGGCAACTGGTTTCTATGCTGGTAGATAACAGGTAGTTCAGTTTAGACAATTACAAATTGCATTCTTAATTTTGACACATGCCAGATCTATTAGCTTCTTGGTATAAAATAGCTTGTAGAGATGGCCATTTTTAGGTATCTAATAGGCACTTTAGCAACATGTTTCATCAGAAAAAAGATTTATCAATTATGACCCTGTTGTGGCTTATCTAAATAAAAAACATAATATGAACTTTTAGTACACGCATTAGGCAATTTCAAATAGAAACTCATGAGTAGTTGAGAAGCACTATGCGTAACACCGGGAGCTAATCATGTCAGTAGCATGACATCTTCAAGTGTGGTGAGGAGTGCGCACAACTGCACATCCAAATTAAAATTCCAACAATGTGTAACACAATACACTCAATACAAAATGATAATTTCAGACAAAAGCGAAAGAACACTTTTTTAAAATCGAAGCAGCAAGAAAAGAGGTCTTATTGCTCACAGCTAATGATCATATTGGGATAAGGAGGGGCCTGTTTTGTTAAGCCTTTTGGGAACCGTAGGTTACATTTGGATTCTTGGCTGCTGTTCATACAAAGCAAGAAAGGTGAACATAATGAGTGATTGGTCGTGACATAAAATTCAATTTCCCATCAGCTATTGTTGATCTCAGGATCAGTTAATAATTGTTTTCCAATAGTAAATTTTATTTTTACAGTTTACATCACCTTTTCGATATAAAATGGTATATTAAGTTTTCATTTTTTTTCATTTTTGGGTCACTTTTTGAGTTTACAGAAACTCATACTTTCAGTTTTTCTTACCTGAATTATCTTGTTCAATATTATAAATCTTCTCTGGTTTCATGAAAGTGGTAATATTATAGTCATTGGCATAACACATCTACACTGGTGTGTCTCAATACATGGCTTAAAATATAAACACCATGTTGTAATGAATTAAAGGCTTATCTAGACAAGGTAGCTCACAATTATGTAGATTTAATGTACATAAATTTATATATGCAAATGAAAATAGGTGATTTGCCTTTTTTATCTGATAAAGTTACTAGTTGGACACGGATACATGCAAATAGAAGTGGAGTTGCCATTGATGAATTTCCCTCCTGGAGTCTGCAATGTCATGGAATGCCTGGACAGAAAAATCTGCATCAGAAGGTCCACCTAGAAGGCTGGCCTTTCAACAACTTGTTATTGACAGAGCCATAGCAGGTAGACCTTCAGCTGATACCACAGCCTCCTCCAGTTACACCAGAGAAATCTTGATGGTTCATCACCTCTAAATAAGGTGGAGAAACTTTCAGTTTGAAAGCGCTGGTGAAGTGCTGATTTACAGCGGTTCTCCCATTAAAAAAATATAGTCTCAAAATGCACTTGGTAAAAAGTTTGTGAATTCTCTTTCGATGTGACCAACTTAAAAACACTCCATCCATCTTAACTTAGTTTAATCTTTCTGATTCTGGCCCATAACATGCTAATGCTTACCTTTGTGATCCATCCAGGTGGGAGTGTGTTCCTAGTCTACTGACTAGCAAACAATAATTTGTCATCTTGATCATCATAATTAATTGCTAAACATCCTTACCCAAGACCGGTATGATGCGCAAGAATGTTAAGCCTTTCTTATCATGCCCTTCCCTCTTTTAATTATTATAGTTTAATAATGTCTGTATGATCTATAATTGATGTTTCCTATAAATGTTTTCTGTGGGATTACGGTGTTCATTTATCAGAATTCTAATTTGTTACTGAATGAATGTGGTTTCTGAAGCAAACTTATTCTAAGCTTAAATCAACAGTGATGAATTCAGGTTCCCTACAAAACCCACAAGTTATGACCTAGAGGAAGAGAGGCACACCTTGAAGTTAGATATTTGAATAGTAAATCTAGCTGGTTGATCTTCTATTGCATCTCTACTATCTGAGTTTATTTTAATAGTAGATACAACAAGAAGGTAGACGCCTTGATTCATCAACTCAGCCGATTGCCGTGTTCTAACCTATTCAATCTCCTGTGAAGTTCCTTGTCACAAATCAGTTCTGTTTTTATTCTGTCTATTAGTGAGCATCCTCCTGACATCTGTTTTATAAAATATGTTTGATTTGCCAGCCTCTTTTCAGTTCTATCCGGGCCCGATGTTGAAAGGCATTTTTCAGTCTCAAAGTCTGCGAAATGCAAGAATCACAAAATCATAGGGTTTGTTACCACAAAATACTTTTTTCCTATTACAAAACCTGTTTTATTAATCGGAAAAGCCTGAACAGGGCAGCACCCTCCTATTTGTGATTCATAGAGGAATGTGAGCAGGTGGAAAATGTATCCGTGTACCTCATGTACCTCATTGGAGGAGGTTGGTGGCAGTGGAGGGGGGGAGGTAATTTCTGGCAGGGGAAGCATTAGGTGCTTCCTGGTCACAGAAAAAAGGGAAATGAGGTATGTCTGCTGCTGCCAATGTCTCATGCAGTGTTATCAGTCTGATATTCCAGATGGAAAATTGGGCATGGGTTTTCCACTCCCAGAAACACTAGGTGTTGAAAAACCTGCTAACTTATAGTCATATGGAGAAGAATTCAATGTGTTAATTTTGCTCTGCCTGACTTTTAACCAGGGCCTCACTTTCTGCAAGCATAGGTTCTATTTGTGGCTTGTCTAGCTTCTTTAAAAGCCCACTCAATTATTAACAGTTTACAGTCTTTCGGCCTTATTTAGAGTTGGTGGCAGGGGTTACTCCATCTCATATGTGGCAGACATCCCATCTGCCATACTACGATCTCATTATATCCTATGGGAATCGTAATACACTGGATGCGACAAACTCTAAATCGGGACCGTAGTGTGGGTCCCGTGCTTGCTGAAAATTGAGATTTTCAAATCACAGACTTGACAAAATAGGTCTTTTTAGATTACTCATTAGAATTTTTGTTTGGTTTTCTTTGGATAAACCCTGAATTCAGGACATTTCTCGTGTATGACAGTTGGCTTTGTTATCAGGTGATCATAACATTTCCAGGGAACATCTCTGATGCCTAAAACACTGCGTCACAGACGTCTGACAAATATCTTTGTGCACAGTACTCTATTTTTCACTTAGTAATTCCACTAACCAGTTACACAGGCAGAAGGGTGATAGGAGAGGCGAGATGGATACTCTGTGCCACACAGCCCAAGGCCGAAGTCATCTACAGCTCTTAGGTCAATTTTCACAGAGGTGTGTTTTTTTATGGGGAGGAAGACCAAAGCCCACTATTTAGATATGGAGTTAAGAATAGTAAATACATACTTAACTGTATGTACATAACCTGACATTATAGTAGTAGTCAATATTCAGGGATCGATATTTTGTCAGGACAGTATTAAAAACTCAATACTATGGTATCATTCCTCCCATCACCTTTTGTTTGTTTGATGCACGTCCTAATTGGCCAAATGTAGGTCCAACAATCCCAAGGGAGGTAACCTCAATAAACAATTTTGCGACCTAGATACAGAACTCTTGTATTTTTAGCAGACTCCAATCCACATATTTCTATGTGGCATGCTTCATCATTGAGTCCTTACCCGGTACGTTTTTACGTTACCGGGTGGACTCAACCCATCTTAGGGAGGAGCACTTTGTTGCCTGTAGGTTTTGTCAAGGGGAGCGGGACAAAGAAAGTTAGGAATGTCTTAGGGTGCCTGTTTGAATATTTTAATTCCTACAGTGAAGAGCAGCTGTGGCACCGTTAAAAACAAAGAATGGGGTTCCTGGGGAGCTTAGCGGATTCATCACACCAGGTCAACATGTTTCAGCTGTTTTTTAGGTAGCAAAACAGGTCTTCCAACTTTCATCAGGACCATCCAGGTGCAGAGTGTCTCACCATCATTCATGTGTGGAATGCACATAATATGCACTAAGTGATGGACTACGTACTACATGCCACTGTTAGTGGGAAGAACGTGGCTTTTGCACACTATACAACATCTCATGAAGATGTGGACAACTGGGAACACACACACACACCCTTTAATAAATTATTAATGGTTCTTGAATGTTTTCCAAGTGGTTCGGAAGCTTGCATGGTGGGCGATACTGGTCTGGTGATTGGCTAGAGACGGGCCGACCCATTTATGTATTGAATAGAATCACAGGTAGTCACTGGCAGGCCACTCCCGGTGTCACACCATAAAAAAATTTGTGAACTCAGTACTTAAGTCTCGTTGTCTATTATGTAGGGAAGAAGCAAATGACGCATGCCTTGTCTTAGGCAAGACGTAAAAACAGGCTCAATAAGGATGTGAAAGAGGTCAGTAAGATTTGCTGAAAGATATTTGGCTTTAATAGACATCTGCAATTTAGGGCAAAACTGGAAGATGGAGTGAAATGAAACATAAATGAGTATTGGAGTGACAACCTCTTCTTTTTAAATAATGAGGAAACCAAGAAGAAGGTGTGGTATTATTAATCTATGTGAGATAGTGGGTAGCAGATCAATTGAACAATTGGCTCCATTGGGCCCCGGTGAGGGTAAGAGGTCTGGTGGATTGTAATGTAAGTCTAATAATATATGTTGATGTGCAGTGCACCATGTCCCGTCTAATCTAGGGCTACCATGAAACATTTGCCTTTTGTACTCAAATCTCAAAGAATAAAAAGTTAGTTCTAGAGAAAGACTCAGTGTGGGAATTTTCAGTTTATGTAAATGCCGCCTCAGGCCTTCACATACTTCTCTCTGTGTTCCCAAGTACACACAGGATGCTGGTCACGAATATTTTATTACACGATACAATGTAACTATTGTACACGGAAATCTGATTTCACACTGGATCGGTTTTACGCTGCTTAACCTTGGTGAACTTTCCTACAGCCAACATTCCTGCTCCTGTTGAACGCTTTATGGCATTTTGATCCTTCTGTGAATAATAAATGAGCTGGCACAGGCAACCATTCTTTCCTCTATAAAATGTCTGCAGAACACTACATGTGCCAGTCTGCACAAGCAACAGGTATGCAATCAGCAAATACTTGCTCCCACTGGAGTAACGAAACGTGAAGGGGCCCCCTGCAAAGAACAAGGAGGGGGCCCTCGCCAGACTCACTCAGGAGCTTTACGGCCAGGGTACTCAGCTGAGTGGGCCCCCTGGAGCTCCACCCCTACCCGCACCACAGGGGCTGCGGGAGCCTTTGTTATGCCACTGCTTGCCCCACAAAGCGTGGTATAGTTCAGTGGTTCCCAGCCTTTTGACTTCTGTGGACCCCCACTTTATCATTACGGGAACCTGGGGACCCCCACTGAATCATTATTGGAATCTGAGGACCCCCTACTGTGTCATTACTGAAAGCTGGGGACCTAATCTGTTAATATTATTTAATTTTCTAAGCAGTCGCGGACCCCCTGAGGAGGCTTTGCGGACCCCCAGGGGTCCCCGGACCACAGGTTGGGAACCACTGGTATAGTTCATAGAATCACATGCTGAGTTAATGAATGCAAAATACATAGCGTCAAACAAAACATCTTGTAGGCTTGGGTCGGATAAAGCATCCAGAGCATATTACTTAAAATGACTTGTTGAAAGAGAACAAAGACCCAGATGCATAAATGTTTTATGGGTTGCAGACCCTCCGATTCTCTAAATGAGAGGGATTGTGACCGGTAGAAACTTTTGTGATTTACTAAACCCATTTAGTGATTCAGAGAAGCTTTTCCAAATCGCTAAATAGTTTTAGAAATGTTTACAGATAGAAAGGGTGTGTTTGTGACCTTCTTTCCACATTGGGAACTGAGACTCAATGGTTTGTGATCATAATTCTGGTTGAAATCACTGATCAATTACTGACTCCAAAGTAAGGGTGATAGCTGATTCGCAAAAGGGAATGGTTTCAGAGAGGATCCCTCTGGAAGTCCTTCCCTTCGGGAATCAGGGTGGCAGCTTCCAAAGGAGTAGGCGGTGGCCCAGAGGACTACTGACAACTCTTACTGACGTTTTGTAAAACTGACAACTTTTTTTTAAGCAGCTTGCTTCTTTTACGGTAATGGGGCTGCTTTGAAAAAAAAGATTTTCATTTCGAAATGCAATGACACAGATGGTGGTCTTCTGTCCCTTGCAGGACGTCATCCTTGTCATTGCAGCCATTCGCAGTGGGTCGCAAATTGCGACGTGCCTAATGAATATTAGTTATACAGGTTGTACTGCAAACCACTATTATTCTTACCTATTGGTATATAAGTGAATTCACAAAATACATTATTGGTTGCAAAAAGTTAGTGCACAACTTGCAACCGTTTTTTTCCAACAACCATGTAAATACACCTGGCACTTAGCTCTAACACAAGAAAATATATATGGAGGCAAAGTCTGTGTTTGTGACAAACCATACAATGTGGTGCTTTTTGACATATCTTAAAGGATGCCACAATAAACACCAGTTCTGTGCTGAAAATTTCATTGGCGTGCACAAAAATGTCGCAGAGCCTCACTAGTCTGGCACAATACCTTTTCAATAAATTCAATACTTAGGCTACATTACAGTATGCCACACCAGATAAAAGCATAATAAATGCAGTTTGTACTTTTACTTACCTTATTTTAGGCATTTTGTATATCAGGGCCCTAACTACAAGGAGCAACAGAGTCCTTTCCAGAGAACTTTTTCTTTTCAACAAGGGGATCTCCAACCTTAGATTCTGTGCACAGAACCTTTACTATTTCCATATTTTATAGTTCTTGTGACTTACTGCATGCTTCTATTAACTGCACCAGACAGCTTATGATTGGTGAGGGACACTTGAGGCTCGAATATGACAACTGTTGGCAAAGAAATGGCCTGGCTTTCATTTTGAGTCCTGAGTAAACTATTTTTTTTTAAAACCCACTGATATGTAAAACCAAAACAAAAACAATTGCTTTCTTACACAGTACATCTAAGAGATAAAGGATTTAATGTACGATGATTCAGAGTACTTTTGGGATGTAAAATAGTCCCTAATGCTTTGCAATAGAAGACAAAATGATATGCCAAACGGCCAATAGCATGAGGTAAGAGAGGTACTCCTTATGTGGAGACAAAGCCCACTCGATATTTTAAAAACCGGGTAACAATATGTACTGCAGACAGCTGCGCTGTCAAGCCAGACCTAAAAATCAGAATGTGCTGTGGAGGAGTAAAAATGTGTCATTTGCTACCCTCATCTCCCTCTAAAGCGGCCTGCCTGTGATGACCAACAACCAAAAAAATCACAGATAAAAATAAGTAGGAGAGAGAGCTCTGTTGATGGAAATCCTACATCAGCAGCCTATAGCCATGGGTGTAAGTAAGTACATCAGGCTGTTCAGCCTATTTAGTGTGGATGGACTGATGCACTTATTTTTATTCCGGACCACCAGATAAAGTCTGGGAGCCCTAATCAGGGAAAAATGAACCCCCATAACCTGTGGAAAAATTCTCAGGATGTCAATGTCATTAGTATTTTGTTTTACAAAATAAATTTGTGGGTTTTTTGCTTTGTTTTTTTAGTTTGTTTTTATGAAGCACAAAGGATTGCTGGGAAGCCGTCATGTTTCATGCTGCCGCTTGGCTAAATGTCTTTCTTTCAGAAGCCGCCTTGCTGACAGCACCTTTGAAGGCTCTGAAATCTCCATCAGGTGAGTAACGGTCTCTAAATTTGGCAGAGTACTCTGCAAGGGTCATAGATGTAATGACATCTGCCACCCTGGTGGACAGCATGCCAGTGGCTAAATGAGGCCCAACGTTTTCAGCCGGCTTGCCAACCTCCCTAGCAACCTGCGGCTCAGATGAGAATACAACTCTATGAACAGTGATGAAAGACTGTCAATCTAGTATCCCCCTTCGAGGTCGTACCCGAAGCCTGTTTTTAACCAGTGGTATGATTTTGGCACAAAGCCCTGCATATGACTTTTTGTAGATAGGGATTTTTGTCAAAACCCATGGGTGGTTGGATAGGAATGTACTTGTATGAAGTCACCCTTGATGCAAAGTAACACAAAGCAGCGGATATTGCAACTTTGTGGGAAATACTCCAGTACAAATCCTGATTTTAACTGAATAGTAAATCCCAGCACATCCTTTTGCATCAGGTTTGTGTTACAAAAGCCACACAAACTCAGCACAAAGCATTAGCATATCTGGGCCTCTATCTGCTTCAAGCAACTAAAGATGCTTCTTTGAACTACTGTAGCTATATCTGCTGGATTGAGGATACCATAAAACATCACCTTAGTCAACAGCATGCCTCAGAGCCACCACTGGTAGTGTGCTGTTCCCGAAGTAGTTGCTGGTCAGCTGCTAACATGGTTTCTAAGTGAACATTTGCTGGCAAGTGGTGTTAGACACCATAAACAAGAAGAATGCACAAATCATTTGTAGATTAAACATATAAAAATGGATCCGACGCTAGGATTAGAAATGTCACTCGGAAAAGTCTCCATCTTGTTTCTGCTGGTTTAGGGTGTGTTCTGTGGCTGTCACAGTAATCCCACATGCTGTGTAATACTATTGACACTGTTTCCAAATGTGGCCTTACCTGGGCCACAAACAAACAGCAGAGTGAATGAGGCCTTGGGTGATCATTTGTAGTAGGAAGAATGAGTCAGACGACAAGGCTTTGTCTATGATATGCAACAAGGCAAAAGGAAACAACTCACAACTACCAAAATGCATGGAAATTATTTCACAGATAGCTTTATTGTGGTTGTGAATAGGCCTTTCCCGCCCTCCGCAGGAACTGCTTTACAGAGAAGTCAAGGGAGGCGGAGAAAGACTTCAGACTCTTACAACCAACGTTGAACAGCAAGTAACTATCAAATTATGAGAGACCTTCACATCTTTAAGTGCCATGTTTTGCGTGTCGTAACATTTAAGTACATATTTGAGATAAGGGGCGCTGCACCCAGTGCACCACCACTTTCCTTGCGCCCCCCTACCACCACCATGTGTGTGAAGTATCTAAGATACGGCACACCATGGCGCAAGGTAGGGGGCGAAAGCGTCAGAATTATTTACGCTATTGCTGTATGGTTCAGGGTTAGCGCCAAACTGTTGGCGCTAACCCTGAACAGTACATAGGGGCCCATTGTAAACAATGGTGTGCCCCCTTTTAATGCCTGCTCTGAGCAGGCGTTAAAAGTACCAAAAAAATGACGCAAATAAATATCTTAGATTTCTTTGAGCCATTTCTTCTGCATCCCTAAGAGGGGAACGCCCCCTTTGCATGCATCATGCCTGGCGCAGGCATAATATAGTGCAAAGGGTTACAAAGTGGCACAATGCCCACATTGTGCCACTTTGTATAGTTAGCGCGGGGAAAAGGCCAATTTAGCACCTCCTTACTGTAAAAAAATGATGCTAGGGCGGCACTAGGCCCTCTTAAATCTGGGCCTTAGTATCTTTCCTAACACCAGTTATTGTTACACTTGGAGGTGTCTCAATAATGAAGAATCGCTTGAAGGTAGGATTATCATTTCCTAATCCCTTCATTCTTCTGGTGCAAATTCACTGTCACAAGTAAATAACATATTTCCTGGAATACATTCTTGCAGCACTGCTTCAACCCTCCCTTCTGCCAACCAAAGCCATGTCAAATGATCAACCAAAACTCCTGGAATGTATCCAAATGCGAGAGTAAAGGGCTTCAGTAGCAGGACTGAACCTGCCTTCTGGAGATCTCACTTTCTTTAGTAGAGAGCTAGCAACCGGGCTTTTTAGTGTCCTTCAGGATGTTTTTCCTCCAGAGTGAGGTTGAGGTCCAGAGTGAATCCAAATGACTTGGTGTTTGGTGAAAACTGTATTTCAATGCATCCAGGTTCAATTCGTTGAACCAGGTTGGAACACTATTGTTTGTTGTTTTTTTTTAATATCAGGGCTTCTGTTTTGGGTGGGTTGACTTCAGTGGTTGAAGTGCATTAAAAAAAGTATGGGAACTGTGATGCTGCATGCAATGGGGCAGAGGCAGTGAGCGTGGGGATGGGGTCAAAGATGTGTCTAAAAAGCCAAAAGATTCTGTAATTTTCTTTGTCTTTCACCGTCAGGTAGCTACATATAAAATAACACGCAGCTTAAGAGAAAAATACATTTTAAAAAGTTGTTACTCAGTGGGAAGTGCACTATAGTACATAATGAACTGTGGAAGCCATTCAGATTATAACTAGCAATTAAAAGGAAAGTGTATCTCCAAGCTCATTGCAGTGGTGAAACGACCCTCCCATCCCCCAGCACTTAGAAGAAACAACTGTACATGATCGCGAGAATGACTCTACTTTAATTGCACTAGGACAAACCAATTCTAAGACAGGAAGATCCAGCTGAAACATTATTGGTAGTATCCAAACCCTGTGGCCTTTCTAGACCATAAGGTCTCTAAGGCGACTGGATGGTGCCATGTTCAGCTGGAGATCGTATTGAGACAACTGTCCCCCCACCCCAAGGCCCCTCAGAGGGGACACAGAGCCGCCCCTGTGCTGAGTGGGAGCAGGGACGCTTTCACTCATTTCTACTGTCATTTGGCTGTGAGTGGGAGATTCTGACCTCTCATGGTGTCTTGACTCTCATTCATCTCCTCTCCAGCCACCTTCTCTGGGCTCTAGCTGTTAACGGGGCTCTTCTAGTGCCACTTAAGAACAACATCTTTGATACTTTTTTTAAAACGGCACGTACTGGGTGTCCACTTCAGTCCCTCGCCGATCAGTCACCATGGTGCCTTGGCGTTGAGGTACATGCCACAGCTCCGGTTTAAATGACATTTGAAACCTGCTACAAGGGTACCGATCTTTGACAATCACCACATCTTGAATGCTGGATGTGCTCACAGAGAGCCTCGAACTGCACTGGTTGTTGTTAGACTGTTGTTGTCACAACATCAGATGTTTGTCGAGGGTGCTTGGAACCCCACTGAGGTGATGGGAATGCTCTCTCAGACAGTCCGTCCTTGGCAAATCTGTCTCAGTGTTATTCTAGAGGTGGTGTGGTGGGGTCTGGTGATACTCCCTGAGACAGGAGTACATGGCTCGCTCAACGGGCTGATGTGAGCAATCCTAATTACTTTATTCATAATTCTCATGAAACACTCAACCTCACTGTTTGGTTGAAGCTGAGTTATGGACCATTTGGGGTGTGATGTCCCAGGACTGTAGGTACTCCGCTACCTCTTGCCCTTGGAAAGGGGGCCCATTGTCAATCTGTAGTTCCTTCAGTATCCCACGGATAGCCATTATGTACTCCATCTTTGGTGTTAGCTCACTCTGTGCAGTGGTGGTTACTGGCTCAACTTCTGGGTATTTTGAGCAGTTGTGGAGATCATCATGTACCTCCTATCTGGCAGGCTACCAAAGTCTAGGCTCGCTTGCTCACCAAGGCTTTGGGCCCCTCCTCAGTAAGGATGGGAGCCGAAGGGTCAGGTCAGCCAGTAGGTGGGCAGGGGCTTGGTAGAAGGCATCCTTCACCCCTGCCACCAGCTGATGGTGAACATTGTTGAGTGCCTCTAGCACTTTTTGCACTTCAGGTGTCTTCTGTGTCCTCTGGTCCCGATGGGCCTTCATGACTTTCCAGAGGCCGGTTTCTACAGCTGTGAGGGCCAATTGCTGGCTGTCATCTTTTTGCGGTTGGTGCTACAATTTCATTCAGTTTCATGGGCCGTGGCCTGGAGCACTCTACTACATAACGTAAGTACTGCTCTGACTCTTGAGCATCACTTTCTTTGAGGTGTTTCACCGCTTGGCGATGCCAGGACAGATAGTCCACTGGATTGTGGGAGCCCGGCTTGTATTCCATGTTGAGCAAATACTCCTGCAGTTGTAGAACCCCCTTTTCTAATTGATGCTGTGGGTTTGATACTGACCCTTAAAATAAGGAAACAAGGGGTTTGTGATCAGTCTGCACCAACAAAGAATGTCCATACACACAGAGATGGAAATGGCAGCATTCCCAATGAATTGCAATCACCTCCAGTTTAATCTGGGCGCATCACTGTTCTAAGAGGTCAGCGATGGGCTTGGTAGGCCACCATGGCCCTCTCTTCACACCCTATTTTTTGTGACAGTGTTGTGTCCCTCTGTGGGTCAAAGTAGGCCAGTGTAGTGAGCGAGCATGTCTAGTCTGTTCGAAGGCTATGTTGGAAGGCATTTCAAATTGGCGTGAGGCTTGTTCATTTGATTTAATTGAGCAAGGCGCCCTCTGAGCCCAAACACGTCTTTTTTAACTACAGCCAAATAAAAACACCATTTGCACCGGAACGCATGCCACCAGACTATTTTTTTGGGGTAAGGTGAAATATAAGTATAAAATTAAAGAACCACTTGAATTATGTGGCAGAGGCGGTCCAAATTATGTGCCAGGTTTGACTAAATTATGTGGAAAGAAAAGGCAAATCGTGCAGGCACTGTGGCCTAATTTGTGGCAGTACTCATTATTCTGTTTTATTACGCATGTCACTACTATCTGGGCAAGGGTTTCACCTCATTAGTGTCTGTTTAACACCTACATGGAGCAACTAAAAGATGTTCAGTTAACCTTTGAAAAGAGCCTTTCATTGAGCAACAACAGGTGGGTCACCATTTTAGTAACTTTTAATCCGACTGAGCTAGAAACTGTTTTTTTGTTAAAATCTGCAAATTATGCGGCAGATGATGGATTATGTGGCAAATCCATAATTATGAGACAAGTGCCATGTACACATATTTGCATAATTTTCAGGGGCACTGCATATATCCTTATGATGTGTGTAGTGATGTATTCTCGAATGTTTCCTGGCTAAGGAAATTGTTAGTTTTTACACCTTTCTCATTTTGTTCCCTTCTAATCCTGACATTTTTAGAAATTCATAAATTATGCAGCATTATCAGGCACTTTCTCTGGTGTACAAGATCACTGTTTTGACTTTTTGACACGATTAAACTCCTTGGCCTAACTGTCACATCTTTTGAAACATGATAATAGTAATCAGCCGTTGAAAGGTGAGCAATCGAGCAAGTGTGTGGTGAGCAGGGATTTTAATACCTTTTGATCCGCTGGAGCTCGAATGTGGCAAATTCATAATTACTGGGGAAAGCTGCAGCCGCACAATTGAATTTTTACAGAGGCCGCGGGTACACAATGCCGCTTTTTTATGAATTTGATGTGACACCATTATCTATGCAAGTGTCAGCTTGTGATGTGGTTTGTGGGAAATTAGAATAAAAAGCAATAAACACAAAAATGAAACTGAGATATCGGATATCACTTCCTCGCCCTGACCACAAACTTATTTTCGTTAAATATTAGCTTTATACTTGTCATAAAAATACAAAGTCCCATTTTGTCCACGACTTGTGTATTCGTGATCTTGTTTTGTCTTTTTGTTTTGGCTTCGCATATATTTGAATAAATTAACATTTTCGTTTTTTATGCAAATGATACCCTGATGGACGCTGTTGTTCTCTGATATACTTATAAACCTCGGACACCTAAGGTCTGTGGGCTGCTCCAGTAGTTTGGCATTATGAGGAGATGGGAGACAGGGCCAGACTGGTGTGTGGGAAAGTAGGCCACCCCCTGGCACCCTGGGGGCTGCCACAGCTGAACACAGCCCTGGAAGAAGCCCAGTGACTCTGTCTAAATGTCTCTGGCCACCACCAGCCCAGGTGCAGAAAACACAGCACTGTGTTGGAGGTCATCCCTGCCCACCAGAGGCGTAAGGTCATCCCTACCCAGTAAGCATCCTGGGATTGGAAGTTTTACAGAGACGGAGAGGTGCTATAGGCTCCTTGCAGGGGACCGCCCTGCGGCAGAGTACAGGTTCATGCCTCTCTGCCAGTTCCACCTGTTCCTACCCCTTACCCCAATATCAGGATCTTCTAATGAACAACCTTCACAAGCCACTGTTTCATGGCAGGAAGCAACACAGAAATGTTAAACATGCATTATATTTCTACTTTAACATGGCATTGATCGGCCACCACTGGCTTGTCAGAAATAAAACAAGCATTGACAAAGTCAATGGGTCCCTTAAAAAAACTGAAGCACTTCTTTATTGATGTGATTTTGTGTGTGTGGTTGAGCAAATTGTTGAGCGGGTGAATGCAAAAATGAGTTAAGGACTGGATGAATTAATAGGTAAAAAGACGGACAAGTGAGTTATTGAATGAATGGATGACAGTGAATGAATACATGGACAGGTATCTGGATGACTAGATTGCTGTACAGCTGATGAACAGATGAGTGCAGGGAAGGACGGATTAGTTAGACAATGAGTGCGGGTAATGCCAAGTTTATGTTTGTGTCAGGAAACTATTCTGCACCCCCTCTGCTGCTGCCCACCACTCATGTTTTCATGCATCCAGTCACTCATGCATTCATCCATTCACAGTCACTCTCATTAACCCGTTTCATTACCCATATATTCAGTGGCTCACCAATGTACTTCCTTAGATCTGCTGCGGCCTACCCAACCAACATCAGTTTGTCCACATGGGTAGCTCCAATTCCCAGAAGCTCCCTTTCACTCAGGATTCCATATTGTCCTCTGTCATCTTCATCCTCTACATGGATTCCCTCTATAATGTCACAAAACACTACTTGAAAGACTCCTACACCCCAGACATCCAATGACTTAAACACCAGTTGCAGGTCATCCAGACTTGGATGACAAGTAACTAATTGAAACTCAACCATTGGTCAAAGTGGGCAGGTTCAGAGTGGCACAATGTGCCCCTACTTTTCTGATTTATGAAAAAACACTCCCCTACTTTTTTGTAAAAAGACAACCATCCAGGGTGGTTAATTCCGATATTTTAAAAGCTCTTCAGCTGAAGCGTCATGCAGTGAGTCTCCTGTGCTGTGTAACCAAAGTCAGGCAGACAGCTAAACAAGCCTTTCTGCCAGGGTGCCTGCTTCCCTGAAAGAAATGCAAATGTGCGCCACAAATTAATATGCAACTGTATAGGGTAATCTGCAAATGTAAAAGACGCTTGGGGGCCAGTACTGACTTTAATTGATCGAATCACTCAAATCTCTGGATGACAAAGATTTGTTTTTGAGTGGTAGTGCAAAAAGTTAACAACTGAAATGTGCAGTTTGTGCTTTTAATTGAAAATGCATTTATATAGCGCTTATACCCCTGAAGAGGTGTTGAAGGGATAGTTATGTAAATAAAATGTTATTACGTACAGTCTGGGTATTACTAAAATCTATATTTTGGAAGCACCATTTTATCTTTTTGTGAATTTTGTAGCAGTCTATATTATACTGTGCATAATGCAAGTTTAAAATAATGACTTACACAGTCACACAATTTCTGACCTTGTAGCACTAAAAATACACACGTCACTATTCCCCACTGCACCAACCAAGATTAAATTCTGTGCCTCTCCGGTTACACACAGACCTCTGCAGTCCATTAACCAATAGAGGTTTCATAATATAATACAGTGCATTTCCCACTGAGAAACAACTTTTTCAAATGTATTTTTCATTTAACCTGCGTGTTATTTTATATGTAGCTACCTGACGGTGAAAGACAAAAAAAACTTACAGAATATTTTGTTTTTTTAGCCACACCTTTGACCCCATCCCCAGGCTCACTGCCCTGCCCCTTGCATGCAGCATCACAGTTCCAATACTTTTTTAATGCACTTCGAACACTGAACTGAACCCACCCACAACAGCGCTCCTGCTGTTTTCCAAAAACAACAAGCAATACTAGTGGTCCAACCTGGCTCAACGAAATGAACCTCAATACATTGAAAGACAATTTCCACCACATGCCAAGTCATTTGGATTCACTCTGGACCCCAACCTCACTCTGGAGGAACACATCCTGAAGAAAACTAAAAAGGCCTGTTTCTAGCTCTCTACTAAAGAAAGTGAAATTTCCAGAAGGCAGGATCAGAACTGCCACTGAAACCCTCCTACTCTCGCATTTGGGTTGTGGCAATGCCATCCTCCACAGACTCCAAGTCAGTCTCCTTTAGAGGCATCCAAATGCCTCAGGACACCTCATACAGGACCTGAAGAAATATGACAACATCACCACCACCCTGGTTGACCATCATTGGCTCCTCTTTGGAGCCTGCACCATATTAAATCTATATGCATCATCTAAGAAGCCATCATGACAAGTTCACCATCTTGGGTGGCTTCTTGTCACACCCATAGTCAGGACATCATCAAAAGGGAGATGAAAAATTGCATAAATAGAAAAGCAAGACAACAGGCCACCCAAATCTCTGCATCCAGCAACTGGAATGACAGCTATAATTTCGCAAAAATCTGAAGACAAACATCTTGAAAGTAAATAACATGACAATACAGGAACAATCCACTTCTGCTCTCTGAAATCTGCTTCCCCCGTCACCTGATGGCTGTAACTTAGACCTTGTCAAGTGTTCCCCTGCCTTTCTGCTTGATTCACAGTATACAAATACTACATATATGCCTACATGCCTAATTACACTTCCACACATACATACAAACTACCCCATCAATTACCAAGCACTTTTACTAATAAAAGCCAGACCTATTGGCTTTACATTTTTCCAGCTTCTGCAGGGTGTGGGCACATAGATTCACACTGAGATGTGTATTTCCTTCTGCACAGAGAAATGTGAGAGTATGAATGTTTACCCAGATCTATGTGTGAAAACAAATTGGGACTCTGCTCACCTTAAAGGCATTGGTGGTGTGAATATTTGTGCCACTCAGAAACCTTCCTCAGGAGAAAAGAGAGAAGAATTTACATTAAAGTTTAGGATTGAGTGACACCTAAGGATAATCTGGAGTAGGATCTGGGAAGCCATGGATGAAAACATGACCTCACCAGTGACGGAGTGCATGGATTTAAATAAACCAAGGCAATGCTAAAAAACCACAAACACACAAAAACACACACACACCCACGTCATACCTGTTAATATCAAGAACAGCCAAGCCATGGACCATAATGCAGAGTGTATTTACTATTCTAACTCCACACGCGCCAAGATACAGTGGACCAAAGTAAATATAATTTTCGATTCACTCGTTTGAAAGTATCTACACATATTATGTGAACAGTAGTGCGATGCTCCTCGCAGTTTTGGCATTTGTCTGGTTATATCAAGTTTTAGCAACAATATGAGGTCCAGGCTGGTCCCCACAGTGTGCGTTGAACATGTCAACACAGACACATTTCCACCGGCAAATCACATTATGTGAGCAGTACTTAATAGTGGATTGATAAAAATGTACAATCCTTTGAACTGTTTGGCTGTTTTTACACTGACTGGGGATGGTTGATCAAAGATAGTCCGGGCCTTCTCCGGTTTGGCATAAAAATGTTGTCAGTGAGGCCAATTTAGCACAATTTGCAATTGGTTGACATGGTTCTACTAAACCGTCGGTAGGCAGACTGGTAGTTGGTCACAGCTGATCAAATTTTGTTTTAGTCTCTCTAGATAAATCTTCACAGACTTCGTAACTCTGATCTCCCTCATATGTTTGCGTAAGTGAGTGGATAGGGTACACCTCCCTAGGGTCCCTGTATTCGTCCTCCAAAAACAGCAGCTGCCTGTCACGGGCTTTGTCTATTGACTTCCCGTCTTCCCTGTGAAGGTCTGTATAGTTTGGTAGGCGCTAGGAACAGTTAAACTGCCTTGTGGACCAGATCAGCTTCAGTATTTCCCACCATGTGTGTGAGATGGAGAGACGGGGAAAAAGTTGGCAAGTGCTGATGACTTGAGGACTGTCCGTCAAAAGCCTCGAGTCCCATCTGTGCCACGTCTACTGCAAGAACCTTCTGTCCTGCTCAGGGTGGGGAGCCTGGGCCAGGTCTGGAGTATCTCTGTGGCTGCCCAGCTTAAGTCAAACAAACCTGTAACCCAGTGAATTTTTTTTCTTTCTGCCTTTTTCCACCTGCTCTTCATGCGTACCGAGTCTGAAACCACCAAGAGTTGAACTCGAGAAACTTCAGAAGTGTGTCACACTTCAAATGTAGGATGCCCAAGATGGCCGCGAGTACCAGTGGGCATTGTACACATGCGCATGGTTGTTCTGGTCCCATGTCCACCCACTAGATGCCATTCCAAGACATCTACTTTGAAGGGTGATGGGTTTGCATGTCACAGGGGATGACTCCCACAAATTCCTGTGTTCACCCCAGAAGAGGCACACTGTGGCAACATCTGCTTGGACATGACAGCCCACGGTTGCATCAATTGGTGTTCTGTGGGAAGGTCCGGTGAAGTCTGACACGTTTCCGTGTGACTGCTCCCGGAATGTCGAAGTGGCCTCTGGTGCCAAGGACTTTGCATGCCCAACAACCAAGCAAGTATGAATTCACCGAACTGAATACGCAAATGGGAAGAGAAAGCGTGCGCTGTGAGACTGAGAACGGGGCACTGGGTGGACCGCTGACAAGTGGTCTCACCTCCCCCTTACCTTGACAGCCCCTCATGTTTTCTTCACACTCCTTTGTGCACCACAACCTTTGGAAACATGTATAACTTGTTGGTCATAAAAACAAAATCCGTTGGCTTTGCTGATGCTTCTTTCATAGTTCTTCGGCTTGACTTACAACTGAGTTTGGAGAGAGTGACTGACTACACTTGCATGGCTCACACCTGGCGCGCGACTAATTCTGGTGTCTAACAGTAACAGATACGCAGTCACGTGTTTTTTTGTTTAAAGAAAGTCAATCAAAATATTTGAGAGCTGTCCTGGAAGGGACTTCCACCTTCTAAGTAAACTTTCAACTTGTCAGCTGACTGAGCATTTTTTTTGTAATCTGCTACTCAAATGTCCTGTGAGAACTAAAGGATATTGTGAAAAAACTCACTCGCTACCAGAACAAATACGGTGCAGTAGGGGTGAGTGTGTTTTGTTGGCACGAAGCCAGGAAACTTCGCGTGCCAGCAGCATCCCCATTCCGTGAGTCAAAAAGTAGTTATGAACCATCCACCGCGCTCTGGCCCTCGGAGGCTTTTATATCCGGAAGGGTCGGTGCCTGGGGCGGAACTCAGTGGCCCCGTTCACGCAGTGCCAGTAGGTTATTGTCCCTGTACCCAGCAGAGCCTCCTCTGGAGCGGCGCCGAGGCTCGACTAAATGAAGAGAGTGTGGGAAGTGGGGAGATGGGCCTTCGGTTGCCACTTAATACCCCGAGCATGCAGCGCCCACACAATGGCGCCGGTGTGGGAATCACCGCCTTCCAATGACTCTGCGCCCAGGCCTAGCCCGGTTCCCAGACTCGAGTGACGCAGCAAGGAGACGATGTGCCACCACGGATCGAGCCTGCGACAGAGCGACTGGAAGCGAAACCGCTGCGGGTGTCAGGGCGCACATGCTCGCTCTCGCGGTAGCGGTAAACTGTTGCAATGCACCCCGAAAGGTGTTTTTACACAAAAGCAGTGCTTAATTTGTAAATAAAAACGTGCCGGTGTCCAAAGCACTTTTACACAAAAAGCAATGCTTAATATGTAAATAAAAACGTGCCGGTGTCCAAAGCACTCCTCTGAAACACAGGCTGCTGCAATTAAATGTGCGAGCCAGTGGGGTAACGAATCTTGAGGGGCCTTCCTGCATAGTACTGGGAGGGCTCCCCTCCGGAGCTCTGCAACCAGGGTACTGTGCTGAGGGGGCCTCCCTGTGCTGAGGCGGGCCGGAGCTCGGGGTCGGCATCGCGGGGGCTGAGGGGGCCTTTGTTACGCCACTGGTACGAGCACGCGATACTGAGACAGCTACTCCTGAAATCATCTCGGGTTTCTTTAATCTATTTACAGCCACACCCTGCCCCTTCAACTCACTCTTGCAGCTTTCTCCCTTTGTGACACTTTTTCGTTTTCCTCTTCCTCCATCTTTCCCTTATGTGTCTTTTGCTCTCAGTAAATGCTTGAGGCAAAAAAGTAAGTGCTGGCCCTCAAAAAAGAGTGCCACTGCCCGCACCGGAAACCACCAGGTCAAATTAAGCACTTACAAAAATCATAGTGCCTTACATCTGGTGCAGAAGCAACTTTGGGGCAGATTTAAGAGTCCTTCTCTGCACCACATTAGCTTAATTTTTTATGGTATTTTAACCCAACGAGGCCAAAATCGATGCGCCAAATTTATAAAGTGGCACAATGCATGTATTGCTCCACTTTGTAACCTTTTGCGCTACATTATGCTGGCGCCAGGCCTAATGTATGCAAAGGGGGCGTTCTCCTGTTAGGTGGGACAAAAAAATGATGCAAAGAAATCTAAGGGGCATATTTAAGAGTCCCTAGCGCCTCCTTGAACCACATTAGTGTCATTTTTTTACGCTAATGTGGTCCAACAAGGCCAAAATTACTGTGCCATATTTACAAAGTGGTGCAATGCATGCATCGCGCCACTTTGTAACCCTTGCGCCACATTATGCCTGCGCCAGGCATAATGTATGAAAAGGGGGCATTCCCCCATCAGGAGAGGCTGAAAAAATGGTGCAAAGAAATCTAAGAGATTTCTTTGCATCATTTTTTTTGGGACACTTTTAATGCCTGCTTAGGGCAGCCGTAAAAAAAGAGGCTCCCATTGGTTTCAATGGGCTTCTGGGTGCTTTGCAGAACTAGCTTTAGAATTTTTGATGCTAATCCTGCAAAGCGCGGAACTAGCGAAAAAAATTCTGATGCTAGTTCCCTAACTACCACCACGGTGCGCAGTATATTAAATACAGTGCACACATGGTGTCGTTAGGGGGGCTCTAAGGGGTGCAAAAAAGTGGCACTGCACTATGTGTTGCCCACTTTTCATAAATCTGCCCCTAAGAGATTTCTTTGCGTCATTATTTACGGCACTTTTAACAACTGCAGGAAGCAAGCCATTGTTTACAATAGGCCTCAATGAGGATTGCGGGATTAGCGTCAACATTTTTAACGCTAATCCTGCAAAGCTCTGAAATAGCGTAAAAAATTCTCATGCTAGTTCCCTAACTACCGCCGTGGTGCACCGTATCCTAGATACGGTGCACACATGGTGGTGTTAGGGGAGCGCTAAGGGGCGCAAGAAAAGTGGCGCTGCACTTAAATCAGGCCCATTATTTCCTAAATATTCATTTGACCAATCTCGCAGTTAAAAAAGCTGCCGACCAAGGGCAAACTTTCATTACTATCCCGTGCTAATTGTGAATCATCAACCATTTCCCCTAAATACTTCAATTAATAAGGCCCAACCATGAAGGGTCTTATTTTTATTCCTTCTTTTCCTTTTTCTCTCCCTTCTCTGTTGCTCCTTCTTTCCTTGGCTCCATTTCCCCGTGCATCCTTCATTGCGTCACTTCCCACTTTCCCTCCTTCAGCCTTCACGGCAGTCCTGCTTTGACTCCTCATTCATATTTTCTTGAGTCCTCCGATCGCTTCTCTTTCCCTGCCCCTTTCTTCTATTCCACAATTTTCCCTTCATCCCTCCCTCCATTTTCTAGTCCCCCTGCTTCACCCTCATTTGGCATCTCGTGTGTCTTGTCGCCGCTGTTTGCGTCGCGCACTGCGTGACTCTGCACATCCCACTGTGGAGTCTTGTTAACCCCAGTTCATTGCTCTTGCACACCACTGCGTGGCTCGGTTCACTACACGTTGCTAGTTTGTCACTTTTGTGCCTCGGCTCGTTGGTGCGGTGTGATATTTCGTGTCTCACACTATTCTGCTGTCAAATTCTGCATTCAGCCCTCCGCTAGCCACTTATTTCTTCTGTTGAAAAAGATTCAGATCAGGCAAAATCCACTCAAAGTGTATTTCTTACACAGTCAAGTACTTAATTTGCAAATAAAATGTTGCCGGTGCGCAAAACTCTCCTTTGAAGCACGCGGCTGCTGCGATTACATGTTCGAGCACAGAATACTGAGGCTGCGTAATCCTGAAGCCACCTCGGGCCTCTTTAATCCATTTACAGCCATTCCCGCCCCTTCAGCTCACTCTTGTAGCTTTCTACTTTCTCCCAATGTGACGCCTTTTCGTTTTTCTCTTCCTACGACTTTCCCGTATGGGTCTTACCTGGCAGTAAATGCCTGATACAAAAACATAAGTTCCGGCCTCCGAATATAAGCGCCGGTGCCCCCACCGGCTAAAATTAAGCACTGATTATACATGTGTTTAGTGTCTGGATGACCAACGTGGAGGCTTAAGCACTATTCAGTTGGATTCTGATGTAGGGTTCGAGGCAAATTCCCCCAAAACATTTCTGCCTTAGTGTCCGGATATAGGAGTCCACACTCATGAATGTGTAATTTTTGGCTGGCAGTGCCTCCTCGCCTCATAGGCCTCACAGTCACCTCTCCTTGTTTAGTATAATTATAATGGGTAAAAACATCTACTCTTGTTATGGCGACCATCATCATTTATCAGCAACCCAGTGGGAGTATCAGAAAATGTTGGTTCACCCTGCAGCAACCTCCCAGAATTGTTATGGATAACAGGTGGATTATCTGCCATTTTACCAGTCCCAGAACTAGCAGGAACATGGACACCGGATTAACCTCCCAAGAGCTTGAATTTGGGCACCCACCTGGCAAGTTACACCTTCGCTGCTGAATCCACAATTACTAACCCGAAGTTGTCTCCTCCTCTAGGTCAACACAAGCTAGAAGCCTAGCAACCACTCCTAACAATTGATGAACAAATAAATATCCTTGGTGGTAATTCAGGATACTTTTATGAAATTACTTCTATGGCTTTAATTTATAAAGACATTCAATGGTCCAGTATCCTATTTTCTCCTGCCTGGACTACTGCACCCCACCGTAGCTGGTCGTACACAAATAGCTACTCGGAAGGTTGCAAAGAGAGCTGGATGCAGCCACCAGCCTCAACCTGGGTGTAACTAGGCGAACTCAAATTAATCACATCTGGGGCCCGGCTCTGACTGCCTAAAGTCAAACCCAAAAGCATCACACAAGGCTCTGGGTCTTGTGTTCACAATCCAGGAATTAGCAGGTCAGGTTCTTGCAGACTTGGTAACTCCTAGCCTGGAGACACCAGGTAAATTGGAATGGCCCAGAGCGATATTCACCCTAGGGATACCGCTCTGGCCAACTCATAATGTGGGCCTTGGTGGGAAAAATGACTGAGAAGCGAAGAGGCAATGGTGTCTTACCTGGGAATCCTAAACTTGAGAGTCAGGCCTTTCCATGAAGCCCTCTGGGGAACTGACGGCAGATGCTAATACCATTTGCAGAGGCTGGAGTTGCGCTCCTCTAGAAAGGCTGGGCAAAGGCAGACTTGTCCCACAGATCCCTCACACAAGCCACAACCCCTGCAAGTTGTTCCTTCCGAGGGCCGATGCCAACTGGCAAGGTGTTTCAAAAAAGGCCATTCCCCAAGCCTGAGTGCCACGAATCTTACCTTCTGAGGTTTAGAGCAGGTGCAAAGCAGGAAGGATGAGGGAGACACTGGCTGAAAGAAACTGATGACCGCCCAGATGTGCTTATGCTCAGCTAAAATAGCCATGTGAGAGTTATATGGCCAGGGGCGTGTACATTTTTTAGTGCCTTGCTTAAAGGCACTTTAACTCAGGTTGGAGCCCCAGAGATCTCTCACATCCAGAGTGCTTAGGCACACCTCAAGGGACTGATGGTGAGGTTGCCTGGTGCCGCCGGGATTGATCTGGTCCCATAGAGGCACCTCTAAACAGCCACCCCTGGCCGCCCAGAGTTTGTGGCACAGATTTAAAAAAGCGCCAGCTCTAGCTGCCTGCTGAGCGAGAAGACCCAGTTCGAGTCTGATCTGGGCAGCGGAAGAGGATCTCAGCAGGTGAAGGACAGATTTATATATCCTGGCAACAAGTTTGTTCAGCAGGTTACAATCTGTATCCAATATAGTATTTCACTCCCGTTGGACCTTTATGGGATAATTTTAGCCCTCCTGACTTCCAGGAGGGGGGGAAAGGCTTGGCCCCAACAACGAGCTTGATAATTTAGACGGAGTCACCTGCAGGGCCAGAGCCTTTCCTTCTGTTGCCCATCATAGGAGCCTCTTGCATCGATGAGAACCCCCAGATATTTATAGGAACAGTCCTTCCTGATCTTGTTGCCATTGTGGGACTAGCCGCCCCCTGGTAAGATTTCCTTCTGAGTGTTACAACGTTGGTTTTCTTCAAGTTGACCTCCAAGTTTTTAACAACAGTGTAGGAGAGAAGCAGGGCACACACGTGCTGCAACCCTAGGCTTTTATAGCAGCACAGGGCTAAGTCCTCGGCGTAAAACAGGTTTCTGCTCTGTTCCCCACCAATCTTTGGGGAGCGACTTATGATGGAGTCGAGAATTTAGACAGATCAGAAAATAACAGATTGAAAAGAAGGGGGGCTAACACGCACCCCTGCTTTACGCAATGCGTGGTGGGGGGTTTTCTTAACATGCAGGCTCAGTCACCTAGTTTAATGCAGATATAGGTATCAGAATGCAGCTGGATAATAGGCTCCAAGGGCCAGAGGTATGTAGCTATTTTCTTGTCGCAAACGGCCCAATTCAAAGAATCGGGCAATTCGAGACAAGAAGAAAGTATTTTCGTGTGTACAAACCCAGTTTTGGGATTCAGTAAAATATTTACCTAATTGTAAAAGTTTGCGAATCGCTATTTGGAAAGGGTGTGCTGAGGCCGTCCCTTCCACATAGCAAGTCGCAGTGGTATTGAAGATTGTTTTGCAATCGGGAATGCGGTCACAAAACAAATGCAGTTATCACCAACTTGAAGTTGGTGGTAATCCATTCGCAAATGGGATGGGGCCTCCAGCGGACCCCTTCCCCTTTGTGAATAGACTCAAAAATATTTTTTCAGAGCAGGTAGGGGTCCCACGGACCACTGCCTATGCTGAAAAAATGAAAAGAAAACTTTTCATTTTTTTGTTTGAAATGCATCCCGCTTTCCTTAAAGGAAAACGGTCTGCATTAAAAGAAAAACTGCTTTATTTAAAAAGCAGTCACAGACATGGTGGTCTGCTGACGCCAGGAAGCTACCATCCCTGTGAGTG
Organism: Pleurodeles waltl; assembly: GCF_031143425.1. Taxonomy (NCBI): domain Eukaryota; kingdom Metazoa; phylum Chordata; class Amphibia; order Caudata; family Salamandridae; genus Pleurodeles; species Pleurodeles waltl. The sequence goes on from NC_090444.1 coordinate 1,751,985,547, forward strand.
CGGCCATTCCCAATGGGGTTACAAATTGCAACATTTCTCATGAATAGTAATGGGGTAGAACATTTGCAACCCATTGGAAATCGCTAAAGGTGCCTGAGACACATTTGTACATTGGATTTTGCTAGTCTCTAATTGCGATTCGCAATGGATTGCAATTAGAGACTCACAAAATGGAATGGTCCTACATCTGGCCCCAAAAGATGAGGGGGAATGTCCCATTTCTGTAGTTTAGTCCAGAGTGCCCCCTTGGCACATGGTCAAACGCCACCTTGAAGTCTACATACAGCAGTACAACAGAGTGTGCAAGGTGATTGCTTTGTCCTATAAAATTGATATGGCTAACAGGTTGGATAATGTGCCAGATTACCCATTTGGTTCTTTTAAATAAGCCCCCTTGTCTCCACCCATTGCTGCAGGTCCTTCAGCATAGACAGGTGCAGAATTTTGATTCATTATCCAGAAGTGCAATCAGTCTGTAATTGCTGGGATCTGATCTGGAGCCCTCTTTATCGATGGGTTGTATTATGGCCCTACGCCATGACTCCAATATTGCTAAACTCCTTAAGCAGTAGTCAAAAAGCAATGAGATCTTACCTACCCAAAAAGGGTTCTCCAACTTGAATAGGGCCTGGGGGAGGCGTTAGGTCTGGGGGCCCCATCTCTCCTTGCCTTCAACATAACCCGTTGCAGCCAACTAAACAAAGATGGTGAGCCCACGGAGAGGGGTGGCAGACAATTTAGATCTTGAGGCGTGGCTAATATGGTTGTGTATTAAGGCTGGAGAGATCTGGGTCTCCACGTGACGTGAAGTGCCTGAAGAGGAAGGATGACCATTTTGATTCTGTGATTTTTACGCAGCTGGTCCTGTCGGACCCATTCACTTGCCTGTGTACCAGGGCCTAGAAGTTCCTAGAAATTGAGCAATAAGATTTGTCCACTCAATGATCGTCGAGATGTCGCCTGAATCCGCCCCTGCAGTAGGTCTTTTACATTCAGCCATGACATTGTTTCTCCACTAGAGGCGCCTAAGGTTGTCAGTGTATGTGTCCCTACTCATAGCATAGGCTGAAGCGTGGTGGGACAAGTTGGAATTTATTCTTGTAATCTGGGGGTGGTAGTCACTCAGTGCTCAGAACTATGCAGTAGCTTGCCACAGAGGGGAACATTTCCACATTGCAATTGGTGTAGTCGAGATAAGAGCGGGATTTCCCATCAGTTCTTAACCAGTTGTTTGGGATGTCCTGTGGGAGCCGGCCATTTAGTACTTTGAAGCCTACGTTGCTGAGCTGTAGTACCACGAGTTCTCCTAACGCGCTTCGTGCTGGTTTGTTCAACGATGTTCCAAGAGTCCTCAGGGGAGATCTTTTCATTATCCTCGTAGTGGTTCTGAAAGAGGTTCGTGCCTATGAAAATAATCTCATACCTTGGTAACGATTTATGGCCAGATTTATGGTGGCTTGGCGCCATTCCAACACCACATTAGCGTCATTTTTTTTACGATGATGTGGCATTGGAAGGGCAAAAACACCACGCCATATTTAGAAAGTGGCACAATGCTTGCATTGCGCCACTTTGTAACCCCTTACGCCACATTACGCCTGCATCAGGCTTAATGTATGCAAAGGAGGCATTCTGATGTTAGGGGGCATAAGAATGGCGCAAAGGAATGTTAGGGGGCGCTAAGGGGTGCAAGAAAAGTGGCGCTGCACTAGGTGCAGCACCCTTTTCATAAATCTGGGCCTAAGTTTCAGTTTGAAGAATGAAACTATAGATGATGCTCTCGCTCTTTCAATGCTGGTCAACCAATACGTGCAAGCCAGCAGCACTGAACTGTACGTCTGCTAAATAGAATTTGAAACGCTATTTGATGCCATGGTCACAATAGGCTCTGGAGAAAGCTAGGTTCCTGGTGTATTCAACCTCATTTATTAAAAGTCCTTCAACCCTTGTGGGCGTCATAAAAAATGTATGACCCCGTTAAATTATGTTTGTGAGGCCTATCCAAGCTAGATTACAAAATGGTTGCAAACAACACATTGTAAGCTGCATAGAAGGCTGTTTCATCTGCCATACTCAATAATTCAGTTTAATATCCGCCCAGAAGTGTCAATCACTGGTGGAAGATGGGTCCACATGTGTTGGTGTTATAGCACAAAGGCCGGCAAGCAAAGACTGAAAGCTGCAAGTTGACTAGAGCTGCAGATTCTAAGTTCAATTCTAAGGAACTTGTGGTGTATCACACTTTCTTAGATGTGGTAGACATGCAAGCAGTTTGGGGAGAAGAGACATTATTACTTCCCTTCAAACCTGGACTCAACAGTCCCAACAACAATCCTTCAAAGCCGATAAGATAACAGCTAACATCAAAGGTTGGAATCTATTAACAGCACAAATGTGTGCAGTTTGCACACAAGGATTAATATTCCCTCAGCGTTTTTTAATGAAGGGCAAGGTTGTGTTTTCTTTGTTAATGTCATGTTTCAGTTGTTACTGTGCTGTTTTCAAGGTGTACCTTTGTTGTTGCAGAAATAGCTAAATACACACCAAATTAGCAAAGCTAAACAATAATACAAATGAATGCTTCAGAGTGTCTTGATTAATGTGTTGTCAAGGGAAGGACCCAGCTTACACCACGACGGACTAATACTGCCTGTGATAACCTTTGATGGTTTAATAACGTTTTTTTATCCTTCTGGTAATTAGTATTTTTAATTTTCTGTGTCTTTGCAGGACAAACATTATTGTGGAACGTATTTATTACAAACATGCTTTCACTGATTTTATTTTTTGTGTAATATTGTTATGGCTTATTTACCAGGCGATAAAGATATTTCATTTATTCATCCAAACCTTTCTGAGAAATCTAATTTTGCTTTTAAATGTAATCACAAAAAGCAAGATGTCATACTGTAAAAACCAGACCAGTTTTAATCTGTGAAGACATAGCATATAATTCTCTAAAAAAGGGCTGATCATGAGGACTGGCCAAAAGGCATCAACCGAATTAGCAGGTTGCCTTCAGAGTATGCCATTATTCATCGGGACCCTGGGTCTTACTTAGCGCTTGGAGGACAGGATAATCTGTCAAAACATGGCAGATATCCCACCCACAGTAATACAAGTGCCATGAAGCTGAAATACTCTTGTAACATGGCAAACAAGACATCTACCACATTTGTGAAGGAGTATCCTGTCCACCAAACTCTAAAGAAGTGCCTCTGCGTGCATTTCCACCTAAATGCATTTTAAATATAGGTCACTTGTTTTACCTAAGTGCTGACCATTTCCTTAGGATTGGGCTACATTTTTGCATTGTGTTGTGACCAGCCTCCCCTTTTGCTTTGTGAGGGATGCTCACAGCCCTCACTGCACAGAGGGTATCTTCACAGAAGTCACTACCAGCCTGATTTTAATGCAGTCCTGCAGGAATCAGATTGTGTCTCATTGGGAAGACCAGGAAATGCTGGGATAAGGTTTGCATGAGACAGCAGACCTCCGTCACTACTTTTACAATTACAATGTGCCTGTATTGTGACCCCTTAAGGGACAGGAGCCACGATGCCACAAACTGTGGCAAATCGTGGATGCAAAATCAGGGAGTGAATGGAATCCCTGTCTAACCTCCTGTCTGCACTCTGCTGCTTGCACAATCAGAGTATACACTGTCAAATGTTGGCAGTTTACACTTTGCAAATGTCCAAACCCATTTGGTACTTTACAATTTGCAACGGGTTGGGCGGACCGGCAGCCTCCTTTGCCTGCAAAGGGATGAGTGCAGGAAAGTCTTGGATGTGGAATATGATAAAAAAGAAATATCATGAAAAAATCAAAAGTTAAAATTGAGTTATGGTTGTTTTGGTTATAACATTTTAACATATGCTAAAAGTAAACCTCAAAAATGCTCCTAAAACCCCACAGTTAAAGTACACTTATGGTTACGAATTAAAACTAACAAAAAAACACTGAAATTCACAAGTTATGGTTAGGATCAGAATTTATAAGCCATGCAATCCATAGCTCGCTCACCAGCTGCAATGCTCACAATATTTATACCAACAAAAAGCAAAACATGGCAGTGAAATGCAATTAAACAACAAAACAGAATCAAACCAATTAATGATATTACATTCATAATCATCACAGTCAAACAGCCTGATTACGAGTGGGTTGGTTAATTCAAATCTGGGCGCAAATGCTGGTATGTGCATGGGTTGGAATTACCAGTTTGTCTGTATTTAATGTATAATATAGTTATTGGATGAATTAAATATTTCAACCGTTGTTAAATTTCCAGTCAGACCTGCTGCAATTTAACATGGGCAAGTTACACAGTATTTACTGTACCATGTTGATTTTGGTGTGTTAAGCACCAAATTCTGCATGTTATCCCCCACAAACTCGTAATAGCTGTTACTTATTGCACATGATAAATAATGTACCCTGTGGTTACATTATTTATCAGGTGAAGTACATAATACTAAACTAGTAATCGGTTCCATAGCGTAAGGGCAATGTGCTAAATAATCTAATCTGTAAAATGATTTACAAGATTTTTAAATGTTTCTGTTTCATTAAGGCTACTGTCATGAGTTGCATTTGGTTAGTTAGTAAAAGTTTGCAGAGCCACTGTTCACATTATGGACTCTGATCCTAACATAACTTGTGAATTTCAGTGTTTTTTGGTAATAGTGCCTGAGCATCAATTCACTTTAACTGTGTTGTGTCTTTGCTTTGTGTGTGTGTGTGTATATATATATATATATTCACTTACAAAATCAAAGGTTACAGGGGCATTGTAGTTAGACACACATTTTAAACATACCAAACCATAGAAATACACCTGTTATAGAGTTATCTAAAATAATTATAACTCATGCCCTAAGGTAACTATAACTCACGTCCCGCATGTGGGTATGAGAGTGTCTGTCTGGGTGTGAGTGTGGGTGCATCAATGTCTTAGGGTCTGTGAGTGGGTGTGTGAGGGTTTCATTGGGTCTTTGAGTGAGTGCCCGACGGTCTGAGTGGGTCTGTGAGTGGGTGCATGAGGGTCTGAGTGGGGCTGTAAGTGGGTGCAGGAGGTTCTGAGTGGGTGTGTGAGTGGGTGCATGCGTGTGAGTAGATCGGTGAGTGGGTGCGTAAGGGTCTGAGCAGATGAAAGAGATTGAAAGAGAGAAATTGAGAGAGAGCGAAAGAGAGTGAGAAGGAGAGCGATAGAGAGTTTTTTAGGCTTTGATGGATGAAATACTTAGAATGAGATATTTCCGGACAAATTGAAAATAAAAATGTATTCGTGAATTAAAAACAGTGAGACCTTTCAGTATGAACCTTAAGGGAAAATACCACAGACATACCTGGATTAGAACTCTCAACTTTTAGTGTGAGGGTCTGTGTTACACTTGCTCTCTCTCTTTCTCTCTCTCTCTTTCTCTCTCTCTCTCATGATGGAATGGAAGAGAGATAGAGAGAGACAGGACCGTGGAGGAGCCTCAAAGTCCCTGTAGTCCTAGCCGGCTCCCCACGTCCTGGGGGAGCTGGCATTGCTCCCACAAGCAGGGAGATGCTTTAAGTAGCAATGTTTTCATCTGTCTTCCTAGATGAAAACTCCGCTTTCTGCAAGGGAGACATGTTTGACAGCTCTCTCTTGCAGAGAGTGGACTTTGTTTGCTTTTGCTTGGTAGGAGCTGTCAAAGCTCCTACCAAGCAAAAGCAAACAGCTATGTCTAGGGACAGAGCAGGAGCCTGGCGGGTGGCAGTCCCCAGGGCCATCTGTAGCTCCGCGAGGGTGGCCGTGCAGCCCCCTCCAACTCTGCATGTAGCCCCAGGGAGGTGGTGAAACAGATCTGCTTTCTCTTTTTTTTCTAATTTGCCCTGAGGAGGTGGCTATCTATGGGGCCGCAAGTGGGTAGCGTAGCCCCCCTGCTTTAAAATGGAAGTGTGCTGCGGGGAGGTAGCGGTCCCGGGGCTGCAGGGGGGGTGAATCCCTTGCCTGGGGTTCAGTCCTTCTCACCCAGGCAGGGGAACAGCAGGCAGCACAGCAAGGCAAACATTCAGCAAAGCAGCAGTCCAGCAGAGTGGCAGATCTTCAGCAGCACAAAAGTCCTTCTTACTGGCAGAGTGTCACTGGTCCAGAAGTGTACAGAGTTGGTGGTATAAGAGGTCCAGCTCTTATACCCAGTTGGGCCTTTGAAGTGGGGGAGACTTCAAAGACAGGCCTTTGAATTGCACACAGATAGGCCTTTCTGTAGCGAAAAACCCTATCAGAACATGTAAAATGTAAAAGTACATGTCCTGCCTTTTAATTACATTGTACTCTGCCCTATGGGTTGTCCAGTGCCTACCTTCTGGGCAAACTATATGTATAAAAAGGTAAGGTTTAGGCCTGGTACACAGGTTATTTTTCCAGGTTGACATGGCAGTGTACAACTGTCACGACTCACGTGCTGCTTGCGCCTGGAGTTTGCAGATCTTGAGGCGTGGATCTTGAGAGTTCGACTTTGGCCCAAAAAGGGGCGACTCTTTCTGGTAGCCACGGTGCTGTAGGCAAGGGAAACGCCAAGGACAGACCGTGACCGTGAGAAAGTAGCGCCAGAGGGAAAAAACCCCTTCAGAAGAAGAGGAAAAAACCTCCAAGAAGATTCGCAGAGGATTCCTGAAACAAGAACAGAGGAACAGGAATCAAAAGAACTGACGAATAACACAGAAATGGCGAAATCCAGAGCTAAAGGCTAGGAAATCAGGAGCGAGGACACTAACTGAACAGAAAGTGTTGCAGCGCAAAGAGGAGAAGAAAACACCACCCTTAAATACCATAAAACAGGAAGTGACCCACAGGAAGAAAAAGGACACCATCTTGGATAGGGAAAAGTAGATAGAATAGACTGGAGCAGAAACCATAGAGAATAGGGAAGGAGGAATGCTGGGAAGACAAGGGTAACCTGGGAAGGGGAAAAGACATAAAGGAAAGAGTAAGAAACAGACCCAAAAAGGAAGAAGACAGAAGAAAGAAGAAAAGGAGCCCAAACAGGTAAGAGGGGTCAGGAGACCCCAACAAAACGGAGGGAGAGAGCAGCGCGAGGCCCCAAGTAAGCCCTGGGGCCTCGTAGTGTGCAGGAAAGGCTTGGGGCGCGCCGCGTCTTAAAGACGCGAAGCGCGGTCCAAGCCGAACGCGCGGCCCGAGCCGAACGCGCGGCTTGTGCCGAACGCTCGGCTCGCGCCGCGCGGTGCGGCGCGACAGTAGGTCCCCCTCCCGAAGGCCCTGGTTTGAAAGGAAATAAACGGTGAAAGCGCTGAGTCAGGAGAGGAGCATGAACAGAAGATGCATCTTCCCAAGAACATTCACTGAGAGGATAACCCTTCCAATGAATCAGATACTGCAGACGGGTGTGAAAAAGACGAGAGTCACAAATCTCCTGAACCTCATATTCAGGAACATCATCCACTAAGACAGGAGGAGGACAGGAAAACTGACGAGAATACGGATCTGGTACATAAGGTTTGAGTTGGGAGACATGGAAGACTGGATGAATCTTCCACGTGTGAGGCAAGTGAAGACGGACAGTGACAGGATTAAGCAACTGGAGAATGCGGAAAGGCCCGTAGTAGCGAGGTGTGAATTTGTTCTGAGAAAGACGTGAGGGTAAGAACTTTGAAGAAAGCCAAACTTTATCCTGTGGATGGTAGTCCGGAGAGGCCCTACGTTTCTTGTCTGCTACTTTCTTCATATATCTCTTGGTGTGTAAGAGATTAGAACGAATTAGTCTATGGATTTGTAGAAGACGTTTGGAAAAATGAGTAATAGCGGGCAAGGGAGTGGGAGACAGAGAAGAAGTAGGAAAAGAGGTAGGATGAAAACCATAAGAACAGAAAAAAGGAGTGGTCTTGGAGGCACTATGGACTGAATTATTGTAAGAGAATTCAGCAATAGGGAGATAAGTGTTCCAGTTGCTTTGAGTTGAGTTGCAAAAACAACGAAGGTATTGTTCTAAGCCTTGGTTCAGATGCTCGGTCTGTCCATTGGTCTGAGGATGGAAGCCCGATGACAGAGCTCTATCGATGTTTAGTGTCTTACAAAAATACCTCCAAAACCGGGAAATGTACTGAGGTTCTCTATCAGATATAATAGTATGAGGAAGTCCATGAAGACGGAAGATATGTTCGATGAATATCTGGCTTAACTCTTGGGATGTAGGTAGCTTTTTCAAGGCAGTGAAGTGAGCCATCTTAGTAAAGGAGTCCACAGTGACCATGATTACCCGGTTTCCTGCTGAAAGTGGTAACGAACACATAAAATCAGTAGAGATGGTGTGCCATGGAGTTGGCGGAACCGGCAAGGGCTGGAGTAATCCTGCAGGTCTGGTTCGGGGAATCTTGACTTGAGCGCATGTGGGACAAGCCTGAACGTATGTTTCAATATCCTGTTTCCAAGTAGGCCACCAGAAAAATCGTGATAACAGTTCTTGTGTGGCCTTGATGCCTCTATGACCAGCAACCGGTGAATCATGACACATTTGTAATGCCTTTTCTCTCACTCTGTTAGTAGGGATGAATAACAGATCGTGATAATAATAGTATCCTTGTCTCTTATGTAGAAGAGGCCTTAAGTTCTCTACTTCATCATCAGATAGATTGGGGTATTCCAGTTGTACCTCCTCCAGAAAAGACTGTGCTACCCCAATGATCTTATTAGGTTCCAGTAGGGGTTGAGCTGGGACAGGAGTACAATCTGGATAACGACGCGACAGAGCATCAGCCAGAATGTTTTGGGAGCCAGGAATATATGTAATGTAGAAATCATACTGGCTGAAGAAGAAGGCCCAACGAGCTTGACGACTATTTTGGCATATGAAATTTCGTAAACATTGTAAGTTTCGATGGTCGGTTCTCACTTCAAAAGGTTCCTTGGAACCCATCAGAAACTGTCTCCATTCACTACAAGCTGTTTTCAGAGCCAACAATTCTCTTTCCAGTACTGAGTAATGTTGTTCTGCAATAGAGAGTATGTGAGACAAATAGAAAACAGGATGTTCAAGACCATCCTCCTCTTGTTGTTGGAGTAGGACGGCACCAATGGCCTTTTCGGAAGCATCGGTGACGACAATAAATTGTTTGTTGGTATCTGGATGTCTTAAGATGGGAGCTTGAGTAAATGCCTTCTTTAAATCCTGAAAGGCTGTTTCGGCAGCTTTAGTCCAGACAAACCCTTTAATAAGATTTTCCTTCTTTAAAGTGTGAGTTATATGGCTAGTTTGTTTTGCAAAGTCTGCGATGAATTGTCGATAGAAGTTCGCTAATCCTAGAAAGCATTGTGTTTCTTTAATAGAAGATGGAGAAGGCCAATCTAGAATAGCTTGTACCTTTTCTTGATCCATAGCTACACCGGTGGTACTTAAATGATATCCTAGATATTTGACTTCCGTCTTGTCAAACTCACACTTTTCGGGTTTGCAAAATAGTTGATGTGCCCGGAGTCGTTGAAGGACTTGTTTCACATGGGAAGAATGGAGTTCGGGATTTCTGGAATAAATAAGAATATCATCAAGGTAGATTACAACTGTCTGATTCAGGAGATCTGAAAATACTGAGTCCATAAATCTCTGAAAGATTGCCGGGGCATTAGTAAGACCGAAAGGCATTACCCTGTATTCAAAGTGGCCAAATGGAGTCCTAAAGGCCGTTTTCCACTCATCTCCTTCTTTAATGCGTAAGAGGTGATAGGCTCCCCGTAGATCTAGTTTGGTAAACCGTTGGGCCCCTCTGACTGCCTCTAAAATGTCCCTTATGAGAGGCAAAGGATAACGATCTTTAATAGTTATTTTATTCAGGCCTCGAAAATCCAGGCAAGGGCGAAGATCCTTTATCTTCTTGGGTACGAAAAAGAGAGGAGCCCCGGCCGGAGAAGACGATGGAACAATAAGACCACTTTGAATATTTTCATCCAAATACTCCTTTAGTACTTCCTTTTCAGTTTCCGTGAGGGAATACATCCTGCCAAAAGGAACGATAGAGCCAGGTTCCAAGGGAATAGCACAATCGTAATCTCGATGTGGAGGCAACACAGGTTTGGAAGGTTTTTGGAAGACATCTTGAAAATTCAAATAGTGTTCAGGAACTCCTTGGACTGTATTTATGGTCGAACCGGTAGTACCCTCCGTGATTATTGATTTCTTAGGCGACCAATACTTGTCTGAAGCAAAACAGTGCTCGTGACAGAACTGTGAAGACAAGGAAACCGTCCGGGTAGCCCAGTTCACATATGGATTATGTCGGATGAACCACGGGATTCCAAGAATGATGGTATGGTTGGGGGAAGTTATAAGATCAAAGGAGATGTGTTCCTGATGGTTACCGATCTGTAGATTCAGCATCAGGGTAGTTGTATCTACTGGACCTGATGATATCAAAGATCCGTCCACCGTGTGTACTTGTTCTGGAATCTCCTTAGGTTGTATAGGAACTTGTTGAGTAGTGGCCCACTTCTTATCCATATAAATACCACTAGCTCCACAATCTAGTAGTGCCATAGTCTTCTCTTGACGGCCATCAGGTAATTGTAACAAGACTGGTAAAATGAACAAGGATGTGGTATTGTCATTAAAAGAACTGATGGAAGGTATAGCTGCAAATCCCGTCCCCTCCCTTCTTACAGAGGACGGGAAGCGGCGTTTCCCGATGGTCTTGATGGACGTACTGGACAGGTACGCAGTATGTGGCCGGCAGAACCGCAGTATAAACACAAACCCTTCTTTCGTCTATCTTCTCGTTCGCTAGCGGAGAGAGGGCCTCGAGTTGTATCCACCTGCATGGGTTCTCCTTCGGTGTCTCTGACTGGAGGGCGAGGTTCCTCAGAACGATGCGGAAAAACTCGTGAGGTGCTTGGTGGAAAAGACCCTCTGCTCTTTCTCTTCTCTGTTCTCCGTTCCTGAAGGCGATACTCGATGGAGAGGGCTTGATTCATTAGGCCACGAAGATCTTCCACTCTGGTGGAATGTACTAGTTCATCTTTTATTTCTTCTTTGAGTCCTCTACGAAACAAAGTCACCAAAGTACGTTCCACCCAGGTGGTCTCTGCCGCTAGTTGACGAAAGCATGTAATGTATTGAAGGACATCTTGTGAACCTTGATGAATATCGCATAAGGCTTCTTCCGCTGAAGCCTCCAATCCCGGACGACTAAACATCAGCTTGAAGCGGTTCACAAAGGCGGAATAATCCGACAATACCGGATCGTTAGATGATACCATCGGGGTTGCCCAGGCCAAGGCAGGACCAGATAAGGCACTGATGAGATAACCCACCTTTGTTCTGTCATGGGAGAATTGGGTGGGTCGGAAGGCGAAGTACACTATTAAGGAATCAAGGAACTCACGCAGCTTGGTTGGTTCACCAGAAAAACGATGGGTAGAGGCGGAGAGCGTCGGAACATCACCACTGCGGAAAGCCAAAGCCTGTCGCAGCGCAGCATTCTCACTACGTAGTTGCTGTAATTCTTGAGCTTGTTGCTGAATTGTAGTTAGAAGAGCTTGATCCGGATCTGCAGCAGCTACCACAGTGTGTTCCATGGTGTTAGAAGACGTCGGGATGGTTGGGCGCTGCAATCTGTCACGACTCACGTGCTGCTTGCGCCTGGAGTTTGCAGATCTTGAGGCGTGGATCTTGAGAGTTCGACTTTGGCCCAAAAAGGGGCGACTCTTTCTGGTAGCCACGGTGCTGTAGGCAAGGGAAACGCCAAGGACAGACCGTGACCGTGAGAAAGTAGCGCCAGAGGGAAAAAAACCCTTCAGAAGAAGAGGAAAAAACCTCCACGAAGATTCGCAGAGGATTCCTGAAACAAGAACAGAGGAACAGGAATCAAAAGAACTGACGAATAACACAGAAATGGCGAAATCCAGAGCTAAAGGCTAGGAAATCAGGAGCGAGGACACTAACTGAACAGAAAGTGTTGCAGCGCAAAGAGGAAAAGAAAACACCACCCTTAAATACCATAAAACAGGAAGTGACCCACAGGAAGAAAAAGGACACCATCTTGGATAGGGAAAAGTAGATAGAATAGACTGGAGCAGAAACCATAGAGAATAGGGAAGGAGGAATGCTGGGAAGACAAGGGTAACCTGGGAAGGGGAAAAGACATAAAGGAAAGAGTAAGAAACAGACCCAAAAAGGAAGAAGACAGAAGAAAGAAGAAAAGGAGCCCAAACAGGTAAGAGGGGTCAGGAGACCCCAACAAAACGGAGGGAGAGAGCAGCGCGAGGCCCCAAGTAAGCCCTGGGGCCTCGTAGTGTGCAGGAAAGGCTCGGGGCGCGCCGCGTCTTAAAGACGCGAAGCGCGGCCCGAGCCGAACGCGCGGCTTGTGCCGAACGCTCGGCTCGCGCCGCGCGGTGCGGCGCGACAACAACTGCACCAACAGGCTCTGCAATGGCAGCCCTGAGACATGATCAGTATTCCAGGCCCACAAGTACCATTTAATTTACAGGCACTGGGCACATGTAGTGCACATTACTAGGGGCTTATAAGTAAATTAAATATGCCAAATGAGGATCAGCCAATGTAACATACTTAAGAGAGAGAGCACAAGCACTTTAGCACTGGTTAGCAGTGGTAAAGTGCATAGAGATCTGAAGCCAGCAAAATAAAGGTCAGAAAAGTGGAGAAGGTAGGCAAAAATTAAGGGCACGACCATCCTAAGGATGTTAGGTCTAACACATGGTGCGCAAAATAATAAAGGTTTGGGATGCGGCCAGAGTGATAACCAGTGGCTGAGATTAATTCAAGTATTCCACTCAATTCTGTTTTCTATACTTCGGGCCTGATTCAGACTTTGGCCAATGGGGTTCTCTGTCACAAACGTGATGGATATCCCTTTGCGATATTAAGATTCCTTTATATCCTATGGAATCCAGTCCTATCCTATGGAAATTGTAATATGGGGAGGCGGGATATCCATCACGTATGTGACGGAGTAACCCGTCTGCCAAACTCTAAATCAGCCCCTAATTGTGTACGTTAACTGGGATGAGTTTGTCCAGACATGAGTCTTTTGCACACTGTGTCACTGGAACCAAGCTGTGCCTGGCTGATGAGCCCATAACCAGGGAAAAACCGGTCCTGGGTTTCTTGTGTTCCAATTCAGGGAGGACCTGGTTTAGCAATTCAGGCTAGACTGTTCCTATTGAGCAGGGTAAAGACTGATTTGCATATAACAGTCCAAAATTAGGTGGCAAGGTGTGCAAAATAATAATGGATTGCAGTCGCGGCCTGCTTCGCTTGAAAGGAGTGGGGCGGGTGCAGCTCGCGGGGGGGGGCACCTAAAATGTAATAAAATTAAATAAAAAATAAAAAAACACTTACTATTTTGGCACTGTCCCGCACAGCGCTTCTCTTCCCTGCTGGCTGCAGGCACAGGCTCCCAGCCTGTCCTGCGGCCAATCCTGACGCTGCTCAGGCAGGGCGCTCCCAGGCAGACTGGGAGCCTGTGCAGGCTCTGTCCAGCCCAGCAACAGTGTGGCTGGGCTGGTGAGAGCCTACAGCGCTTGTGTGTTTGGCTGGCCCGAGACGGCCGGCCAAACACACATGCGCTCTGAAGGGGAGTGCTGAGCACTTCCCCAGCACTCCCCCTCAGAGCACATCATCCCCGTGGCCTCGTCCCTTTACTGGGAAACGATAACGAACACTGATTAATATTGTTTCCTTGTAAAGGTTTTGCAGCTGCGCTGCTGGCATGGGGACAACGCTCCTCCGCCCTCATGGAGGAGCCACCCCTGATGGATTGGGATGTGGCCCAAGTTATTACCAGTGGCTGAGATTAATTAATGCATTCCATCCATCACTGTTTTGTATACATATTGTGTTGCCCTAAGTGGGATGGGTATGCCCAGACGTGGGTCCTGCGCACACTGTGTCACTGGAACTAAGTTGTACTCAGCTGATGAACCCATAACTAGGGCGAAACCAGTCTTGGGTCACTTGTGTTCTGGATCAGGAAGGACCTGGCTTGGCAGTTCGGGCTGGACTGTTCCTACTGGAGAAGGTTCAAGACTGCTTTGCATATAGCTGGGCCGAGTGATTATCATTGGCTGAGATTAATTCAAGCATTCCATCCATGACTGTTTTGTATACTTTTCGGCCTGGAAGGCCTGGCACAAGGGCATGACATTGTGCCATTCTAAAATGCCATCACTGCACACATGGTGCTGTGGCATAGGCACTGTGTTGTGGACCCCAGTGCATGGAATGAAATGGGCCATCCTGGTCTGAACTGTGAAATACAATATTAATCAGGGTTCAGTGGGCCCCTAAGTCCTGTAGGCCCCTGTGCCACTACACCTGCTGCACACATACAACCTATGCCTCCCAAACCTAACACCCTTCTTGCAGCACCAAATGCAGAGGTCTATACATATTTCATAAGTTAAGTTCAATTCTCTTCAAAACTAACTAGCTCATTTTTTGTTAGTTTGGTATTCCAGAAGTCAGTATTTGATTAAAAGCACCTTTTATAACGTTTATCACAATACCTTGCTACAGCAAAAAAGCAAAAGTCTAAATAAGGGTAACTATTACTGTCTTTGTCTTCATTTTCATAAAACACATGTAAACCAGTGCTTAATTTGAGCCACTAAAAGATTAAACAAATCACAAAGGAGAAAGCAGAATCCTGCAAGAGTGAGAAAAAGGGTAATGGAGTGATTGGTAGTGGATTAAAGAGGTGCCTAATGTATAATGCGCTTGCTCATGCAGTGGCTCCACTTCCTAAACATGTACCCCCACAGAAATGATTGACACCTTGATTGGAGTAGGACAAAGCACATTGTACGTCAGGAGCAGGTAATGCAGAGCTAGTGAACACAATACCATAACACTTTAATGCCTGCCCATTATGCACATTCTAAGATGGATATCAGCCTTCAAACCTGAATGTACATACATTTTCTGTTTACATCCCCTTTGGGAAGGCCAGGCACATGGACTCAGTCAACATTAATTACTTAAAACAGAGTAATGCTTTCAAATATCAACGCAATGTTCACAGGAATGTCACATTCAGGGCCAGATTTAAGAGGAAATGACGGTGCTCGTTGCTGCGCCAAATTTGGCAGTGTCACGCACCGTCATTTTCACAACACAGGGATCAATCAATCAATCAGTTTTTTTAAAGCGCAACTGAGGGTCTCAAGGCGCTGGTGGTGGGTCTGGACCTCATTCGAAGTTTGAGGTTCTTCCTGAAGATGGTGAGAGATGGGATGCACCATATCTAAAAGAATACAGCACACCCCTGTGTTTCCCCCTGCGCCGGCGCTGAATTTGCTGCCGTGCGCTAACACAGCAACCCTTGCACCATAGTGCAAGGATGGCTGCGTGGAGGGAGAGATTGTTTTTGTGCAGGAAAGAACACCTTCCTGCACAAAAACAATCTTAAATAGTGATTTGTTCTTTCTATGTGTGCTGCACAATGCAGCACACATAGAAAGAGCAAAAAACGAGGAGAAATGAAAGCATTTCTCTTGTTGCGCCATGCTAATGCCACCCCCCGGGGTAGCATTAGATTTTTGCACTGCCTCAGGTTTACGAAAACTCGTAAATCTGGGGCAGCGTCACAATACATTGGGTGTTGCTGTGGCACGCCCGCAGCAACACCCATTGCACGCACCTTCCGTGCAAAGTGCTGCATGTTATGGGGCTGTATTTACAAGGTGGCATTAAGCCACAAAAAGCGGCTTAACGTCACCTTGTAAAAACAGTGCAGTGCATAGCGCCACCGGAGCGTCACTAAAAGTGACACTCCGGTGGCGCTAGGGGCTTTTAAATATGTCCCTAAGTCTCTAAAAGGCAAACACCAGGGAGCCGCTTAACGCATAATCCCTGCTGGGCAACTGTCAGTATTTGCGGGATAGATATTACCAACTATGTTTGTATGGCTAAAGGATTTATTGTGGGACAGTAAAAGTTCTTGATAATGCTGCTCAAGTCTTCTTCTCTTGTCTTTTTGTTTTCTCTCTTGTAGGTCTGGCCCTTTTCTGGAGTTGTCCACGCCTCTTGGTATAACAGAAAGTGCAACAGATAAACTTATCTTTCCTTTATGTATTCTTTCTATTTTAACTAAGTTATCCCTGTATTAGTTTTGGGGATAGAAGAGAGACGTTTTCACCTTTGATTTTCTGTGCCACGCCACTGTGATAAGGTGTAAAATAAAGAACAGAAAATAATAATCCAGGGGAAAAGTAAAACACCTCTCATACAGGGATTGTTATATACACCTCAACAATCACATTTAATTATTTAGTGCTTCTTGTTTCTTCTCACAGTGAGAAAATGAGTTCAGTATTGATGATATTACCCTGAATAACCCCATTGTGTTAAGGTCCCAAAGGGCCGTGGGAGCCTTCAACGCAGTCCCCACCCCAGTCCCGACTCGGTTCCCTCCCACCTCCCCGACCACGAGAAGAAGCAAGCGCATGCCTGGCTAAGCCAAGCTGCTCCTGGAGCGTGGTGGGTGATACGTCCTCCCTGTGGCCTCCTGGCTCCTGCCTCACAGCGGCAACCTCCATTGCCAGTACAGTCTCCTTGTTCTGGATGGTTTTGGTCTCCTCACTCTGCAACATGGCTTCCAGCGACCGCTCATCCGATTCTGTCTTCTCGGGATGCTTTTCCTCTCAAGACAACTGTCACGGCTCTCTTCCTTGCTCACCAGCTCCGCGTTCCTCAGGTGCCTTCCCTCCTGGAATCCCACATTCTCCACATTCAAAATCCTCCATAAAGACGTCATGCAATGCTATTCCACCTGTGAGCCCGTCCCACTTCCGGTCGGCAGAAATGGAATAGAGTTTCTGGGTGTCACAGTCGGAAGTACCTGGCCTTGGTTTCATGGGGAATCAGGTTTATATAGTATTTTGGGTGCTGAATCCATTATTGTCCATGACATTCCTCCATGAAATTCCGCCTGACTATCCTCATCCTCCAGGTCACCCTGACAGTTATCCCATGACGGTTTAGTCACACCCCAAGAAACACCATGGGCGCTAGAGGTAGGGCTAGAAAGCCAGGATCGCCATCAGGTTTCCCCCCCACCCTCTAACTAGCCCTACACGCAAACAACTAGTAAGAAACCCTTACTGCAGAATTGTGGGTTCTGGTGGGAATAAATATGCCTCACTCCAATACAAATTTGATACTACTGTACACAGGATCTTTCTGGGACGACTCAGCCATCATCTACTATTCATTCTTCTGTTCTACTATCAGCAAACCAGAGATTGTTGAAGTATTAAGACCTAGGAGTATGATGCAGAAGGATTTTGGAGGCCCAGCCCACTTATGGCGACTGTCCTGAGACTAGCCCTAAGAAGGGCTTCAAGCAAGCACAACTCTGAGCTAAATTTCTAAAAGTTATTTCTAAAGAGAACCATCATAGGACAGACTGTCATATCTTTCATCTTCATCTAGTTCTAATCTCAAATGCCCCTGGACCTCCCTTCCATGGGGGAGTAAGGTATAGCCAGCTTGAATTTTCTATTGAGTCATCAGAGGGACAGAGGCCTACATGACTGAGTCACATAACCAGCTCACTGAAAATCAAACTCACGAGCACATCCATTCGGCAAGCACATTCACAAAGCATAATACAATAACCAATATGAACAATAACTGGGAAAGCCAATAGTCCTTGGCTCTAAAATGCTGAGCTGTTGGCTTTGCCAATGATTTTTGTAATTGCATGTATGTGCATGTTTAAAGAAGCAATACATGTCAACCAATCAGAACACTGTGAGACCGAAACATTCTTTGGCGGGCCATGCAAATGAAAAGGCAGCTAAGCCACTGAATCAAGAACAGGGAAGACAGATAGACAACAAATCTTCCATTCATGAGCAAGAAGTACTGTTTGTATATTGGAAACATTAGGTTTTGGACAGCAGGCAGCTAAAGTGCGCTATGGCCCATGTTAAACAGTAGGCTTAGAGCCACAACTGGTATAACACCTAGCTACACAAGTTTTTAGACCCAGAGTTGAAATTAGACATGTAATTGAGGCATTTGTCCATATAAAGCTGAGTTCTAGCACAGGCTAATTGTTAAGTCATTAGAATGATGCCATGGCAGGACTCATCTTTGCCAGTAAGCTAATAGTCTAGATAGTAGCCACCTAAAACATTGTGGTGTCTCAGCTCTGACTGAAAAAGGGAACAAGGCCTCCTTCCCAAATCTCCAAGAGCAACACACTGGAAAAACAGCTCCATAGTTATATCTGGAAAAGGGCCCCACGTATCCCCCTAGAGCCAAAGTAGATTATAAGTAGATTTCAGAGGGACCAGCTAGTTCTCGGATGAGACAAATGTGCTTGTCCAGACAAGTGTGAATCACAAATCTCATTACTTAAGCCCTCGAGGACTCAGCTTTTGAACTGGTGTCAAGAATATATGTTCAGATTCGTCAGAGTCCCAGTGCATTCAGGCCAGGCAGACAAAGTCCGAAGCCCTCAGTAAATACACTTGCTGTTGCTCATTGCATGATCAGACCGGAAACATTTGCCCGGGATTCCCGACTCTGGCCTTTTGAAGAGGATGAATTTGTAGAGGGTTTCCTTCCCACTAAAACACACTTAAGAAGAAGCAGAGAAAAAATTACATCAAAAGAAAACATGATTTACCCAAAGAGAGTTTGGCCTTCATTGCGAGTGGCCACGTTTTTCATGTGATAATTATTGCACAAGTTAAAAACGAACACCAATGTGCATGGAAGTATCTTTAGTGATAATTATCACCTGTCACTAGCAGGAGTGGCTCGCGTGGCTGGGGCTGGCCGGGGGGTGTGGAGGGGGCACGGGAAAATAATAATTAAATAATAATAATAAAAAAAAAACCTTACCTCTGCTCCCGATCCGCGTGCCACTCCTCTCCAACGCTGCCGCAGGCACAGGCTCCCAGCCTGCCCTGCGCCAATCCTGTCGCTGCTCAGAGCATCGTCAGGATTGGCCGGGAGCACCCACCCAGGGCGCTCCCAGGCAGACTGGGAGCCTGTGCAGTCTCTCTCCAGCCAAGCAACTGTGTTGCTGGGCTGCAGAGGGCCTACAGCGCATGTGTGTTTGGCCAGCCCAAAACGGACGGCCAAACACACATGCACTCTGAGGGGAGTGCACAGAGGACTCCCCTCGGCTCGTCACCCCCAATGCCCCACCACTTTTTCACTGAAAGGATAATAAACAGAGTTTATTATCCTTTCAGTGTAAAAGGATTTGCAGTGGTTGCTTCTGGCGGGGGCGACGCTCCTCCGCCCATATGGAGGAGCTAGATCACTAGGCCTTCCACTAAAATGGGGCATAAATTGCAGTTTTTAGTGCTTGTTGAACCAAAATTCACATGTCACAGTGTTTACTCGGTTTGACTGCACAAATGTAACCGGGTATTTGTTTTTAATATACTGGCAGGGGCGTACCTTGGTCAGTAAATTTGGGAGGAGGCACGAGCTTCAGATTTTCCAACAATCACACTGGCATCTAATGTTATAATACAATGTGGGATGAGCAGGGTGCACGAGAGGGGCCTAAGGGCCAGTACAAAGTGAGAGGAGTGTGGATTGGTGGACGTATCAAGTGAGATGAAGCTTAGGGCCTGATTTAGATATTGTGGATCGAATACTTCTTCACAAATGTGACGGATATCCCATCCGCCGTATTACGAGCTCCATAGGATATAATGGGATCATAATACTGTGGACGGAATATCCCTCATGTTTGTGGCGGAGTATTCCCCTCCACCAAGATCTAAATCAGGCCCTTAGTATTTTGAAAAATAACTGACATTTCTTAGGACTTTCAAAACAGAGAGCGGGAGAGAGTGTGTTTGTCTGTGTGTTTGTAAAACTTCCTGCTGAAATTCGACAGAGAACTCACCATACCTGACTGAAAGCCCCTGCACCCAACTATTTAGCAAAAAATACATTAAATGGAGGGGTGGCGGGCGTAACACCCAGTGCTTAATTTGTAAATAAAAACGTGCCGGTGCCCAATGCCCCCCTCTTAAACACGCAGCTGCTGCAATTAAATGTGGGAACATGGAATACTGAGGCGGCGTAATCCTGAAGCCATCTCGGGCCTCTTCAATCCATATAAAGCCATTCCCTGCCCCTTCAGCTCACTCTGGCAGCTTTCTGCTTTTTCCCTTTGTGAAGCTTTTTTGTTTTTCCCTTCCTCCGTCTTTCCCATATGTGTCTTTTGCTCGCAGCAAATGCTTGAGGCACTAGAACAAGCCCCGGCCCTCACAAATAAGTGCCGGCGCTCAGCACCGGAAACAACAAGCAGAAATTAAGCACTGGTAACACCCCAAACACTCCCCATCCCCCATCCCCGTAAGCTACGCCCCTGCATACCGGGTGTGACAGAAAGTGCAATACTCATACTTCTGAAAGTGGCCTGCAACAGAAGTTACTGAGCATATTGGAAGTTATTCACTCGTAACGAGGGCCTTCATCGTGTCAATCTATAAAGGATGGCAACTTGGAATACAGAACAACTTCTATTTACACAATCCGGAAATTTGCTGTAGGTGGTGCAGATGGAAACCTCGTGACTGTAAAGGGTGCTTTTCCGAACACCAGGGGTTCCAGTCATCAGCTGATTTCTTCATATCTGATTGCAACAGTTGCCCTCTGCAGCGGTCACCTCCCCCACTCAAGAACACTAACTTTACTCCTTCTTTTATGTCCCTTTTCTATTCCAAAGCTTCTAAATTAATTCTTCTAACTTGTGCATTGCACTTGTTACGTATGGATCAAGATATCCACGTTGTCGTTACGTTAGCTTCATGGGAGTAAATCAGGGTTTTTAAACACCCCTCTCTCAGTGACTTCAATCCTGAAACCACTTCCCTCATTGCCGGTTCTCACTTCCTTACTTTTGACTTTGTGCGAAGCTTTCACAAATTGTATCACGCTTAAAATGTGTTTTCAGCTCTGTCATCATGATGAAACTTATACTGAGGTTCCCATAGTGCTTTATGTCTAAAACAGTGAGTACCAGTGGAAAAAGCTCTGCTCAGAAGCCTGTGGCTGGGTGTTATTAAATGCTATTAGACAGTGCTCTTCAGTTTCTCATCAAAACCCTAAGTGGTGAGTGCATCACAGTACATATCAACCCAGAAATGAGGGACACTTTCAGTGAACTGCATGCTGACAGAGAGCTAGGGTGAAGTCCGTCTGCACAACCAGCAGATAACTCATCACATCAGACAAACACCGTACTGTACCAGCACCATCAATGAGGCTGCCACAAAGCAGAACTATCTGCAAGACAACTAAGCCCTGTCCAATCCTCCTATCTGACAGCACATCAACAATACCAGGCCTGATTCTCCCATTATATTTACCCCCATGGAGGATCCACACCGGTTACCCTTTCTAGCCCCTTTTCTTGCAGATCTGACGGACATCCCCAGCTTCTTTGAAAGCTACCTTCTGTGAAGATGGTGTCCAACCCTAGTCCTTCATCAAAGCCACCTCTCACCATACAGGTGTCAGGGCCTCCTTGACTCAGGGCATCCTTTCAAAGCTATCAGAACAGGCCAGATCATTCCACTCCTCAAGAAATCCACGTTAAACCCTGATGGCCTTGCCAGCTATAGGATCATTACAAACCTACCTTTCCCTACACCGTACAGCAGCGAGATCATAAAACACAGTTTATGTACAATTCCAAGATTACATCAGCACTAACCGTGCTTTACTACCAATCCAGCTTCAGCTCACCGTACAGCATGATGACAGCTACCTTACAAATCGTAGATAATGCCCCAGACCACAGATTAAGATGGCCTTTGCCTCCTGACCATTCTACCCTCATCCATACTATGAAGCCTCTGGCAATGATTTTCAGTTGTTCTCCTCCTACCTATGCAACCAAAAGCAGGTCCTTGACATGGCACCCCTAGGTCACAGGTTCCAACTTGTCATCTTCAACCTTTCCATGAAGCATCTTGGCACTCTACTCACTGATAACCCCACATCATACAAATCTGCATGAAAGTCTCCTCTGCTGCAGACATGCACTGCCTTAAGCACAGCCTGCACCTCATTCAGATGGATGTCCAGCATCAACCTAAAGCACAGCCCCACTGAAAAATAGTTCCTGCTATTTGCAAAGCACAAGAAGCATGTGCTATTGCAACCAGACGTACCAACATAAAGCTGGGCAGATTCGGACCCCTCCTATTACCCAATGTGAAGTCACTCAGATTCAGCCTGGACCAAACTTCACCCTCAAAGAACACATCAGCAAGAATACTATAATAGATTATACTAACGCTTGCTACTAAGGTAAGCGGTACTTTTCTTCCCACAAAAGCAACATCAGAATTGCCATCTAAGCCCTTGAACTCTACCAGAGACCTATTCCAGGGCCCCGGATAGCACTCTCTGCTTCTCTTAAGGTCATTCGACACATCTCATCATGCCTCATCAAGGACCTAAAAAACATGACCACATCACCCTAACACTGCTAGAACTCTGCTGACTCTCCTTGCCAGCCCGCACCATCGTCAAAGCCAACTGTATCATCTTCAAAGCTATCACAACTTTCATCAAGCTCTGCAGTGGATCTCACCACACCTTCAGACTGCAGTCCAAGTGCAAAAAGCAAGAATCAAGGCAGAATGCCTCTTTATTCATACACCCAGAATCTGGAATTATTAACCATGTCCATCAGAGCCACCCCAATCCTGCTCCAGTGCTTGAGAAATCTGAAGACACATATGTTAAAGACCCCCTACATCATCATGAAGTATCAGTCCACTTCCGCATTCAGAGCCCTCCTACGCCTTCAATCTTTGGTTCACTGGATTTCCTTTGACCCTGTATAGCGCTCCACTGCCTTTCGACTAGGTTAGCACTATACAAATTCCACAAGCATACATAGTGAGCCTCTAATGGTAACTGGGCTTCAAACTCAAAAACCTGTGAACACTGATTTCGAAAGTATCAAGCTTGCTGACTAAAGCCATTGCACAAAGAGAGTTGTACCTCAGGATTCATAAAATAACTTGTTTGAAAAGCTCCACCACAGGGAAGATATCAGGGCAGCTAATTGGTTTCACTTCCTGCTGTTGCCTGGTTACAAACAGAAGCAACAACTCAGGAAGCAGCAGAAATGATGAGCGCAGAGTGGGCAAACGACTTCCTTTATAAACGTGTTTAAGTGTTAGTGTGACTAACCCTCAACTCATCAATGCTGTGTATAAAACAGACAATTATCAACAACACAGACACACTATTTTAAAGAATCATTCTTGACGTGCAGTGTGTAAAGCATGTTCTTTTGATGAGCAGATATATTAGAGCTTTCCATGGGAGAGACCCCTGGAAGAAATTAGGTCTCGAATGAACCCTAAAGGAAAAAATAACTACTCTTCCAAACAACATATGTTCTTGAAAACATGAGCGGAGGATATTGATTGTTTTCATAGGAATGTGTAAGTGAACAGATTCAAAGGGGAGCTCATCCGCTCCAGAAAGATGGATTGACATTTAGGAACTCAAACGGTGTTCGAAGCACAGCTCCTGCATGTGCTGCCAGGGGTGACACTCATGACAAGGTAAAGGCAGGTTCTCTCCTTGGATGCGGACAACCTCTGGTCATCCTGGCAACAATTGACAATATATTGTAAGTTTTAAAGTCTCTTTCACTTCACAGCATGTTTTATTAGTTTCAAGTTTAGAATACATGTCTAGGGACCGAATGAGAAACAAAGGACCGCTATAGCTCGCAGACGTCTGATGAACACCTTCTCATGGGCGTGTGTGTGGGGGGGGCTGAGGGAAGGGGGTGACAAAAACCCACACACAGCACATGGACATCTATCAAAGTCATGGATATCCATATGTATAGCTAGCAGACTGTTCATGGGGTAGTAAGATTCTGGATAACAGTTAAAGGGGCCATCCAGTGCAGAGAAAAAATACAGTTGCCTTAACCAAGTCCTGCATCCTCAACCATCACCAGCTGTTTGGAGATAAAGTATTCTGGGGTTTTGAGATGTAGTGTGACAACATTCACAAATGGCCTCTTTAGAGTTAAGATGCAAAGCACCATAGCTGTTATATATTTGTTTTTTTTGCCTACACGCAACACATTCTTATTTGTAGACAGAAGCATTTCTCTACACCCTCCGAGTATAAGTGTGGGGGGGGGGGGTGGAGGTTCAGGCTATTCTTACATTCACCTTTCACATTTATTCTGCCGTGTTTTAGCCCTCGGTAAATATAATATACAAACTGGATGTGAAAATACATTAGGAGTTTGTGTGAATGCTCAGAAAGTTTGGCTTAGTAGGGAGTTATCACATTTACAATGATCACATACCTTCTATCCCTCCAGGATAAGACATATTTACCAACCCTGCAGCATTGCTGTAAGTGGGGATTCAGGTCCTTAAATTCTTCCAATCATTTTTCTGGTTCTGAGATTTGTTAGCCCTAAATCCATTACCTTGTGATCATACATATAAGTAATTTATAACGGCGACACGTTTTGTGAAGAAGGCACCTAGAGACAGTCCTTACTGTCCAGCTTTTCAGGGTTTTTGTGGTAGACAAGGAATGCATTGCTTCCTTCAGTGGCTCCTGAAACTCAATCACATTGAGATTTACCTGGTGTGAAGTCTTCTTTTTAGGTATTTATCTCTGTCCTTCGATGATAATAATCAACAGATTGTTCCCTTTTAGCTTTTTAAACAAGTCCCTTTGGGGCATTTTGATAAGTCTCCTCTACATTGTCTTTGAACTTTCCAAGGTTTGTAATATTGTGATATGTGGCTATAAAATACATGTAGCAACCAGGTCCCCTCACTTAGCCGTGACATCCAACTACCATGTTCTTCTGGCTAGAAGCATCAATCCTATTTCAACAACCTCAATATCCAGGCTCTGAGACTCTCCCTTCAATGCGGTTGTTCTTGCTGGCACTGGTGGCAAAGACATCACTACAGTCCTAAAGAATGGAGTGTGATGGACCTTTAAACTTCAACGGCATTTAGGCCTCTCCAGTGGTCACTTGTATAAAACAACTTCATAGTACACATTTGTGATGTTCAAAGGTCCCACTTTTGACAGATGTGAGAAGGTTTTTTTGAATCAGTAGATTGTGGTGTTGTGAGAATCTGTACCCCCAACCTCATATCCTCATAAACTGGTTCTCCTTGCCCATAACGCTGACTGAGATCACCTTCCAACAGTGTGTAGACTATTGAAGGTACACTCTGGAGGTAGAGGACTGGCTGTGAAAGGCCCCAGCCTTTTGAATGATCTCTCCTAATTTCTGAAAGCTGAAAAGCACTTTAACTTCCAAATGATTCTGATACCACAATGTAACAGCTCGCTGGTTTGGTGCTTCTTTTCCAATATGGAAGCTCACCATTATTCTAGGTGGAAGCCTAATTACTGCAGATTCTCTCCCCAGCAGTTGACTGTCAGTTCCCTCTCTGAACACTTTGATTTAAATTCTCCTGTTTCAGTTGCATCAGAGACTCTTCATTCCTACACTGGCGATGTGCGACTTTTACAAGGGAGGAGAACGCCCCATGGTCGCTTCTGCCACTTTGGAGAGGCCAGAAAACATTCTATGGCACTGATGCTGAGGGACAATTAACAAAATGGATTAAATAGTAGCATCTGCAGCACTTTTTAAGAGCCAGTGTGAACTAAATCTCAATTTGAAAGAATGGAAGAAGGGTTTTCAACATAGATAGAAGTGCATGGTGGAGAAATATTCACTATGTCAAGAAAGTTAGCACTGTTAAAACACTGTTTGGGACCCAAAGGTCATAGGGTGGTTAAGCACCTGCTACCTCCTCTTGAAGAAGATAATGATGGAAGCAGTCTTGATGACTATGTCTTAGTAATATTTAAACTAGAAAAAAACTATGGGAATAAAAGAAATGAAGTAATATAAAGATTTAAATTTATGAAGCATAGGCAATTACCAGATGAATAGGTGAAGACGTGTAGTGCATCGATTAAACAATTGGCAGCTTTTTGTAATTACATATTCCTGGAAGAAATGCTCTGGGACCAACTGGTTCAGAAAGTATGCGAACAGACGGTACAAGATATTTTATTAAAACACAGAGAACCTGACATTGTGCGATGCAACATAAATTGGATAGAGAGCAGAAAATACCAGCCAAGGATTAAAAGAACTGGAAGTGGCCGAAAATAAGAAAGTAATGAGCAATAAAGCCAAGGATTTTGCAGAGACAATAAGATTCCACAAAACTATTGAGTACCTGGATTGTATTTGTTTCAAATGTGCCAATAAAGGACATTTGGCATCTTATGGTTATTGTCCCGCAGTAAGGCAGATCTGTAGTAAATGTAGGCTGAGAGGACATTACCCTCGGATGTGCAGAGCCAAGAGAGATACCACCTCAAAAAGAGCCAAAGAGAACGTCAATCAGCTATCCGATGGAAGCAGCAATGTAATCAAAGAGGATTTTGTCCTGCAAATCAGTGAAATCAGCCTCACAGAAGAGGACAACCTGACTGGAAAGAAAATCAAAATGATGGCATATCCAGGGGTAAGATACACTTTAATACGTGCAAATGACTGGCTTTTGTTTCTGGAGTACACACTGAATTCTGCAGATCTGAAGATACTGGCATATGAGAACAAACCAATTTATGTCCTAGATTATTTTGGGGCATATTTGAGTTTCAGGGTGTGAGTACACAATCCAAAGTGTGAGTAGCCTGTGGAGGATCTTGCTTATTAGTGTGGCCACAACATTAAAATGTTGACACATTTGCCTTTATCCTAATCATCCTGACCAAGTCGTAGGGAAGGGTGGCAGAGAGCCAAGTAGGGTCTTGACACAGAATCCGGTAGACATGTTTCCTGTGGTACTGTCAGGAATAAGACTGTGCACGGTCCAGGACCCACCCGAACCTCCACTGCGCGTATTTGCGGCGCTTTATGCGCAGCACTTGTCATCCCTTCTTGTTCCAGAAGTGATCCGCAGCATCGCATGCCCTGTGGTAAAGCTCATGTAGCTGCCGGGTCAAGACATTGGTGGACAAGATGCACTTATCAGTGCTATCCTATGAAGGGACTACAATTCCCATGTTTTTAGAGGCAGCAGCCATCTTGGGGTGTGGCAGGCATATAAAGCCCAGCCACACCCAAGCATGTTGCTCACTATTTTGAAGACTTCGATGCAGTCAGACCTTGTGGGGGTTTCCTCTGAAGAAGAGCAGAATTCCTGCATGGCAGATTGGCAGTAACTTGGAGTATCCAGTTTCCATGGTGAATACAGATACGAGTAGGTCGTAGTCGTAGCGGTAAGGTCTTGATGAGCCCAATCTAGAGGGGAGTTGTTTCTTCCAAAGGTATAGCGCCCCTTAGCATAACAAGCAAAGTGTTTTCAGGCCACTGGAAAAGCGCACAACATTTAAAGCGCTTCAGTTCACAGGAAGTAAAGCGCCCTTGGCACAATATTCAAAGCGCTTCAGTTCACAGGAGTAAAGCGCACTTGGCACAACATTTAAAGCACTTCAGTTCACAGGAAGTAAAGCACCCTTGGCACAATATTCAAAAGCGCTTCAGTTCACAGGAGTAAAGCGCACTTGGCACAACATTTAAAGCGTTTCAGTTCCCAGTAAGCAAAGTGCCCTTGGCACAGAGTTTAGAGCGCTTCGGTTCATAGGAGTAAAGTGCCCTTGGCACAACATTCAAAGCGCTTCAGTTCACAGGAAGTAAAGCGCCCTTGGCACAGCAATCAAAGCGCATCAGTTCACATGAGTAAAGCGCCCTTGGCACAACATTCAAAGCGCTTCAGTTCAAAGGAGTAAAGCGCCCTTGGCACAGCATTCAAAGCACTTCAGTTCACAGGACTAAAGCGCCCTTGGCACTGTAATCAAGGCGCTTCAGTTTACATGAGTAAAACTTTCAGGCCTAGGTGGCAAATGTGAAAACGTTTCAAAGATAAGCAAATCATAGTTTCATTGTTTTTTAAAGCATAATATGTGAGATACATATTTAGGTCTTTGATGATATGTGAGATACATGTTTAAGTCTTTGTGAACTTCTAGGCTGAGACCCAAACGTTTTATGTTTATGAATGCATAGTAGTTGCATGATTGATGTTCAGAGTATGTTCATGGTCCAAGGCTCTTGCCTTCTCAAGGTTCAGAGGTCTCAGTTCGTTCTTGTTCCATGATTCAGAGAAGGGCCATGCCCAGTTTTGTCTAAAGTTCATGACATTCTGAAGTATCATGATTTTACTAATTGTTCTTGTTCCATGATTCAGAGAAGGGCCACGCCCAGTTTTTTGCCTAAAGCTCATGCCATCCTGAGGTATCATGATTTTACTAATTGTTCTTGTTCCATAATTCAGAGAAGGGCCACGCCCAATTTTGTCTAAGGCTCATGACATTCTGAAGTATCATGATTCTACCAATTGTTCTTGTTCCATGATTTACAGAAGGGCCACGCCCTATCTATAAGGGTCTCAACACTTGCATTCACGGAGACACCTTTGTCTATTCCATAAGGGTCTCAACACTTGCATCCACGGAGACGCCTTTGTCTTTTCCATAAGGGTCTCAACACTTGCATCCATGGAGACGCCTTTGTCTATTCCATAAGGGTCTCAACACTTGTATTCACGGAGACGCCTTTGTCTATTCCATAAGGGTCTCAACTCTTGCATCCATGGAGACGCCTTTGTCTAAGTGTATAATTGCATGTTGATGTTGTTATGAACAAGTATATACATACATGCTTAACCATTTTCCTTTTCAGATCTCTCTCCCTGCAGTTCCCTATCCTAATTTCCCTTTCCCACCTTCCCCCCCACTTGGCTTCATCAATACTCAGTGTTATAATAACTTTCTGAGTTGGTGACGCCGGGAGG
Organism: Pleurodeles waltl; assembly: GCF_031143425.1. NCBI lineage: Eukaryota > Metazoa > Chordata > Amphibia > Caudata > Salamandridae > Pleurodeles > Pleurodeles waltl. Next base: position 1,752,014,432 of record NC_090444.1, read on the forward strand.
TGGGCCATTTGTTCTACGGCGTGCAGATCCTGAGGAAAGTGCACCGTGACAGAATAGTGAGCCCACGAGTTTATACTTTCCTCTCGGTCTGTACGTCGGCTGATCAAGATGGTCACATCAAATACCCTCATACAGGTAATTAATCAAGTGCAAAGTGATCTAACTGAATCAGCAAAAAAAATTCAGACAATTTGGTTGATAAGGTTCAGTGTTTCCTCACACAGGTGAAATCAAAGAGTCCCCTTTTGCATTATTAGCATCTGTTTGTCGAAGACTTTGAAAAAATATTTGACAGATGTTCAATTACCATATCCGCAGACACAGAGTTACTAGGATTACGTCAAGGAAAAGAAAGACTTGATAACGGATTTACCACATTTCAATCAATTAGTGGTGGAAACCACTTGGCCAGAGGAAACATTAAAGAGCCGAAGAAAAAACGAAGGGGATTTCTTGGGCAAATTGACAATCCCTTCAGTCTTTTCTTGCACAAATCGCCATACCAAATATTTTCGAATCCTAGATCAACAAAACAGCACTAAACTCACAGATACCCAGTATCAAGAAAAAAGGTCCCTGAAATTGTTCATGCAAAGTATGTACAAGATATAAAAGTGAACACAGTAAACCTAAGGGTCTATTGATACCTCTACCCGTTCCCAACCATCCATGGGAACATATCACTATGGATTTTATTACTAGACTTCCTCAAGTAAAACAGTACTTACGAAGTTACGCAACAAAGTCTCCGACTACTTGGTTGGATCTCCTGAGGCTCGCAGAGCTGGCTCACAACAACTCCCACCATTCTTCTATAGACTCAACTCCTTTCTATGGCTTATGTGGACATCGTCCCCACATTTTATCCGTCAGGCTGCCTACTTCTGCCCAAACCACACCAAAAGTTGTGGTCAAGAATGAAAATATGTTCCATCCAAAGTTCATAGGGGCCTATGAAGTACTTCGACAGGTGAACCCTGTAACATACAAACTAAAGTTGCCATCGTCCTTAAAAATTCATCAAGTGTTTCACACTTCACTTCCGAAACCTGCTTCGTCCTCAAGTGTCGCACAACCTGCTCCTCAATTAGGCCAAGGTCATTGGGAGTATGAGGTACGATCTATCCTAGACTGCAGATATCATGGGTCTTCCCTTGGGTACTTAGTGTCCTGGAAGGAATACGGACCGCAAAACGACTCATGGGAACCTGTGAAACATGTCCATGCACCACATTTGGTGCGACGCTTTCATCTCCTCCAGCCTGATAAGCCGGGCCCTGGACCGCGCTTGGGAGAGGGGTGTAATGTCAGGAATAAGGCTGTGCGCGGTCCAGGACCCGCCTGAACCTCCGCTGCGCATATTTGCGGCGCTTTATGCGCAGCACTTGTCATCCCTTCTTGTTCCAGAAGTGATCCTCAGCATCGCCTGCCCTGTGGTAAAGCTCATGTAGCTGCAGGGTCAAGACATTGGTGGACAAGATGCACTTATCAGTGCTATCCTATGAAGGGACTACAATTCCGATGTGTTTAGAGGCAGCAGCCATCTTGGGGTGTGGCAGGCATATAAAGCCGAGCCACACCTAAGCACGTTGCTCACTATTTTGAAGACTTCAATGCAGTCAGACCTCGTGGGGGTTTCCTCTGAAGAAGAGCAGAATTCCTGCATGGCAGATTGGCAGTAACTCGGAGTATCCAGTTTCCATGGTGAATGCAGATACGAGTAGGCCGTACTCGTAGCGGTAAAGTCTTGATGAGCCCAATCTAGAGGGGAGTTGTTTCTTCCAAAGGTAAAGCGCCCCTTAGCATAACAAGCAAAGCCTTTTCAGGCCACTGGAAAAGCGCACTTGGCACAACACTTAAAGCGCTTCAGTTCACAGGAAGTAAAGCGCCTTTGGCACAATAGTCAAATCGCTTCAGTTCACAGAAGTAAAGCACACTTGGCACGACATTTAAAGCGCTTCAGTTCACAGGAAGTAAAGCACCCTTGACACAATATTCAAAGCGCTTCAGTTCACAGGAGTAAAGCGCACTTGGTACAACATTTAAAGCGTTTCAGTTCACAGGAAGTAGAGCGCCCTTGGCACAGAGTTTAGAGCGCTTCGGTTCATAGGAGTAAAGTGCCCTTGGCACAACATTCAAAGCGCTTCAGTTCACAGGACTAAAGCGCCCTTGGCACAGCAATCAAAGCGCATCAGTTCACATGAGTAAAGCACCCTTGGCACAACATTCAAAGTGCTTCAGTTCAAAGGAGTAATGCGCCCTTGGCACAGCATTCAAAGCGCTTCAGTTCACAGGACTAAAGCGCCCTTAGCACAGTAATCAAGGCGCTTCAGTTTACATGAGTAAAACTTTCAGGCCTAGGTGGCAAATGTGAAAACGTTTCAAAGATAAGCAAATCATAGTTTCATTGTTTTTGGAAGCATAATATGTGAGATACATATTTAGGTCTTTGATGATATGTGAGATATATGTTTAAGTCTTTGCGAACTTCTAGGCTGAGACCAAATGTTTTATGTTTATGAATGCATAGTAGTTGCATGATTGATGTTCAGAGTATGTTCATGGTCCAAGGCTCTTGCCTTCTCAAGGTTCAGAGGTCTCAGTTCGTTCTTGTTCCATGATTCAGAGAAGGGCTACGCCCAGTTTTGTCTAAGGCTGATGACATTCTGAAGTATCATGATTTTACCCATTGTTCTTGTTCCATGATTCAGAGAAGGGCCACGCCCAGTTTTTTGCCTAAAGCTCATGCCATCCTGAGGTATCATGATTTTACTAATTGTTCTTGTTCCATGATTCAGAGAAGGGCCACGCCCAGTTTTGTCTAAGGCTCATGACATTCTGAAGTATCATGATTTTACCCATTGTTCTTGTTCCATGAGTCAGAGAAGAGCCACGCCCAGTTTTTTTGCCTAAAGCTCATGCCATCCTGAGGTATCATGATTTTACGAATTGTTCTTGTTCCATGATTCAGAGAAGGGCCACGCCCAGTTTTGTCTAAGGCTCATGACATTCTGAAGTATCATGATTTTACCCATTGTTCTTGTTCCATGATTCAGAGAAGGGCCACGCCCAGTTTTTTTGCCTAAAGCTCATGCCATCCTGAGGTATCATGATTTTACTAATTGTTCTTGTTCCATAATTCAGAGAAGGGCCACGCCAAGTTTTGTCTAAGGCTCATGACATTCTGAACTATCATGATTCTACCAATTGTTCTTGTTCCATGATTTACAGAAGGGCCACGCCCTATCTATAAGGGTCTCAACACTTGCATTCACGGAGACACCTTTGTCTATTCCATAAGGGTCTCAACTCTTGCATCCACGGAGACGCCTTTGTTTATTCCATAAGGGTCTAAACACTTGCATCCACGGAGATGCCTTTGTCTATTCCATAAGGGTCTCAACACTTGCATTCACGGAGACGCCTTTGTTTATTCCATAAGGGTCTCAACTCTTACATCCATGGAGACGCCTCTGTCTAAGTGTATAATTGCATGTTGATGTTGTTATGAACAAGTATATACATACATGCTTAACCATTTTCCTTTTCGGATCTCTCTCCCTGCATTTCCCTATCCTAATTTCCCTTCCCCCCGCTTGGCTTCATCAATACTCAGTGTAATAATAACTTTCTGAGTTGGTGACATCCGGAGGTGGGTCATTTGTTCTACGCCGTGCAGATCCCGAGGAAAGGGCACTGTGACAGGTACTCTCAGATATATTAGGTATGCTCAGAGGATGTTCGCACAGCATATTTTAAAGAACACTTCTTTGCCCATGGTACACAAGGTTAGGGGCATACCTTTGGTGATGTGAGAGCTCTTACGAAACGAACTGGCAAGGAAGGTATCATACGGGAACCTAAAACCTGCAAATGTTTGGCCCCATCGTTCTGGCCAAAAGAGCTACAGGGGAGGTTAGGCTTTGGGTGGACCTAAGGGTCCTAAATGTTGCCAGTGAGATGGCAGACACACTTCACACAATATTAGGGAAATTCTGACGACCATAAAGGGAGCCAAGGTGTTCTCCACTATAGATCTGTTGTCAGCAACAGAAGTTACCGGGCACATTGGAAGTTATTGAGTCACTCGTAATGAGGGCCTTAATTGTATCAATCTATAAAGGATGGCAACATGGAATACAGAACATATTTAATTTACACAATCTGGAAAGTTGCTGTAGGTGGTGCAGATGGAAGGCTCGTGACTGTAAAGGGTGCTTTTCTGAACACCAGGGGTTCCAGTCATCAGCTGATTTCTTCATATCTGATTACAACAGTTGCTCTCTGCAGCGGTCGCCTCCCCCACTGAAGAACACTTATTTTACTACTTCTTTTATGTTCCTTTTCTATTCCAAAGCTTCTAAATTAATTCTTCTCACTTGTGCATTACACATGTTACGCATGGATCAAGATATCCACGGTGTTGTTATGTTAACTTTCTGGGAGTAAATCAGGGTTTTTAAACACCCCTCTCAGTGACTTCAACTCTGAAACCACTGCCTTCATTGCCGGTTCTCACTTCCTCACTTATGACTTTGTGCGAAGCTTTCACAAATTGTGTCACGCTTAAAATGTATTTTCATCTCTATCATCATGATGAAACTTATACAGAGGTTCCCATAGTGCTTAATGTGTAAAACAGTGAGTACCAGTGGAAAAAGCTCTGCTCTGAAGCCTGTGGCTGGGTGTTATTAAATGCTATTAGACAGTGCTCTTCAGTTTATCATCAAAATCCAAGTGGTGAGTACATATCAACCCAAAAATAAGGGACACTTTCAGTGAACTGCATGCTGACAGAGGGGTAGTGTGAAGTCCATCTACACAACCAGCAGATAACTCATCACATCAAGCAAACCATGTACTGTACCAGCACAAATAATGAAGCTGCTACAAAGCAGATCTGCAAGACAACTAATCCCTGCCCAATCCTCCTATCTGACAGCACATCAACAATACCAGGCCTGATTCTCCCATTATATTTGCCCCCATGTAGAATCCACACCGGTTACCCTTTCTAGACCCTTTCTCTTGTAGATCTGACGGACATCCTCAGCTTCTTTGAAAGCTACCTTCTGTGAAGATGGTGTCCAACCCTAGTCCTTCATCAAAGCCACCTCTCACCATACAGGTGTCAGGGCCTCCTTCACTCAGGGTATCCTTACAAAGCTATCAGAACAGGCCAGATCATTCCACTCCTCAAGAAATCCACGTTAAACCCTGATGGCCTTGCCAGCTATGGGCTCATTACAAACCTACCTTTCCCTCCACCCTACAGCAGCACGATCATCAAACACAGTTTATGTACAATTCCAAGATTACATCAACACTAACCGCGCTTTACTACCAATCCAGCTTCAGTTGACTGTACAGCATGATGACAATTTCCTTACAAATTGTAGATAATGCCCCGACCACACTTTAAGATGACTTTTGCCTCCTGACCATTCTACCCTCATCCATGCTATGAAGCCTCTGGTAATGATTTTCAGTTGTTCTCTACCTATACAACCAAGAGCAGGACCTTGACATGGCACCCCTAGGTTCCAGGTACCAACTTGTCCCCTGTCATCTTCAACCTTTTCATGAATCATCTTGGCACTCTACTCACTGATAACCGCACATCATACAAATCTGCATGAAAGTCTCCTCTGCTGCAGACATGCACTGCCTTAAACACAGCCTGCACCTCATTCAGATGGATGTCCAGCATCAACCTAAAGCACAGCCCCACTGAAAAATAATTCCTGCTATTTGCAAAGCACAAGAAGCATGTGCTAGTGCAACCAGACGTACCAACATAAAGCTGGGCAGATTCGGACCCCTCCTATTACCCAATGTGAAGTCACTCGGATTCAGCCTGGACCAAACTTCACCCTCAAAGAACACATCAGCAAGAATACTATGATAGATTATACTAACGCTTGCTACTAAAGTAAGCGGTACTTTTCTTCCCACAAAAGCAACATCAGAATTGCCATCTAAGCCCTTGAACTCTACCAGAGACCTATTCCAGGGCCCCGGATAGCACACTCTGCTTCTCTTAAGGTCATTCGACACATCTCATCATGCCTCATCAAGGACCTAAAAAACATGACCACATCACCCTAACACTGCTAGAATTCTGCTGGCTCCCCTTGCCAGCCCGCACCATCGTCAAAGCCAACTGTATCATCTTCAAAGCTATCACAACTTTCATCAAGCTCTGCAGTGGATCTCACCACACCTTCAGACTGCAGTCCAAGTGCAAAAAGCAAGAATCAAGGCAGAATGCCTCTTTATTCATACACCCAGAATCTGGAATTATTAACCGTGTCCATCAGAGCCACCCAATCCTGCTCCAGTGCATGAAAAATCTGAAGACACATATTTTAAAGACCCCTACATCATCATGAAGTATTAGTCCATTTCCGCATTCAGAGCCCTCCTACGCCTTCAATCTTTGGTTCACTGGATTTCCTTTGACCCTGTATAGCGCTCCACTGCCTTTCGGCTAGGTTAGCACTATACAAATTCCACAAGCATACATAGTGAGCCTCTAATGATAACTGGGCTTCAAACTCAAAAACCTGTGAACACTGATTTCGAAAGTATCAAGCTTGCTGATTAAAGGCATTGCACAAAGAGAGTTGTACCTCAGGATTCATAAAATAACTTGTTTGAAAAGCTCCACCACAGGGAAGATATCAGGGCAGCTAATTGGTTTCACTTCCTGCTGTTGCCTGGTTACAAACAGAAGCAACAACTCAGGAAGCAGCAGAAATGATGAGCGCAGAGTGGGCAAACGACTTCCTTTATAAACGTGTTTAAGTGTTAGTGTGACTAACCCTCAACTCATCAATGCTGTGTATAAAACAGACAATTATCAACAACACAGACACACTATTTTAAAGAATCATTCTTGACGTGCAGTGTGTAAAGCATGTTCTTTTGATGAGCAGATATATTAGAGCTTTCCATGGGAGAGACCCCTGGAAGAAATTAGGTCTCGAATGAACCCTAAAGGAAAAAATAACTACTCTTCCAAACAACATATGTTCTTGAAAACATGAGCGGAGGATATTGATTGTTTTCATAGGAATGTGTAAGTGAACAGATTCAAAGGGGAGCTCATCCGCTCCAGAAAGATGGATTGACATTTAGGAACTCAAACGGTGTTCGAAGCACAGCTCCTGCATGTGCTGCCAGGGGTGACACTCATGACAAGGTAAAGGCAGGTTCTCTCCTTGGATGCGGACAACCTCTGGTCATCCTGGCAACAATTGACAATATATTGTAAGTTTTAAAGTCTCTTTCACTTCACAGCATGTTTTATTAGTTTCAAGTTTAGAATACATGTCTAGGGACCGAATGAGAAACAAAGGACCGCTATAGCTCGCAGACGTCTGATGAACACCTTCTCATGGGCGTGTGTGTGGGGGGGGCTGAGGGAAGGGGGTGACAAAAACCCACACACAGCACATGGACATCTATCAAAGTCATGGATATCCATATGTATAGCTAGCAGACTGTTCATGGGGTAGTAAGATTCTGGATAACAGTTAAAGGGGCCATCCAGTGCAGAGAAAAAATACAGTTGCCTTAACCCAGTCCTGCATCCTCAACCATCACCAGCTGTTTGGAGATAAAGTATTCTGGGGTTTTGAGATGTAGTGTGACAACATTCACAAATGGCCTCTTTAGAGTTAAGATGCAAAGGACCATAGCTGTTATATATTTGTTTTTTTTGCCTACACGCAACACATTCTTATTTGTAGACAGAAGCATTTCTCTACACCCTCCGAGTATAAGTGTGTGGGGGGGGGGGGTGGAGGTTCAGGCTATTCTTACATTCACCTTTCACATTTATTCTGGCGTGTTTTAGCCCTCGGTAAATATAATATACAAACTGGATGTGAAAATACATTAGGAGTTTGTGTGAATGCTCAGAAAGTTTGGCTTAGTAGGGAGTTATCACATTTACAATGATCACATACCTTCTATCCCTCCAGGATAACACATATTTACCAACCCTGCAGCATTGCTGTAAGTGGGGATTCAGGTCCTTAAATTCTTCCAATCGTTTTTCTGGTTCTGAGATTTGTTAGCCCTAAATCCATTACCTTGTGATCATACATATAAGTAATTTATAACGGCGACACGTTTTGTGAAGAAGGCACCTAGAGACAGTCCTTACTGTCCAGCTTTTCAGGGTTTTTGTGGTAGACAAGGAATGCATTGCTTCCTTCAGTGGCTCCTGAAACTCAATCACATTGAGATTTACCTGGTGTGAAGTCTTCTTTTTAGGTATTTATCTCTGTCCTTCGATGATAATAATCAACAGATTGTTCCCTTTTAGCTTTTTAAACAAGTCCCTTTGGGGCATTTTGATAAGTCTCCTCTACATTGTCTTTGAACTTTCCAAGGTTTGTAATATTGTGATATGTGGCTATAAAATACATGTAGCAACCAGGTCCCCTCACTTAGCCGTGACATCCAACTACCATGTTCTTCTGGCTAGAAGCATCAATCCTATTTCAACAACCTCAATATCCAGGCTCTGAGACTCTCCCTTCAATGAGGTTGTTCTTGCTGGCACTGGTGGCAAAGACATCACTACAGTCCTAAAGAATGGAGTGTGATGGACCTTTAAACTTCAACGGCATTTAGGCCTCTCCAGTGGTCACTTGTATAAAACAACTTCATAGTACACATTTGTGATGTTCAAAGGTCCCACTTTTGACAGATGTGAGAAGGTTTTTTTGAATCAGTAGATTGTGGTGTTGTGAGAATCTGTACCCCCAACCTCATATCCTCATAAACTGGTTCTCCTTGCCCATAACGCTGACTGAGATCACCTTCCAACAGTGTGTAGACTATTGAAGGTACACTCTGGAGGTAGAGGACTGGCTGTGAAAGGCCCCAGCCTTTTGAATGATCTCTCCTAATTTCTGAAAGCTGAAAAGCACTTTAACTTCCAAATGATTCTGATACCACAATGTAACAGCTCGCTGGTTTGGTGCTTCTTTTCCAATATGGAAGCTCACCATTATTCTAGGTGGAAGCCTAATTACTGCAGATTCTCTCCCCAGCAGTTGACTGTCAGTTCCCTCTCTGAACACTTTGATTTAAATTCTCCTGTTTCAGTTGCATCAGAGACTCTTCATTCCTACACTGGCGATGTGCGACTTTTACAAGGGAGGAGAACGCCCCACGGTCGCTTCTGCCACTTTGGAGAGGCCAGAAAACATTCTATGGCACTGATGCTGAGGGACAATTAACAAAATGGATTAAATAGTAGCATCTGCAGCACTTTTTAAGAGCCAGTGTGAACTAAATCTCAATTTGAAAGAATGGAAGAAGGGTTTTCAACATAGATAGAAGTGCATGGTGGAGAAATATTCACTATGTCAAGAAAGTTAGCACTGTTAAAACACTGTTTGGGACCCAAAGGTCATAGGGTGGTTAAGCACCTGCTACCTCCTCTTGAAGAAGATAATGATGGAAGCAGTCTTGATGACTATGTCTTAGTAATATTTAAACTAGAAAAAAACTATGGGAATAAAAGAAATGAAGTAATATAAAGATTTAAATTTATGAAGCATAGGCAATTACCAGATGAATAGGTGAAGACGTGTAGTGCATCGATTAAACAATTGGCAGCTTTTTGTAATTACATATTCCTGGAAGAAATGCTCTGGGACCAACTGGTTCAGAAAGTATGCGAACAGACGGTACAAGATATTTTATTAAAACACAGAGAACCTGACATTGTGCGATGCAACATAAATTGGATAGAGAGCAGAAAATACCAGCCAAGGATTAAAAGAACTGGAAGTGGCCGAAAATAAGAAAGTAATGAGCAATAAAGCCAAGGATTTTGCAGAGACAATAAGATTCCACAAAACTATTGAGTACCTGGATTGTATTTGTTTCAAATGTGCCAATAAAGGACATTTGGCATCTTATGGTTATTGTCCCGCAGTAAGGCAGATCTGTAGTAAATGTAGGCTGAGAGGACATTACCCTCGGATGTGCAGAGCCAAGAGAGATACCACCTCAAAAAGAGCCAAAGAGAACGTCAATCAGCTATCCGATGGAAGCAGCAATGTAATCAAAGAGGATTTTGTCCTGCAAATCAGTGAAATCAGCCTCACAGAAGAGGACAACCTGACTGGAAAGAAAATCAAAATGATGGCATATCCAGGGGTAAGATACACTTTAATACGTGCAAATGACTGGCTTTTGTTTCTGGAGTACACACTGAATTCTGCAGATCTGAAGATACTGGCATATGAGAACAAACCAATTTATGTCCTAGATTATTTTGGGGCATATTTGAGTTTCAGGGTGTGAGTACACAATCCAAAGTGTGAGTAGCCTGTGGAGGATCTTGCTTATTAGTGTGGCCACAACATTAAAATGTTGACACATTTGCCTTTATCCTAATCATCCTGACCAAGTCGTAGGGAAGGGTGGCAGAGAGCCAAGTAGGGTCTTGACACAGAATCCGGTAGACATGTTTCCTGTGGTACTGTCAGGAATAAGACTGTGCACGGTCCAGGACCCACCCGAACCTCCACTGCGCGTATTTGCGGCGCTTTATGCGCAGCACTTGTCATCCCTTCTTGTTCCAGAAGTGATCCGCAGCATCGCATGCCCTGTGGTAAAGCTCATGTAGCTGCCGGGTCAAGACATTGGTGGACAAGATGCACTTATCAGTGCTATCCTATGAAGGGACTACAATTCCCATGTTTTTAGAGGCAGCAGCCATCTTGGGGTGTGGCAGGCATATAAAGCCCAGCCACACCCAAGCATGTTGCTCACTATTTTGAAGACTTCGATGCAGTCAGACCTTGTGGGGGTTTCCTCTGAAGAAGAGCAGAATTCCTGCATGGCAGATTGGCAGTAACTTGGAGTATCCAGTTTCCATGGTGAATACAGATACGAGTAGGTCGTAGTCGTAGCGGTAAGGTCTTGATGAGCCCAATCTAGAGGGGAGTTGTTTCTTCCAAAGGTATAGCGCCCCTTAGCATAACAAGCAAAGTGTTTTCAGGCCACTGGAAAAGCGCACAACATTTAAAGCGCTTCAGTTCACAGGAAGTAAAGCGCCCTTGGCACAATATTCAAAGCGCTTCAGTTCACAGGAGTAAAGCGCACTTGGCACAACATTTAAAGCACTTCAGTTCACAGGAAGTAAAGCACCCTTGGCACAATATTCAAAAGCGCTTCAGTTCACAGGAGTAAAGCGCACTTGGCACAACATTTAAAGCGTTTCAGTTCCCAGTAAGCAAAGTGCCCTTGGCACAGAGTTTAGAGCGCTTCGGTTCATAGGAGTAAAGTGCCCTTGGCACAACATTCAAAGCGCTTCAGTTCACAGGAAGTAAAGCGCCCTTGGCACAGCAATCAAAGCGCATCAGTTCACATGAGTAAAGCGCCCTTGGCACAACATTCAAAGCGCTTCAGTTCAAAGGAGTAAAGCGCCCTTGGCACAGCATTCAAAGCACTTCAGTTCACAGGACTAAAGCGCCCTTGGCACTGTAATCAAGGCGCTTCAGTTTACATGAGTAAAACTTTCAGGCCTAGGTGGCAAATGTGAAAACGTTTCAAAGATAAGCAAATCATAGTTTCATTGTTTTTTAAAGCATAATATGTGAGATACATATTTAGGTCTTTGATGATATGTGAGATACATGTTTAAGTCTTTGTGAACTTCTAGGCTGAGACCCAAACGTTTTATGTTTATGAATGCATAGTAGTTGCATGATTGATGTTCAGAGTATGTTCATGGTCCAAGGCTCTTGCCTTCTCAAGGTTCAGAGGTCTCAGTTCGTTCTTGTTCCATGATTCAGAGAAGGGCCATGCCCAGTTTTGTCTAAAGTTCATGACATTCTGAAGTATCATGATTTTACTAATTGTTCTTGTTCCATGATTCAGAGAAGGGCCACGCCCAGTTTTTTGCCTAAAGCTCATGCCATCCTGAGGTATCATGATTTTACTAATTGTTCTTGTTCCATAATTCAGAGAAGGGCCACGCCCAATTTTGTCTAAGGCTCATGACATTCTGAAGTATCATGATTCTACCAATTGTTCTTGTTCCATGATTTACAGAAGGGCCACGCCCTATCTATAAGGGTCTCAACACTTGCATTCACGGAGACACCTTTGTCTATTCCATAAGGGTCTCAACACTTGCATCCACGGAGACGCCTTTGTCTTTTCCATAAGGGTCTCAACACTTGCATCCATGGAGACGCCTTTGTCTATTCCATAAGGGTCTCAACACTTGTATTCACGGAGACGCCTTTGTCTATTCCATAAGGGTCTCAACTCTTGCATCCATGGAGACGCCTTTGTCTAAGTGTATAATTGCATGTTGATGTTGTTATGAACAAGTATATACATACATGCTTAACCATTTTCCTTTTCAGATCTCTCTCCCTGCAGTTCCCTATCCTAATTTCCCTTTCCCACCTTCCCCCCCACTTGGCTTCATCAATACTCAGTGTTATAATAACTTTCTGAGTTGGTGACGCCGGGAGGTGGGCCATTTGTTCTACGGCGTGCAGATCCTGAGGAAAGTGCACCGTGACAGAATAGTGAGCCCACGAGTTTATACTTTCCTCTCGGTCTGTACGTCGGCTGATCAAGATGGTCACATCAAATACCCTCATACAGGTAATTAATCAAGTGCAAAGTGATCTAACTGAATCAGCAAAAAAAATTCAGACAATTTGGTTGATAAGGTTCAGTGTTTCCTCACACAGGTGAAATCAAAGAGTCCCCTTTTGCATTATTAGCATCTGTTTGTCGAAGACTTTGAAAAAATATTTGACAGATGTTCAATTACCATATCCGCAGACACAGAGTTACTAGGATTACGTCAAGGAAAAGAAAGACTTGATAACGGATTTACCACATTTCAATCAATTAGTGGTGGAAACCACTTGGCCAGAGGAAACATTAAAGAGCCGAAGAAAAAACGAAGGGGATTTCTTGGGCAAATTGACAATCCCTTCAGTCTTTTCTTGCACAAATCGCCATACCAAATATTTTCGAATCCTAGATCAACAAAACAGCACTAAACTCACAGATACCCAGTATCAAGAAAAAAGGTCCCTGAAATTGTTCATGCAAAGTATGTACAAGATATAAAAGTGAACACAGTAAACCTAAGGGTCTATTGATACCTCTACCCGTTCCCAACCATCCATGGGAACATATCACTATGGATTTTATTACTAGACTTCCTCAAGTAAAACAGTACTTACGAAGTTACGCAACAAAGTCTCCGACTACTTGGTTGGATCTCCTGAGGCTCGCAGAGCTGGCTCACAACAACTCCCACCATTCTTCTATAGACTCAACTCCTTTCTATGGCTTATGTGGACATCGTCCCCACATTTTATCCGTCAGGCTGCCTACTTCTGCCCAAACCACACCAAAAGTTGTGGTCAAGAATGAAAATATGTTCCATCCAAAGTTCATAGGGGCCTATGAAGTACTTCGACAGGTGAACCCTGTAACATACAAACTAAAGTTGCCATCGTCCTTAAAAATTCATCAAGTGTTTCACACTTCACTTCCGAAACCTGCTTCGTCCTCAAGTGTCGCACAACCTGCTCCTCAATTAGGCCAAGGTCATTGGGAGTATGAGGTACGATCTATCCTAGACTGCAGATATCATGGGTCTTCCCTTGGGTACTTAGTGTCCTGGAAGGAATACGGACCGCAAAACGACTCATGGGAACCTGTGAAACATGTCCATGCACCACATTTGGTGCGACGCTTTCATCTCCTCCAGCCTGATAAGCCGGGCCCTGGACCGCGCTTGGGAGAGGGGTGTAATGTCAGGAATAAGGCTGTGCGCGGTCCAGGACCCGCCTGAACCTCCGCTGCGCATATTTGCGGCGCTTTATGCGCAGCACTTGTCATCCCTTCTTGTTCCAGAAGTGATCCTCAGCATCGCCTGCCCTGTGGTAAAGCTCATGTAGCTGCAGGGTCAAGACATTGGTGGACAAGATGCACTTATCAGTGCTATCCTATGAAGGGACTACAATTCCGATGTGTTTAGAGGCAGCAGCCATCTTGGGGTGTGGCAGGCATATAAAGCCGAGCCACACCTAAGCACGTTGCTCACTATTTTGAAGACTTCAATGCAGTCAGACCTCGTGGGGGTTTCCTCTGAAGAAGAGCAGAATTCCTGCATGGCAGATTGGCAGTAACTCGGAGTATCCAGTTTCCATGGTGAATGCAGATACGAGTAGGCCGTACTCGTAGCGGTAAAGTCTTGATGAGCCCAATCTAGAGGGGAGTTGTTTCTTCCAAAGGTAAAGCGCCCCTTAGCATAACAAGCAAAGCCTTTTCAGGCCACTGGAAAAGCGCACTTGGCACAACACTTAAAGCGCTTCAGTTCACAGGAAGTAAAGCGCCTTTGGCACAATAGTCAAATCGCTTCAGTTCACAGAAGTAAAGCACACTTGGCACGACATTTAAAGCGCTTCAGTTCACAGGAAGTAAAGCACCCTTGACACAATATTCAAAGCGCTTCAGTTCACAGGAGTAAAGCGCACTTGGTACAACATTTAAAGCGTTTCAGTTCACAGGAAGTAGAGCGCCCTTGGCACAGAGTTTAGAGCGCTTCGGTTCATAGGAGTAAAGTGCCCTTGGCACAACATTCAAAGCGCTTCAGTTCACAGGACTAAAGCGCCCTTGGCACAGCAATCAAAGCGCATCAGTTCACATGAGTAAAGCACCCTTGGCACAACATTCAAAGTGCTTCAGTTCAAAGGAGTAATGCGCCCTTGGCACAGCATTCAAAGCGCTTCAGTTCACAGGACTAAAGCGCCCTTAGCACAGTAATCAAGGCGCTTCAGTTTACATGAGTAAAACTTTCAGGCCTAGGTGGCAAATGTGAAAACGTTTCAAAGATAAGCAAATCATAGTTTCATTGTTTTTGGAAGCATAATATGTGAGATACATATTTAGGTCTTTGATGATATGTGAGATATATGTTTAAGTCTTTGCGAACTTCTAGGCTGAGACCAAATGTTTTATGTTTATGAATGCATAGTAGTTGCATGATTGATGTTCAGAGTATGTTCATGGTCCAAGGCTCTTGCCTTCTCAAGGTTCAGAGGTCTCAGTTCGTTCTTGTTCCATGATTCAGAGAAGGGCTACGCCCAGTTTTGTCTAAGGCTGATGACATTCTGAAGTATCATGATTTTACCCATTGTTCTTGTTCCATGATTCAGAGAAGGGCCACGCCCAGTTTTTTGCCTAAAGCTCATGCCATCCTGAGGTATCATGATTTTACTAATTGTTCTTGTTCCATGATTCAGAGAAGGGCCACGCCCAGTTTTGTCTAAGGCTCATGACATTCTGAAGTATCATGATTTTACCCATTGTTCTTGTTCCATGAGTCAGAGAAGAGCCACGCCCAGTTTTTTTGCCTAAAGCTCATGCCATCCTGAGGTATCATGATTTTACGAATTGTTCTTGTTCCATGATTCAGAGAAGGGCCACGCCCAGTTTTGTCTAAGGCTCATGACATTCTGAAGTATCATGATTTTACCCATTGTTCTTGTTCCATGATTCAGAGAAGGGCCACGCCCAGTTTTTTTGCCTAAAGCTCATGCCATCCTGAGGTATCATGATTTTACTAATTGTTCTTGTTCCATAATTCAGAGAAGGGCCACGCCAAGTTTTGTCTAAGGCTCATGACATTCTGAACTATCATGATTCTACCAATTGTTCTTGTTCCATGATTTACAGAAGGGCCACGCCCTATCTATAAGGGTCTCAACACTTGCATTCACGGAGACACCTTTGTCTATTCCATAAGGGTCTCAACTCTTGCATCCACGGAGACGCCTTTGTTTATTCCATAAGGGTCTAAACACTTGCATCCACGGAGATGCCTTTGTCTATTCCATAAGGGTCTCAACACTTGCATTCACGGAGACGCCTTTGTTTATTCCATAAGGGTCTCAACTCTTACATCCATGGAGACGCCTCTGTCTAAGTGTATAATTGCATGTTGATGTTGTTATGAACAAGTATATACATACATGCTTAACCATTTTCCTTTTCGGATCTCTCTCCCTGCATTTCCCTATCCTAATTTCCCTTCCCCCCGCTTGGCTTCATCAATACTCAGTGTAATAATAACTTTCTGAGTTGGTGACATCCGGAGGTGGGTCATTTGTTCTACGCCGTGCAGATCCCGAGGAAAGGGCACTGTGACAGGTACTCTCAGATATATTAGGTATGCTCAGAGGATGTTCGCACAGCATATTTTAAAGAACACTTCTTTGCCCATGGTACACAAGGTTAGGGGCATACCTTTGGTGATGTGAGAGCTCTTACGAAACGAACTGGCAAGGAAGGTATCATACGGGAACCTAAAACCTGCAAATGTTTGGCCCCATCGTTCTGGCCAAAAGAGCTACAGGGGAGGTTAGGCTTTGGGTGGACCTAAGGGTCCTAAATGTTGCCAGTGAGATGGCAGACACACTTCACACAATATTAGGGAAATTCTGACGACCATAAAGGGAGCCAAGGTGTTCTCCACTATAGATCTGTTGTCAGCAACAGAAGTTACCGGGCACATTGGAAGTTATTGAGTCACTCGTAATGAGGGCCTTAATTGTATCAATCTATAAAGGATGGCAACATGGAATACAGAACATATTTAATTTACACAATCTGGAAAGTTGCTGTAGGTGGTGCAGATGGAAGGCTCGTGACTGTAAAGGGTGCTTTTCTGAACACCAGGGGTTCCAGTCATCAGCTGATTTCTTCATATCTGATTACAACAGTTGCTCTCTGCAGCGGTCGCCTCCCCCACTGAAGAACACTTATTTTACTACTTCTTTTATGTTCCTTTTCTATTCCAAAGCTTCTAAATTAATTCTTCTCACTTGTGCATTACACATGTTACGCATGGATCAAGATATCCACGGTGTTGTTATGTTAACTTTCTGGGAGTAAATCAGGGTTTTTAAACACCCCTCTCAGTGACTTCAACTCTGAAACCACTGCCTTCATTGCCGGTTCTCACTTCCTCACTTATGACTTTGTGCGAAGCTTTCACAAATTGTGTCACGCTTAAAATGTATTTTCATCTCTATCATCATGATGAAACTTATACAGAGGTTCCCATAGTGCTTAATGTGTAAAACAGTGAGTACCAGTGGAAAAAGCTCTGCTCTGAAGCCTGTGGCTGGGTGTTATTAAATGCTATTAGACAGTGCTCTTCAGTTTATCATCAAAATCCAAGTGGTGAGTACATATCAACCCAAAAATAAGGGACACTTTCAGTGAACTGCATGCTGACAGAGGGGTAGTGTGAAGTCCATCTACACAACCAGCAGATAACTCATCACATCAAGCAAACCATGTACTGTACCAGCACAAATAATGAAGCTGCTACAAAGCAGATCTGCAAGACAACTAATCCCTGCCCAATCCTCCTATCTGACAGCACATCAACAATACCAGGCCTGATTCTCCCATTATATTTGCCCCCATGTAGAATCCACACCGGTTACCCTTTCTAGACCCTTTCTCTTGTAGATCTGACGGACATCCTCAGCTTCTTTGAAAGCTACCTTCTGTGAAGATGGTGTCCAACCCTAGTCCTTCATCAAAGCCACCTCTCACCATACAGGTGTCAGGGCCTCCTTCACTCAGGGTATCCTTACAAAGCTATCAGAACAGGCCAGATCATTCCACTCCTCAAGAAATCCACGTTAAACCCTGATGGCCTTGCCAGCTATGGGCTCATTACAAACCTACCTTTCCCTCCACCCTACAGCAGCACGATCATCAAACACAGTTTATGTACAATTCCAAGATTACATCAACACTAACCGCGCTTTACTACCAATCCAGCTTCAGTTGACTGTACAGCATGATGACAATTTCCTTACAAATTGTAGATAATGCCCCGACCACACTTTAAGATGACTTTTGCCTCCTGACCATTCTACCCTCATCCATGCTATGAAGCCTCTGGTAATGATTTTCAGTTGTTCTCTACCTATACAACCAAGAGCAGGACCTTGACATGGCACCCCTAGGTTCCAGGTACCAACTTGTCCCCTGTCATCTTCAACCTTTTCATGAATCATCTTGGCACTCTACTCACTGATAACCGCACATCATACAAATCTGCATGAAAGTCTCCTCTGCTGCAGACATGCACTGCCTTAAACACAGCCTGCACCTCATTCAGATGGATGTCCAGCATCAACCTAAAGCACAGCCCCACTGAAAAATAATTCCTGCTATTTGCAAAGCACAAGAAGCATGTGCTAGTGCAACCAGACGTACCAACATAAAGCTGGGCAGATTCGGACCCCTCCTATTACCCAATGTGAAGTCACTCGGATTCAGCCTGGACCAAACTTCACCCTCAAAGAACACATCAGCAAGAATACTATGATAGATTATACTAACGCTTGCTACTAAAGTAAGCGGTACTTTTCTTCCCACAAAAGCAACATCAGAATTGCCATCTAAGCCCTTGAACTCTACCAGAGACCTATTCCAGGGCCCCGGATAGCACACTCTGCTTCTCTTAAGGTCATTCGACACATCTCATCATGCCTCATCAAGGACCTAAAAAACATGACCACATCACCCTAACACTGCTAGAATTCTGCTGGCTCCCCTTGCCAGCCCGCACCATCGTCAAAGCCAACTGTATCATCTTCAAAGCTATCACAACTTTCATCAAGCTCTGCAGTGGATCTCACCACACCTTCAGACTGCAGTCCAAGTGCAAAAAGCAAGAATCAAGGCAGAATGCCTCTTTATTCATACACCCAGAATCTGGAATTATTAACCGTGTCCATCAGAGCCACCCAATCCTGCTCCAGTGCATGAAAAATCTGAAGACACATATTTTAAAGACCCCTACATCATCATGAAGTATTAGTCCATTTCCGCATTCAGAGCCCTCCTACGCCTTCAATCTTTGGTTCACTGGATTTCCTTTGACCCTGTATAGCGCTCCACTGCCTTTCGGCTAGGTTAGCACTATACAAATTCCACAAGCATACATAGTGAGCCTCTAATGATAACTGGGCTTCAAACTCAAAAACCTGTGAACACTGATTTCGAAAGTATCAAGCTTGCTGATTAAAGGCATTGCACAAAGAGAGTTGTACCTCAGGATTCATAAAATAACTTGTTTGAAAAGCTCCACCACAGGGAAGATATCAGGGCAGCTAATTGGTTTCACTTCCTGCTGTTGCCTGGTTACAAACAGAAGCAACAACTCAGGAAGCAGCAGAAATGATGAGCGCAGAGTGGGCAAACGACTTCCTTTATAAACGTGTTTAAGTGTTAGTGTGACTAACCCTCAACTCATCAATGCTGTGTATAAAACAGACAATTATCAACAACACAGACACACTATTTTAAAGAATCATTCTTGACGTGCAGTGTGTAAAGCATGTTCTTTTGATGAGCAGATATATTAGAGCTTTCCATGGGAGAGACCCCTGGAAGAAATTAGGTCTCGAATGAACCCTAAAGGAAAAAATAACTACTCTTCCAAACAACATATGTTCTTGAAAACATGAGCGGAGGGTATTGATTGTTTTCATAGGAATGTGTAAGTGAACAGATTCAAAGGGGAGCTCATCCGCTCCAGAAAGATGGATTGACATTTAGGAACTCAAACGGTGTTCGAAGCACAGCTCCTGCATGTGCTGCCAGGGGTGACACTCATGACAAGGTAAAGGCAGGTTCTCTCCTTGGATGCGGACAACCTCTGGTCATCCTGGCAACAATTGACAATATATTGTAAGTTTTAAAGTCTCTTTCACTTCACAGCATGTTTTATTAGTTTCAAGTTTAGAATACATGTCTAGGGACCGAATGAGAAACAAAGGACCGCTATAGCTCGCAGACGTCTGATGAACACCTTCTCATGGGCGTGTGTGTGGGGGGGGCTGAGGGAAGGGGGTGACAAAAACCCACACACAGCACATGGACATCTATCAAAGTCATGGATATCCATATGTATAGCTAGCAGACTGTTCATGGGGTAGTAAGATTCTGGATAACAGTTAAAGGGGCCATCCAGTGCAGAGAAAAAATACAGTTGCCTTAACCCAGTCCTGCATCCTCAACCATCACCAGCTGTTTGGAGATAAAGTATTCTGGGGTTTTGAGATGTAGTGTGACAACATTCACAAATGGCCTCTTTAGAGTTAAGATGCAAAGGACCATAGCTGTTATATATTTGTTTTTTTTGCCTACACGCAACACATTCTTATTTGTAGACAGAAGCATTTCTCTACACCCTCCGAGTATAAGTGTGTGGGGGGGGGGGGTGGAGGTTCAGGCTATTCTTACATTCACCTTTCACATTTATTCTGGCGTGTTTTAGCCCTCGGTAAATATAATATACAAACTGGATGTGAAAATACATTAGGAGTTTGTGTGAATGCTCAGAAAGTTTGGCTTAGTAGGGAGTTATCACATTTACAATGATCACATACCTTCTATCCCTCCAGGATAACACATATTTACCAACCCTGCAGCATTGCTGTAAGTGGGGATTCAGGTCCTTAAATTCTTCCAATCGTTTTTCTGGTTCTGAGATTTGTTAGCCCTAAATCCATTACCTTGTGATCATACATATAAGTAATTTATAACGGCGACACGTTTTGTGAAGAAGGCACCTAGAGACAGTCCTTACTGTCCAGCTTTTCAGGGTTTTTGTGGTAGACAAGGAATGCATTGCTTCCTTCAGTGGCTCCTGAAACTCAATCACATTGAGATTTACCTGGTGTGAAGTCTTCTTTTTAGGTATTTATCTCTGTCCTTCGATGATAATAATCAACAGATTGTTCCCTTTTAGCTTTTTAAACAAGTCCCTTTGGGGCATTTTGATAAGTCTCCTCTACATTGTCTTTGAACTTTCCAAGGTTTGTAATATTGTGATATGTGGCTATAAAATACATGTAGCAACCAGGTCCCCTCACTTAGCCGTGACATCCAACTACCATGTTCTTCTGGCTAGAAGCATCAATCCTATTTCAACAACCTCAATATCCAGGCTCTGAGACTCTCCCTTCAATGAGGTTGTTCTTGCTGGCACTGGTGGCAAAGACATCACTACAGTCCTAAAGAATGGAGTGTGATGGACCTTTAAACTTCAACGGCATTTAGGCCTCTCCAGTGGTCACTTGTATAAAACAACTTCATAGTACACATTTGTGATGTTCAAAGGTCCCACTTTTGACAGATGTGAGAAGGTTTTTTTGAATCAGTAGATTGTGGTGTTGTGAGAATCTGTACCCCCAACCTCATATCCTCATAAACTGGTTCTCCTTGCCCATAACACTGACTGAGATCACCTTCCAACAGTGTGTAGACTATTGAAGGTACACTCTGGAGGTAGAGGACTGGCTGTGAAAGGCCCCAGCCTTTTGAATGATCTCTCCTAATTTCTGAAAGCTGAAAAGCACTTTAACTTCCAAATGATTCTGATACCACAATGTAACAGCTCGCTGGTTTGGTGCTTCTTTTCCAATATGGAAGCTCACCATTATTCTAGGTGGAAGCCTAATTACTGCAGATTCTCTCCCCAGCAGTTGACTGTCAGTTCCCTCTCTGAACACTTTGATTTAAATTCTCCTGTTTCAGTTGCATCAGAGACTCTTCATTCCTACACTGGCGATGAGCGACTTTTACAAGGGAGGAGAACGCCCCACAGTCGCTTCTGCCACTTTGGAGAGGCCAGAAAACATTCTATGGCACTGATGCTGAGGGACAATTAACAAAATGGATTAAATAGTAGCATCTGCAGCACTTTTTAAGAGCCAGTGTGAACTAAATCTCAATTTGAAAGAATGGAAGAAGGGTTTTCAACATAGATAGAAGTGCATGGTGGAGAAATATTCACTATGTCAAGAAAGTTAGCACTGTTAAAACACTGTTTGGGACCCAAAGGTCATAGGGTGGTTAAGCACCTGCTACCTCCTCTTGAAGAAGATAATGATGGAAGCAGTCTTGATGACTATGTCTTAGTAATATTTAAACTAGAAAAAAACTATGGGAATAAAAGAAATGAAGTAATATAAAGATTTAAATTTATGAAGCATAGGCAATTACCAGATGAATAGGTGAAGACGTGTAGTGCATCGATTAAACAATTGGCAGCTTTTTGTAATTACATATTCCTGGAAGAAATGCTCTGGGACCAACTGGTTCAGAAAGTATGCGAACAGACGGTACAAGATATTTTATTAAAACACAGAGAACCTGACATTGTGCGATGCAATATAAATTGGATAGAGAGCAGAAAATACCAGCCAAGGATTAAAAGAACTGGAAGTGGCCGAAAATAAGAAAGTAATGAGCAATAAAGCCAAGGATTTTGCAGAGACAATAAGATTCCACAAAACTATTGAGTACCTGGATTGTATTTGTTTCAAATGTGCCAATAAAGGACATTTGGCATCTTATGGTTATTGTCCCGCAGTAAGGCAGATCTGTAGTAAATGTAGGCTGAGAGGACATTACCCTCGGATGTGCAGAGCCAAGAGAGATACCACCTCAAAAAGAGCCAAAGAGAACGTCAATCAGCTATCCGATGGAAGCAGCAATGTAATCAAAGAGGATTTTGTCCTGCAAATCAGTGAAATCAGCCTCACAGAAGAGGACAATTTGACTGGAAAGAAAATCAAAATGATGGCATATCCAGGGGTAAGATACACTTTAATACGTGCAAATGACTGGCTTTTGTTTCTGGAGTACACACTGAATTCTGCAGATCTGAAGATACTGGCATATGAGAATAAACCAATTTATGTCCTAGATTATTTTGGGGCATATTTGAGTTTCAGGGTGTGAGTACACAATCCAAAGTGTGAGTAGCCTGTGGAGGATCTTGCTTATTAGTGTGGCCACAACATTAAAATGTTGACACATTTGCCTTTATCCTAATCATCCTGACCAAGTCGTAGGGAAGGGTGGCAGAGAGCCAAGTAGGGTCTTGACACAGAATCCGGTAGACATGTTTCCTGTGGTACTGTCAGGAATAAGACTGTGCACGGTCCAGGACCCACCCGAACCTCCACTGCGCGTATTTGCGGCGCTTTATGCGCAGCACTTGTCATCCCTTCTTGTTCCAGAAGTGATCCTCAGCATCGCATGCCCTGTGGTAAAGCTCATGTAGCTGCCGGGTCAAGACATTGGTGGACAAGATGCACTTATCAGTGCTATCCTATGAAGGGACTACAATTCCCATGTTTTTAGAGGCAGCAGCCATCTTGGGGTGTGGCAGGCATATAAAGCCCAGCCACACCCAAGCATGTTGCTCACTATTTTGAAGACTTCGATGCAGTCAGACCTTGTGGGGGTTTCCTCTGAAGAAGAGCAGAATTCCTGCATGGCAGATTGGCAGTAACTTGGAGTATCCAGTTTCCATGGTGAATACAGATACGAGTAGGTCGTAGTCGTAGCGGTAAGGTCTTGATGAGCCCAATCTAGAGGGGAGTTGTTTCTTCCAAAGGTATAGCGCCCCTTAGCATAACAAGCAAAGTGTTTTCAGGCCACTGGAAAAGCGCACAACATTTAAAGCGCTTCAGTTCACAGGAAGTAAAGCGCCCTTGGCACAATATTCAAAGCGCTTCAGTTCACAGGAGTAAAGCGCACTTGGCACAACATTTAAAGCACTTCAGTTCACAGGAAGTAAAGCACCCTTGGCACAATATTCAAAAGCGCTTCAGTTCACAGGAGTAAAGCGCACTTGGCACAACATTTAAAGCGTTTCAGTTCCCAGGAAGCAAAGTGCCCTTGGCACAGAGTTTAGAGCGCTTCGGTTCATAGGAGTAAAGTGCCCTTGGCACAACATTCAAAGCGCTTCAGTTCACAGGAAGTAAAGCGCCCTTGGCACAGCAATCAAAGCGCATCAGTTCACATGAGTAAAGCGCCCTTGGCACAACATTCAAAGCGCTTCAGTTCAAAGGAGTAAAGCGCCCTTGGCACAGCATTCAAAGCACTTCAGTTCACAGGACTAAAGCGCCCTTGGCACTGTAATCAAGGCGCTTCAGTTTACATGAGTAAAACTTTCAGGCCTAGGTGGCAAATGTGAAAACGTTTCAAAGATAAGCAAATCATAGTTTCATTGTTTTTTAAAGCATAATATGTGAGATACATATTTAGGTCTTTGATGATATGTGAGATACATGTTTAAGTCTTTGTGAACTTCTAGGCTGAGACCCAAACGTTTTATGTTTATGAATGCATAGTAGTTGCATGATTGATGTTCAGAGTATGTTCATGGTCCAAGGCTCTTGCCTTCTCAAGGTTCAGAGGTCTCAGTTCGTTCTTGTTCCATGATTCAGAGAAGGGCCATGCCCAGTTTTGTCTAAAGTTCATGACATTCTGAAGTATCATGATTTTACTAATTGTTCTTGTTCCATGATTCAGAGAAGGGCCACGCCCAGTTTTTTGCCTAAAGCTCATGCCATCCTGAGGTATCATGATTTTACTAATTGTTCTTGTTCCATAATTCAGAGAAGGGCCACGCCCAATTTTGTCTAAGGCTCATGACATTCTGAAGTATCATGATTCTACCAATTGTTCTTGTTCCATGATTTACAGAAGGGCCACGCCCTATCTATAAGGGTCTCAACACTTGCATTCACGGAGACACCTTTGTCTATTCCATAAGGGTCTCAACACTTGCATCCACGGAGACGCCTTTGTCTTTTCCATAAGGGTCTCAACACTTGCATCCATGGAGACGCCTTTGTCTATTCCATAAGGGTCTCAACACTTGTATTCACGGAGACGCCTTTGTCTATTCCATAAGGGTCTCAACTCTTGCATCCATGGAGACGCCTTTGTCTAAGTGTATAATTGCATGTTGATGTTGTTATGAACAAGTATATACATACATGCTTAACCATTTTCCTTTTCAGATCTCTCTCCCTGCAGTTCCCTATCCTAATTTCCCTTTCCCACCTTCCCCCCCACTTGGCTTCATCAATACTCAGTGTTATAATAACTTTCTGAGTTGGTGACGCCGGGAGGTGGGCCATTTGTTCTACGGCGTGCAGATCCTGAGGAAAGTGCACCGTGACAGAATAGTGAGCCCACGAGTTTATACTTTCCTCTCGGTCTGTACGTCGGCTGATCAAGATGGTCACATCAAATACCCTCATACAGGTAATTAATCAAGTGCAAAGTGATCTAACTGAATCAGCAAAAAAAATTCAGACAATTTGGTTGATAAGGTTCAGTGTTTCCTCACACAGGTGAAATCAAAGAGTCCCCTTTTGCATTATTAGCATCTGTTTGTCGAAGACTTTGAAAAAATATTTGACAGACGTTCAATTACCATATCCGCAGACACAGAGTTAGTAGGATTATGTCAAGGAAAAGAAAGACTTGATAACGGATTTACCACATTTCAATCAATTAGTGGTGGAAACCACTTGGCCAGAGGAAACATTAAAGAGCCGAAGAAAAAACGAAGGGGATTTCTTGGGCAAATTGACAATCCCTTCAGTCTTTTCTTGCACAAATCGCCATACCAAATATTTTCGAATCCTAGATCAACAAAACAGCACTAAACTCACAGATACCCAGTATCAAGAAAAAAGGTCCCTGAAATTGTTCATGCAAAGTATGTACAAGATATAAAAGTGAACACAGTAAACCTAAGGGTCTATTGATACCTCTACCCGTTCCCAACCATCCATGGGAACATATCACTATGGATTTTATTACTAGACTTCCTCAAGTAAAACAGTACTTACGAAGTTACGCAACAAAGTCTCCGACTACTTGGTTGGATCTCCTGAGGCTCGCAGAGCTGGCTCACAACAACTCCCACCATTCTTCTATAGACTCAACTCCTTTCTATGGCTTATGTGGACATCGTCCCCACATTTTATCCGTCAGGCTGCCTACTTCTGCCCAAACCACACCAAAAGTTGTGGTCAAGAATGAAAATATGTTCCATCCAAAGTTCATAGGGGCCTATGAAGTACTTCGACAGGTGAACCCTGTAACATACAAACTAAAGTTGCCATCGTCCTTAAAAATTCATCAAGTGTTTCACACTTCACTTCCGAAACCTGCTTCGTCCTCAAGTGTCGCACAACCTGCTCCTCAATTAGGCCGAGGTCATTGGGAGTATGAGGTACGATCTATCCTAGACTGCAGATATCATGGGTCTTCCCTTGGGTACTTAGTGTCCTGGAAGGAATACGGACCGCAAAACGACTCATGGGAACCTGTGAAACATGTCCATGCACCACATTTGGTGCAACGCTTTCATCTCCTCCAGCCTGATAAGCCGGGCCCTGGACCGCGCTTGGGAGAGGGGTGTAATGTCAGGAATAAGGCTGTGCGCGGTCCAGGACCCGCCTGAACCTCCGCTGCGCATATTTGCGGCGCTTTATGCGCAGCACTTGTCATCCCTTCTTGTTCCAGAAGTGATCCTCAGCATCGCCTGCCCTGTGGTAAAGCTCATGTAGCTGCAGGGTCAAGACATTGGTGGACAAGATGCACTTATCAGTGCTATCCTATGAAGGGACTACAATTCCGATGTGTTTAGAGGCAGCAGCCATCTTGGGGTGTGGCAGGCATATAAAGCCGAGCCACACCTAAGCACGTTGCTCACTATTTTGAAGACTTCAATGCAGTCAGACCTCGTGGGGGTTTCCTCTGAAGAAGAGCAGAATTCCTGCATGGCAGATTGGCAGTAACTCGGAGTATCCAGTTTCCATGGTGAATGCAGATACGAGTATGCCGTACTCGTAGCGGTAAAGTCTTGATGAGCCCAATCTAGAGGGGAGTTGTTTCTTCCAAAGGTAAAGCGCCCCTTAGCATAACAAGCAAAGCCTTTTCAGGCCACTGGAAAAGCGCACTTGGCACAACACTTAAAGCGCTTCAGTTCACAGGAAGTAAAGCGCCTTTGGCACAATAGTCAAATCGCTTCAGTTCACAGAAGTAAAGCACACTTGGCACGACATTTAAAGCGCTTCAGTTCACAGGAAGTAAAGCACCCTTGACACAATATTCAAAGCGCTTCAGTTCACAGGAGTAAAGCGCACTTGGTACAACATTTAAAGCGTTTCAGTTCACAGGAAGTAGAGCGCCCTTGGCACAGAGTTTAGAGCGCTTCGGTTCATAGGAGTAAAGTGCCCTTGGCACAACATTCAAAGCGCTTCAGTTCACAGGACTAAAGCGCCCTTGGCACAGCAATCAAAGCGCATCAGTTCACATGAGTAAAGCACCCTTGGCACAACATTCAAAGTGCTTCAGTTCAAAGGAGTAATGCGCCCTTGGCACAGCATTCAAAGCGCTTCAGTTCACAGGACTAAAGCGCCCTTAGCACAGTAATCAAGGCGCTTCAGTTTACATGAGTGAAACTTTCAGGCCTAGGTGGCAAATGTGAAAACGTTTCAAAGATAAGCAAATCATAGTTTCATTGTTTTTGGAAGCATAATATGTGAGATACATATTTAGGTCTTTGATGATATGTGAGATATATGTTTAAGTCTTTGCGAACTTCTAGGCTGAGACCAAATGTTTTATGTTTATGAATGCATAGTAGTTGCATGATTGATGTTCAGAGTATGTTCATGGTCCAAGGCTCTTGCCTTCTCAAGGTTCAGAGGTCTCAGTTCGTTCTTGTTCCATGATTCAGAGAAGGGCTACGCCCAGTTTTGTCTAAGGCTGATGACATTCTGAAGTATCATGATTTTACCCATTGTTCTTGTTCCATGATTCAGAGAAGGGCCACGCCCAGTTTTTTGCCTAAAGCTCATGCCATCCTGAGGTATCATGATTTTACTAATTGTTCTTGTTCCATGATTCAGAGAAGGGCCACGCCCAGTTTTGTCTAAGGCTCATGACATTCTGAAGTATCATGATTTTACCCATTGTTCTTGTTCCATGAGTCAGAGAAGAGCCACGCCCAGTTTTTTTGCCTAAAGCTCATGCCATCCTGAGGTATCATGATTTTACGAATTGTTCTTGTTCCATGATTCAGAGAAGGGCCACGCCCAGTTTTGTCTAAGGCTCATGACATTCTGAAGTATCATGATTTTACCCATTGTTCTTGTTCCATGATTCAGAGAAGGGCCACGCCCAGTTTTTTTGCCTAAAGCTCATGCCATCCTGAGGTATCATGATTTTACTAATTGTTCTTGTTCCATAATTCAGAGAAGGGCCACGCCAAGTTTTGTCTAACGCTCATGACATTCTGAACTATCATGATTCTACCAATTGTTCTTGTTCCATGATTTACAGAAGGGCCACGCCCTATCTATAAGGGTCTCAACACTTGCATTCACGGAGACACCTTTGTCTATTCCATAAGGGTCTCAACTCTTGCATCCACGGAGACGCCTTTGTTTATTCCATAAGGGTCTAAACACTTGCATCCACGGAGATGCCTTTGTCTATTCCATAAGGGTCTCAACACTTGCATTCACGGAGACGCCTTTGTTTATTCCATAAGGGTCTCAACTCTTACATCCATGGAGACGCCTCTGTCTAAGTGTATAATTGCATGTTGATGTTGTTATGAACAAGTATATACATACATGCTTAACCATTTTCCTTTTCGGATCTCTCTCCCTGCATTTCCCTATCCTAATTTCCCTTCCCCCCGCTTGGCTTCATCAATACTCAGTGTAATAATAACTTTCTGAGTTGGTGACATCCGGAGGTGGGTCATTTGTTCTACGCCGTGCAGATCCCGAGGAAAGGGCACTGTGACAGGTACTCTCAGATATATTAGGTATGCTCAGAGGATGTTCGCACAGCATATTTTAAAGAACACTTCTTTGCCCATGGTACACAAGGTTAGGGGCATACCTTTGGTGATGTGAGAGCTCTTACGAAACGAACTGGCAAGGAAGGTATCATACGGAAACCTAAAACCTGCAAATGTTTGGCCCCATCGTTCTGGCCAAAAGAGCTACAGGGGAGGTTAGGCTTTGGGTGGACCTAAGGGTCCTAAATGTTGCCAGTGAGATGGCAGACACACTTCACACAATATTAGGGAAATTCTGACGACCATAAAGGGAGCCAAGGTGTTCTCCACTATAGATCTGTTGTCAGCAACAGAAGTTACCGGGCACATTGGAAGTTATTGAGTCACTCGTAATGAGGGCCTTAATTGTATCAATCTATAAAGGATGGCAACATGGAATACAGAACATATTTAATTTACACAATCTGGAAAGTTGCTGTAGGTGGTGCAGATGGAAGGCTCGTGACTGTAAAGGGTGCTTTTCTGAACACCATGGGTTACAGTCATCAGCTGATTTCTTCATATCTGATTACAACAGTTGCTCTCTGCGCCTCCCCCACTGAAGAACACTTATTTTACTACTTCTTTTATGTTCCTTTTCTATTCCAAAGCTTCTAAATTAATTCTTCTCACTTGTGCATTACACATGTTACGCATGGATCAAGATATCCACGGTGTTGTTACGTTAACTTTCTGGGAGTAAATCAGGGTTTTTAAACACCCCTCTCAGTGACTTCAATTCTGAAACCACTGCCTTCATTGCCGGTTCTCACTTCCTCACTTATGACTTTGTGCGAAGCTTTCACAAATTGTGTCACGCTTAAAATGTATTTTCATCTCTATCATCATGATGAAACTTATACAGAGGTTCCCATAGTGCTTAATGTGTAAAACAGTGAGTACCAGTGGAAAAAGCTCTGCTCTGAAGCCTGTGGCTGGGTGTTATAAAATGCTATTAGACAGTGCTCTTCAGTTTATCATCAAAATCCAAGTGGTGAGTACATATCAACCCAAAAATAAGGGACACTTTCAGTGAACTGCATGCTGACAGAGGGGTAGTGTGAAGTCCATCTACACAACCAGCAGATAACTCATCACATCAAGCAAACCATGTACTGTACCAGCACAAATAATGAAGCTGCTACAAAGCAGATCTGCAAGACAACTAATCCCTGCCCAATCCTCCTATCTGACAGCACATCAACAATACCAGGCCTGATTCTCCCATTATATTTGCCCCCATGTAGAATCCACACCGGTTACCCTTTCTAGACCCTTTCTCTTGTAGATCTGACGGACATCCTCAGCTTCTTTGAAAGCTACCTTCTGTGAAGATGGTGTCCAACCCTAGTCCTTCATCAAAGCCACCTCTCACCATACAGGTGTCAGGGCCTCCTTCACTCAGGGTATCCTTACAAAGCTATCAGAACAGGTCAGATCATTCCACTCCTCAAGAAATCCACGTTAAACCCTGATGGCCTTGCCAGCTATGGGCTCATTGCAAACCTACCTTTCCCTCCACCCTACAGCAGCACGATCATCAAACACAGTTTATGTACAATTCCAAGATTACATCAACACTAACCGCGCTTTACTACCAATCCAGCTTCAGTTGACTGTACAGCATGATGACAATTTCCTTACAAATTGTAGATAATGCCCCGACCACACTTTAAGATGACTTTTGCCTCCTGACCATTCTACCCTCATCCATGCTATGAAGCCTCTGGTAATGATTTTCAGTTGTTCTCCTCCTACCTATACAACCAAGAGCAGGACCTTGACATGGCACCCCTAGGTTCCAGGTACCAACTTGTCCCCTGTCATCTTCAACCTTTTCATGAATCATCTTGGCACTCTACTCACTGATAACCGCACATCATACAAATCTGCATGAAAGTCTCCTCTGCTGCAGACATGCACTGCCTTAAACACAGCCTGCACCTCATTCAGATGGATGTCCAGCATCAACCTAAAGCACAGCCCCACTGAAAAATAATTCCTGCTATTTGCAAAGCACAAGAAGCATGTGCTAGTGCAACCAGACGTACCAACATAAAGCTGGGCAGATTCGGACCCCTCCTATTACCCAATGTGAAGTCACTCGGATTCAGCCTGGACCAAACTTCACCCTCAAAGAACACATCAGCAAGAATACTATGATAGATTATACTAACGCTTGCTACTAAAGTAAGCGGTACTTTTCTTCCCACAAAAGCAACATCAGAATTGCCATCTAAGCCCTTGAACTCTACCAGAGACCTATTCCAGGGCCCCGGATAGCACACTCTGCTTCTCTTAAGGTCATTCGACACATCTCATCATGCCTCATCAAGGACCTAAAAAACATGACCACATCACCCTAACACTGCTAGAATTCTGCTGGCTCCCCTTGCCAGCCCGCACCATCGTCAAAGCCAACTGTATCATCTTCAAAGCTATCACAACTTTCATCAAGCTCTGCAGTGGATCTCACCACACCTTCAGACTGCAGTCCAAGTGCAAAAAGCAAGAATCAAGGCAGAATGCCTCTTTATTCATACACCCAGAATCTGGAATTATTAACCGTGTCCATCAGAGCCACCCAATCCTGCTCCAGTGCATGAAAAATCTGAAGACACATATTTTAAAGACCCCCTACATCATCATGAAGTATTAGTCCATTTCCGCATTCAGAGCCCTCCTTCACCTTCAATCTTTGGTTCACTGGATTTCCTTTGACCCTGTATAGCGCTCCACTGCCTTTCGGCTAGGTTAGCACTATACAAATTCCACAAGCATACATAGTGAGCCTCTAATGATAACTGGGCTTCAAACTCAAAAACCTGTGAACACTGATTTCGAAAGTATCAAGCTTGCTGATTAAAGGCATTGCACAAAGAGAGTTGTACCTCAGGATTCATAAAATAACTTGTTTGAAAAGCTCCACCACAGGGAAGATATCAGGGCAGCTAATTGGTTTCACTTCCTGCTGTTGCCTGGTTACAAACAGAAGCAACAACTCAGGAAGCAGCAGAAATGATGAGCGCAGAGTGGGCAAACGACTTCCTTTATAAACGTGTTTAAGTGTTAGTGTGACTAACCCTCAACTCATCAATGCTGTGTATAAAACAGACAATTATCAACAACACAGACACACTATTTTAAAGAATCATTCTTGACGTGCAGTGTGTAAAGCATGTTCTTTTGATGAGCAGATATATTAGAGCTTTCCATGGGAGAGACCCCTGGAAGAAATTAGGTCTCGAATGAACCCTAAAGGAAAAAATAACTACTCTTCCAAACAACATATGTTCTTGAAAACATGAGCGGAGTCTACTGAGTGCAAAAAAATAGGATATTGATTGTTTTCATAGGAATGTGTAAGTGAACAGATTCAAAGGAGAGCTCATCCGCTCCAGAAAGATGGATTGACATTTAGGAACTCAAACGGTGTTCAAAGCACAGCTCCTGCATGTGCTGCCAGGGG
This sequence comes from Pleurodeles waltl, assembly GCF_031143425.1. Classification (NCBI taxonomy): domain Eukaryota; kingdom Metazoa; phylum Chordata; class Amphibia; order Caudata; family Salamandridae; genus Pleurodeles; species Pleurodeles waltl. The sequence goes on from NC_090444.1 coordinate 1,752,046,678, forward strand.
TGACACTCATGACAAGGTAAAGGCAGGTTCTCTCCTTGGATGCGGACAACCTCTGGTCATCCTGGCAACAACTGACAATATATTGTAAGTTTTAAAGGCTTTTTCACTTCACAGACTGTTTTATTAGTTTCAAGTTTAGAATACATGTCTAGGGACCGAATGAGAAACAAAGGACCGCTATAGCTCGCAGACGTCTGATGAACACCTTCTCATGGGGGGGAGGGCTGAGGGAGGTGGATGACAAAAACCCACACACAGCACATGGATATCTATTAAAGCTATAGATCTCTATATGTATACCAAGCAGACTGTTCATGGGGTAGTAGGTTTCTGGATAACAGTTAAAGGGGCCATCCAGTGCAGAGAAAAAATACAGTTGCCTTTACCCAGTCCTGCATCCTCAACCATCACCAGTTGTTTGTTGATAAAGTGTACTGGGGGTTTGAGATGTAGTGTGCCCACATCACAAATGGCCTCTTTAACTTTAAGATGCAAAGCACCATAACTGTTATCACCTGGCCCAGGCAGCTACTCAACCTGCAGATCCTTCTACCTGGGGAGTGACGGTAGTCAGAATGAGCCCTCTGGCCTGGGAACTTCACAATGGCAAATGCCCTGGAAAGTGCAAAAACAACAGATGATGGACGGAACGGGAAACAAATCAAACATTCACCCCCAGTCACAGATCCAGGTTTAATCCATCAGTTTTATTGCTCACCAGGCCATTACAGTTTGAACGCAGCCATATGCAAATCAGTCTTGACCCTGCTCCTCATGGGAACAGTCCAGCCTGAACTGCCAGACCAGGTCCTCCCTGGACCAGAAACAAGCAACCTGGGACCGGTTTCAGGGTATCACCCCTCCTCAGCCGGGGTAGCATGAATCTGGTGGCATAGCGAGCACAGCACCCACATCTGGGCATACCCTTCACACTTAGGGCGACAAATGCAAAAACAACAGATGACGGTCAGACTGCAGAACAAACCAAACATTCACCCCAGTCCCAGATCTGGGTTTAATCCATCAGTTGTATTGCTCACCATACCATTTCAAGTTGCAACCCAGCCATATAAAAATCAGTCTTGACGCTGCTCCCCAGGGGTACAGTCCAGCCTGAACTGCCAGGCCAGATTCTCCCTGGAGCAGAAACAAGCATCCTGGGGCTGGTTTTGGGGTATCACACTAAACTGGACTGTTCCCATGGGGAACAGGGTCAAGACTAATTTGCATATGGCCAGGTCTAAACTGGGGTAGTGTGGTGAGCAAAAGAATTGATGGATTAAACCCAGGTGTGTGACTGGGGTGAATGTTTGATTGTTTCTGCATTCTGTCCATCATTTGTGTTTGTTTGCTTTTGTCACTTTCTAAAAGTGGCATTTCTACAATGGTAATAAACAAATCCACCTACACCAATAAGCAGGATTTTTCACTACCATTCCACATATACCAGACATGCCCAAGCTGTTCCTCTCAAATCAGAAGATACCACTTAGACATATGTCAGGGCATTTAAAATGAAAGCATATGAAAGGAGCAGCACTCACAGAAGTGAGAAACTAAAGAGGCTGTTTGTCACTACTAGGGCATGGAACACATGTGTCCTATCTTTTACAGACACAGCACCTTGTCCACAGGGCTATCTAGGGCCTAGGACGGGGGTGACTTGGGTGTAGTAAAAAGGGAGTTTAGGCTTTGGCAAGTGGTTTAGCTTGCCAAGTCAGTGTGGCAGTAAACTGTGCATGCAAGCCCTGCAGAGGCAGACCTGAGACAAGTTTAAAAGTCTAATTTAGTGGGTGGCACAATCAGCGCTGCAGGCTCACTAGGAGCATTTTATTTACAGGCCCTGGTTATATGGTATACCACTTTACAAGGGGCTTACAAATATGGTCACCCTTTCTTCACAGCCAAAGGTGCCAGCACGAGAATTGCAAGGGGGGTGCTGAAGTTTCCTGAGCACTGCTTGAGTACGAACCAGAAGGAAAAAACACTGGCTGATTGATGCTACCTGTATGCTGAGGAAATTGAAGGGGGGGTTGGATTGACTTGAAGAATGGGTAGTTGCCAATGTGCAAGAGGTGACACTGGAGCATATTTCCCAGGGAGAATGGATCCACGCCATGGGACACAGTGATTTTCTGTGAGAACCATGTCAGTTACTGTGTTCTGAATGGCTAAGGAGGGTGTTTTGAGAGATGACGTAGAGGGATTCAGAAATGTGAATGTGGAATTGTCTCTTGAAGGAGAGTTTTTGTTCCAGAAGAATTTGCTGGGTGTGGTTGTGAAATGTAAGGCTTCCTCTATAACATGTTGGGTCACATGCTATGTAATCTAGAATTCAGTTGGTCCACAACTGCGACAAGTGTGGCATAGTGAAGGCACGCAAACTGTTGAGAACAAAAATATATGTTTGTTGGCTAGTGTGTGCCTTTTATATTTTTCATGTGGGCAGAGCTCGCTGTGATTCCATAGGTTTTGACACTTGGTCTGGTCCTGTTGTGGCAAACATGTCACTTCTTTTTAGGCGTACCAATACTTACAGGGTATGTGAGAAGGACTAGAATGTGTGCTACAGATAGTATTTATCGAAAGCACCTGATCAATAAATCATTGTAAATTTTTGTAGACAACATCTTGGTCCAATTCCTTACAGTGTTTTAAAAATGATCGATGTAAGACTGGAAACCAGTGCAGATTCAACGGACTTGGGTAATTTTGTCTGAGGGTTGGGAAGTTGGAAGTCTGAAAATTGAACCCACAATTTGTTTAGTAGAAATGTCAGTGCTTCCGGATAAAGTCCATTCACATAATCTAGGCAAGAAGGAACAAGGCCTACTCTATGATTTGTGTGGGGGATCCTAGAAAATGGAAAATACACCTTTGAATTCTGTGCATGGTCATGTTTTGGGGTTCCACAGTTAGGACCAGGTCTAAGATGATTTTAAGGCATACTATGTCCATCAAGGGGGGTGCATGTTCTAGATCTGTATGGTAGGCTGGGATCCCATGTACAGAGAATTCTTTTTCACATCTTGGTATGTCATTTGTGTGAAGACTGGATCATTGGTGCAAACCAAGCTTTTGATCCCCATCCTACAAGAGGTGACTATAGAACCAGGAAATATATCAATCACAAATGCCCAAGGGTGTAACATGTATGGGCTAGGTGAGGCCCCACCCACCCAGTTGTAAAATAACATGCCTGATATCAGGTCAATCTATCAAGTAGGTAATAACCATAACCCCCTCTGATCCTCTAGGCAAATAAAAAAAACACATCACTGGTGATTCAACAGGTTTGTGATCCAAAGGACTCAAAAGGTGTCAATGAGAGTGTAGTATAGGGGAAATGATACAGCAATAAATAATAAATGGCCTGTAACAATAGCAGAGAAAAGATGCCTAGCGGCATACAAAGGAAAATGGAGAACTCTATAGCAGGGTACTTAAAAAATATATTTATATATACTGCATTTTAAACCGTAACAAAACCACAACCTCATGAAGAATCACTGCACCAATACAGTTGACTCACGAGAATCACAGTACACTCTTGCACTGCCCTTCCTATAGTGACCTAGCACTCGTCCCACCCTGCACAAAGTCCCACTCCAACTTGGGCCTATGTGTTGTTGGTTTTCATCACCGGGCTCATGTCAACCTTCACTTGTAGAGCCTCACTATCCCGGGCACTCCAAGTCATCCTTCCCTTGTGGTGCCCTCCTGTCTCAAGCACTCCATGGCCCCCCTACCAGGAAGCCTGAACCATTGGCCATTCTATTCTGTTGCCAAGCAAGTTTAGTCTGTTTTGCACCTGCAGATTATCACGTCTGTTAGGACAAGTTACGTCATGCGCTGTGACCCATTGAATTGTACCATCATGCACTTGGGGTTCCATTATATTTGTTGATTGTTGCCAATTACTAATATAACCTACCACCTGCAAGGCCTCATGTCTGTTGCATATCACACATGATTGTCCCCTGGGTCACTGGAATATTCCACACTTCTATGCAAACCCTCTTTTCTTCCAGCATAAACACCCCTCCTCTGCAACTCCATCTGTGTTTGGCCCCGTTCCAGTCCTGCGCAAGCATCGTTCCTGCACTCACCTCCTAAGTCTTCCAGATATTCCAGTGCTCTAGTCTTCCAAGACTTCCTGATGATCCAGTGATCCTGGTGTCTGAGATGCTTCCAGTGTCTTCCTTCATGATCTACGATTCTGCCTCTTCTTTAGCTTCTTGCACTGAGTTTCCTGTCGTCCTTGGATTCCAGTTAACGTACTTGACATGGCTAAGTACTTTCCCCTCAGGTTAGTGCACACTAATCCATAGAATAGCCAATAATTCAAAGACAGATTCCTCTGGAGGCATGAGCCTGTTTGATTCCTCTGTAGGCATGAGCCTGTTTTCAGACTTTGGACCCCCATGAGGCCCAGTGCTCTAGACTCTTTTATTGCAGCTCTCTGAACTTTATTGTACTTGAACTGAAAGTTTGTCACAGTGTTTTTTAGCAAGCTGTATCTTGTATTTTGGGAGAAACTTCTAGAAATCGAAGTTGCATACGAATTTGAATCTGATTTTTGTATGAGTAAATTGTTTCTGCTCTCTCATGCAATATTTATCATGAAGACTGTAAGTGTACATATAGTGTAAACAAATGATAGATCATTTTGAGTGGGAACTCATTGGTAACATTGCCTCTTGTTGTTTTTAGTGTATCACACCTGCATTGGGAATAACCAGGTCCAGGGAGTCCTGATCCTACCAGGCAGTGTATGAGACAGCAGAGCATATTTTCTTGTTTTATCCCATCCCCTGTCCCCTCTCGGGCAGTTATTGGGACCAGACAGTTGTTACTTGTTTCACTAAGCTGTCCTGGCTGGGGTTGGAGGTCCAGCATCTTCCTCGCTGTTGGGTCCAGGTGAGTGTGTGACACACAGCAACGTACCTCAATATATTAGAAGCTTACAGAATTCATTCTGCTGGACTGGAATCACCCTCAGCCACTGATTTTTCAACACACACATCCTGCATTAGACCCTTAGGGTCTAGGCCGCCCGCAATCTGAGCAACGTCAATGTATCTGCCTCCGTCCTAGCCCATTTCAGTAGATCCCTGATCCAGAGAACACTTGTCAGAAGCGTCAGTAGTTTCCAGGCAATGGTGAGCCATCTCTTAAACAGTACCAGTGACAGATCAACAAATGTGCATTTCATTCAGTTGGTCTACATGCAAGCCATGAGTCCCAGCAGGCACACCACAGGTGTACAGGGGACCGGGCGGCCCACTATCTCAGACACAACTGTACCTGTGCCCACATCAGCTGCAGCTCCGGGAACCCCACATCCATCCTTCTGCACCTTGGGCAATCCCTAAGCGTACCTCCAAACATGCGGAATAGAGTGAGGTATGTCTGATGCATGTAATTGAATCGTGTGAAGCGGAAGCATGTATTCCAGGACACACCCCCACAACTGGGCCACTACTTTACTCTAGCAACTACTTTACTCTACCACTACACAACAGCGATATCTACCTCCCACGTAGCGCCCTCCTGCCCAGACCATGAGTTAGTATCCCCATCAGCAGGGGCGAGGCAGATGACTCCAACAGGGTGGCACTCATGGATAATGTACACAAGGGCATTAGATGTGAGGAACTGACAATGTGGAATGCCGTTGAGCTGAACCACATCCTGGAATGTCCCTAATTTACCATCCAGGAACAAGTCCCCCACACATGACATCGCAGCCTGCCTCCATGCCTGGGCCTCAACCCTACTTGTCAAATCCCATATCTCAGGCAACACCCACAGGTACAGCTGGAGGCACACAGGAAAAGCTTGGCACCATTATGAACATAATGCTGCCAGCAGGAGCAAGCTATTTTCAACAGAGCAGTGATGGGTGCCCTTCTGTCTGCCGGTTGGAGTAGCCAAGTTATGCAAGGTATGTCACCCACACCATCTCACGCAGTTCATCACCAAGACCTGTGGCTCACCATTTCATCGACCGTTGCAGCTGTTTCGCCGCTCATTACAACTAGTAATTGGGAGCCCTAAGGCCCCCCTCCTACATAGACTGTTGCAACTTGCACAGCACCAATAGTCTTCTGCCACTTCCCCAGATAAGATCTGAGAGGAGACATACAACAAAAGGATCGAAGCACAGACATTGCCAATGCAGTGAAAAAGTATAGCAGCCAAGGCAGAATCAACATTTTTCCAATCACAAATCTGCCCAGCAGGGAGAGAGGAGGGGAGGTCAAGAATGGCAGAGAGGAGCGATTCAAGCACAATGCATTGCCTAAATTTCCCTCCAGCAAGGCAGACTCTGCATGGTACACATGCACCCTCAAATATTTAAATGTGTTGTATTGGCAGACTAGTTGAGCCGAAGGATCCTCTGGGTGCCAATCAGGTTGCACCCACCTCAGTGGGAACAAGCAGGTCTTAGGCCAATTAGCATGAAGGCCCGAAAACTTTGAGAAAGCGCCTATCAAGCCCTCAAGTTGGGGCAGAGTCACCACCACATCCTGTAGATACACCAGAGCATCACGAGCATATACGGAGATCATATGTCATCAACCCATCGCCCACATCAGCAGCCTTGGTTCGAAGGAAACACGTGAGGGGCTCCATGGCAAGTGTGAAGAGCAATGGGGATAATGGACAACGCTGATAGGTGCCCCTGCCAATGGGAAATTGATTAGATATGGTTCTGCAGTCTTGACCCTGGCCGATGAGCAGCTATAGAGGGTCTAGATCCACCTAATGAACACAGGGTCCACCTTCAATTTCACCAGGATGGCCAGGAGGAAAGGCCACCTCAACAAGTTGAAAACTTTTTCAATGTCTAGCAACACTTCTAAGAAGTCCGACTGAAGGGTGGAGGCATCCCCCATGAGCCCAACCAAGCACCTGACATTCAAGAATGAGCTCCTGTCAGGGATAAACTGATGCTGGTCTGAATGGACCAGGATAACCATCAGCGGCAGCAGCTGATTCACGAGGACCTTGCTCAGAGTCTTACAGTCCAGGTTTAGGAAGGAGAGAGGCCTGTAGGACGTCCCATCTGTGGGGTCACAACCTAGTTTTGTAGGAACGCAGGGATGGTCTCTGCTGCATGCGCAGCGTTATATACCTGCAGCAGTTTGGGGCACAGGTGGGTGCTGTAAGCAGAGTAAAATTCAGCCGACAACCCATCCATACTTAGGCCCTCATTATGACTTTGGCAGTCTCTGAGCGAGACCGCCAAAGCCATGTGCGCCAGAAGACCGCCAGTGCTGGTGGTCTTCCGCCCGCCATATAATGGGTACTGCTGGATTTCCGCCACACTGTGGGTAGATATCCAGCAGTAGCCATGCTGGCAGGCAGTTGTGTTCTGGCGTTGCTACCACCTGCACTGCCCCACCAGTAGGACGCCGCCAGATGTATTACGACCATTAATACGGGCTGGCGGGGTGCTGCCGGCGTTGGCAGCGCCCCTTCCCATTCCCTGACGGGTGACCTCCTTGCCAGACAAGGTAAGTCAGGCGTCCGACAGGGGATGGGGGTGGGAGGGTGTGGGGTGTTGTGTGTGGTGTCTGCGTGTGTGCATGAATGGGTGTGGGTGTGAATGCGACTGTGAGTTTTGTGGTGTATGTGTGGCTGTCTGCGTGAGTGAATGCATGTATGAATGTTGAAGTGAGTGTGTGTTTGCATGTCAGTGTGTATGCGTGTTTGGATGTTTGTGTGTATGCGTGCCTGAATGCATGTGAGTATGTGTGAGTGAATGTGTGTATGGAAGTGTAGGTGAATGAGTGTATGCATGGTGTGTGTGGGTGTCTGTGTTCATGTATGCAAGGAGGGGGGTGGGGCGCACTATGTGAGTTGGGGGTGCTATGTGAGTAGGGGGTGTGGAAACTACGTGAGTAGGGGGTGGGGGCGCTATGTGAGTAGGGGGTGGGTGGTGAGGGGTGCTATGTGAGTAGTGGGGGCGCTGTGACTGTTGGAGTGTCAGGTGCCTGCTGGGGTGGGGGGCGGGAGCTGTCTACCGGTGACATGGAAGGAATTCCCTGGCACAGGTAGCCCTATCGCCATGGTTTTTGTGGCAGTTGTGCTACCGCCGTGTAAACCATGGCGGTAGGCCAGCTCCTATTACCGCCGGCAGTCCTCTGTGGACCGCCGGGTCGGAGATGAACATCTCCAGCCCGGCGGATCATACCGCCATGGCGGTATGAGTGGCAATGAGGTGGGTTGGCAGCGGCCAACCCGCCACACTCATAATGTGGCGGTCTTCACCACAAGGCTGTTGGTGGTGATACCGCCACATTAACCCTGGCGGTCGGATACTCTGTTTGCGCCAGATTTGATACTCTGTTTGCGACGGATTTGCGTCATTTTATTTCCGCAAATTTGGCGCAAACTTAACTCCATATTTATACTTTGGCGCTAGACGGGTCTAGCGCCAAAGTTATGGAGTTTAAGTCATTTTTTGTACGTGAAAACCTACCTTGCACTAACGACATGCAAGGTAGGCGTTCCTGTGCAAAAAATGACTCTAAAGCATGTGCGACTTATTTATCCTCTGGCGTCAAAATGACACACAGGAGGAGGATGGCCTTAAAACCTGGCACCCAGCCGGATTTGTGCTGTTTTTTAACGCCTGGGTCAGGGCAGGCGTTAAGGGACCTCTGGGCTCATTTCCATGGTGGGAGACCATGGAAGCAGTCCACAGGTGCCGTCCCTGCACCCAGGGACACCCCCTGCCACCCTCGCCTACCCCTGGAGGACACCCATGGATGGGGGAACCCATCCATAGTGAGTGCAGGTAAGTATAATTTTTTTTGTTTAAAGTGTCATGGGGGGGGCTAACTTGGGCCCCCTTACATGCCACTGTGCCCAATGGCCATGCCCAGGGGACAGAAGTCCAATATTATTTACTCTGACCTGACTTGCACCATTCTTTGGTGCACAACCCCCAGTCTTCCCTTCGCCTCCACTGCCCGGTTAGAGTCGTTTATTTCTACGCTAACCAGGCCGCAGTGCCGGCTAACGTCATTCCATAAATAAGGCGCCCGGCTGGCGCGTTTGAATAGCGTTAGCCGGCGGTAAACTTTTTGACACAAATCTGCCCAAGCGCTGATTTGCGTCAAAAAGTATAAATATGGGCCTTCGTGTCTTATTGCGAGCCATCTGCGCCACGGACTCCCAGAATCGCCTCTATCTGTAGTGGATCAGTCACCCTGCTGCGCAGCAGCAGGTTAATGCAGGGCAGCAGTATATCTCAGCAATAGGCTAGCAAGTGGTCGGTGTCCTGCTCGGTAGTCGGTGTCCTGCTCGGTGGCCGGTGAATATAGTGCAGTATTGTAATCTACAAAGGCTGCATTAATATCAGCCTGAGATGTGACCACAAACCCATCAGGGCGCGTTATCACAGCTATAGGACTATGTGGTGGCTCACACAATGACCATGCCAACTCCCTCCCAGTATGATCGCCCGCTGTGCTGCCTGGTTAAGTAGGCCATCTAGTCTAACAAACCAAAGCAGCAGAGAAGTACTATGTGCCTGCAGTACCCTGCTTGGGTGAAAGGGCAAGCAAATCTCCAAACACCGCATATCAGTTTAGGTGCGTATGGTGTCTGGTCTGTTTCACCCCCACAAAGTAGCAATTGTACCTGGTCACAACTTTGAAGGCCTCCCATTCCATCTGCTGGAACTGGGACGACCCTTCATTGTCTGTGAAGTAGTATGTATTTGAGCACCCATCATTTCCCAAAAGGGTACGTTGGTGTGTGCTTCTGGATAAAGCCTCCACATGGGGAACGCACCACCTCCGGCGGCAGGTCCTTCTCCCACCTCGCCGCCAAGACCTGGAACTCCCTCCCCACCAACTTATGCAAGACCCAGGACCTCCTAACCTTCAGAAAACACCTTAAAACATGGCTTTTTGAGCAGTAACCGGCAACACCCCCCCCCCAACAGCGCCTTGAGACCCTAACGGGTGAGTAGTGAGCTTAAGAAATTATTTGATTGATTTGATTGATTGATCTTGGCCCTACTTTTGCCCCAGTGCAAAGTTAGTTTGAGGTGATTGTGGTCTGAGACAGTGTGGGCCAGATATTCCAAGTCAGTGACCTTTGCCACCAGCTCCCTACTTCAGAGTAACAAGTCAAAGCGCGTATGCATCTGGGAGTAAAAGGAGTATTCGTGGCCTGTCAGATTCCTTGCCTGCTACACACCCTGTACCTGCAAATCATGCACCCAGCGCCAGAAGGCATTTGAAGCTGCTGCACAGGTAGCTCTGAGGAGCAGGGTTGTTGAGGGGTCCCTATCCGTATCCAATACACAATTGAAATCACCCCCCTCATTACACGGTATCAGTGGGTCATGCAAAAGCAATGGGGTCATGCACTCTAGGAAACAGCCAAGTCTGTGTTGGGTGCATAAAGAAAGGTCACATTCTAGGAACAACCAGCCACCAACCCTTCAAGGCCCTGTAGAGGGACCCCTGGTGCTAAACATATAAGCGTGCCCCTGGCAAACACGAAACAGCAGCATATATCTGGCCCCCCACCTCTCACATAGCTTCACCAGATCTGCCACAGTCAAGTGTGTCTCCTGGAGGCATGCAATCTGAATGTGGTTGTGCCTGAGGTATGAGAACACCACATGACGCTTATGGGAAGTGGCCATTACCCTCATGTTCCATGTAAAGAAGTTATAGTGATGTATGTGTGTGGGTGTGTTGTCAGGCATGACCGTGCTGCAAGTGAGCCTGGCAGCAAACCTCAGGGAGCCAACCGGGGTCACACCATCCCCCTGACTATGAGTGATGCAGTACCACATGATCGCATGGCCTTGTGGGGCTGAGCACCCATGTGCAGCCCTCTAACCCCTGGCCAACAGGGAGGACAGTGTCTGGGGAGTGAAACTCTGCATGATGCACTACAAGGGATACAAACTGTATTGAACACAACCCCAATGGAACTCCCACCCCGGCATCTCTCTGTGTACATCGCATGCCAAACAATAAACAATAACACATAAAAAGGTAAACCTATTGCAAGAAGGTAGTCCCATCTCCTTTGGGATATGTGGGGTGTCACAGCATTAGCTCAACAGTAGTGCCCAGGGGCAACCACCCATTCAAAGCATCTCTCCACAACAGCAACCCCAGCAGGTTACAATGCTCACCCAGACATAAAGAACAACAATGACACAATGCACCATGGGGCAGTAGTCAAAGGATAGGTTCAGAAAGTCTGGGAGTAACGTTTGGTCCAATTCCCCGGGAGGTGTCCGATGTATGTGGTCCAGTGTCTGATTCTGAGCCCTGGTCCGAGTCCAGCACTCCAAAAGGGTTTCAACTATGTTTGGGCACTGCCACCACCACTGGTGCTCGTTCCTCCATTGCCTGCTGCATCGTAGGGTGACCACTTGGCCTCAAAGAGTGCTGCCTGTGCTGAGCACCCTTCCACCCCCTTGAAGCTCAGTGCAGTCATTCTCAAGAAGTGGGACCCCCTTTTGTTGCAACCAAGCCCAGGCCTACCCTGGGTTTTGGTAAAGGTGTGTCATGTCACTATCCACCACACGCAACCTGGGTGGGAAGAGCAGGGCATACTTCCTGCCCAATGTGCACAGCTGGTGCTTCTCTGCCATATAGGAGTTTCAACGCTGTTGGATCTCCCCTGTGTAGTCAGGATAAGCTGTGATGACAGCCGCCTTGCAGTTCCTCTGTCCGTTTCTTTGGAAGAGTTGCAAAACAAGGTCGCTGTTCAATTCAACAGTCTGACAATCACTGGGTGAGGGCCCGAGCGGGGGGGGGGGTGGGACACCGCGGGACATGAGTCCTTCCAATAGAGAAGAACTTGGGAAGGTGGCCCTTCAGCACTCTGTTCGACAGCCATCCCTCCAGGAAAATCAGCATGTTGGGGCCCTCAGAGCGCTCCCAGGTGCACAGAAGGCAGATGTTGTACCGAGAGCGGCCTTACGTATCCTCGGCTCTGGATTACAACTGCGAGACCTCTGTGCACAGGAGTTAGAGCTGTGATCTTCTTGCAGCGTTGAACGCATTGACATAAGGGACGATTCCATCTCATCCCCTTGCCCCACCAATTTTCTGTGGTCTAATCGGAGGAGATTCATCTCTATGTCAACAGCACCAGTTTTGGACTCCAGAGAGGCACTTGTGTCAAGGACTGCTTGCAGGATCTTTTCAAATTATCTAGTGTGGCTGCTCAGAGTGGCTGGTCAGAGAGGTTTCCAGGGTACTTAATAGGCCACCAGCAGCAGGTGTCTGTGGCATTAGGAGTTCCGCAATGTCACTGTGTGCCAGAGGAGGTAGCCTGCCCTGCTTAGGTTTCACCATTGCTGCAGGCAGAGTTACGAGACACAGTGAACACCAATACAGACCTTAGAACGTCACTAAAACCCTCAGCCGTGAGGGTGAGCAGAGGGCAACAAAAGATGCACCTCCCGTGGGCACAAGGGATGAAAACAAGGTCCAGGACTTGCACTGCCCTCTCCCAGGGCTCCTTAAAGGCACAGGCATGGAGCACCCCCGAGATGCTACTTAGACAAGGCAAGTACCACCAGACTCTGTCAGTCTCCAGCAATATGGAGGTGCTGAGGATAGGGAGCACAGCATACAGCGTAGATGTGACACCTGCCCAGCGTTCCAGCCACTCTCATCCAACTTTTCATGCAGCATCCCCAGGAATGCAGAGTTCCAGCATGCTGGGGATTGAAGAGGGTGCCAGTCTTAGGGGGTGGGCAGGGGTAAGGGAATCAACCTTATTGCCAGCAGCTCAGCGCGTCCATTCACTCACTCCACTTCAGGTCTGGGGGAGAATGCACCACCAGTGATGCAGGGCCTCTGCAGCGCACAACAAATTGACCCGCAGGGCCTATGCCTCAGGTCCTGTGTCAAGGCCCATATCCGCACCCATATCCCGCTCCAGCCGCCTCCTCTGATGTGCGCGGGCCACCATTGAGCGTAGGCACCCCCACGGTGATGGGCCCATGTGGGACACCTCTAGCTGCTCCTATGGCCACCTGGCATGCCCCCTTGGAGGACGCTGCCCGCTGTGCTTGCAGCCTGGAATGCCAGCAGCCCTGGCAGTGCCTCAAGCCCAACTCCCGGCGGCCAAATTCTGGGGACACCACTCAACCTTGTTGTCTGACGATGAGACTCACGGCCCATGGTGGCCCACCTCAGGCCTGATCAGCTCTGCCTGAGTCAGCCATAGGGGCGGTGCAGGCCTTCAGCCCCATTCGATGGAGCCTCTGTCTTTCTTTCCACCACTTTTCTACCGTCTTTGCACCCTGCACACCAGGGATTTGGCACACATGGGCGGGGCGCGAATGTGACAAGATTCTGCCCTGGGCCCAAAATGTAGCTCAGTGAGTTGCCTCCACTCCCTTTGTCATGTATGACACACCCTCCTTAGTAGGTAATTGTTAGACTTTTCAACCTTGGCGTGTTCTCCCTTAACTTTTTGCTTCTGTTCCCCAGGTTGTTGATACATTGTGAGTAAACAATTGAAATAACATAATGTACTGACTGAAATTAGCCTCACTACTGATGCCATATTAAAATATTGATTACACGTTAGGGTTAAGAGGCCTGTTTTCGCATTAAATTATTGTCTTGCACAAGATGCCAGTTTCCTCCACTGCAGATGCTGTAAGTTCCCAGAAGCCTTCTGTTAGCTACTGAATAGGCATTTGTTAAGTATTAGAAACTGATAGTGAGGTTCTCACTGGGAGGAGAGGAGATGGCAGGAAACGCCACTCCTGGGAAGAACCGTGTGTCTCCAAGATGTGCCTAGTGTATCATTTCAAGGACTCAAATTCTGTGCTTCCTTGTGAAGACATCAGAAACTATAGAGTTTACCTGCTCCTAGAGTATACTGAGCATTCATTGGTTGTTGGGAACAGGGAATACATAATTTGTTACCAATAATGTTTTTGATTAATGAGTATGTGTTCCTTTGATTAGAGCAGAGCAGGACTGGATAAGAGAGACCCCTCTGAGCCCTTCCCTTTTTCACCCAGACACTGGGGGGCTTATTTATGAGGCTCTTGTGCCACCTCAGCATTATTGTTTTTTTTACACTGCGGCAGCGCAAAAACAACTCCAAATCTACAAAGTGACATTAAAGGCCTCTAGCGCCACTTTTCCTTTTCACCCCTGACCGCCAGCTACTGGCAATGATATGCAAGTTAGGCATTCCCAGGCAAAAAGCCACGCAGTACTGATGCAGTGAAATTTACATTTCACTGCGTCGGTCTGCAACTTCGTTGCGTCAAAAATGTAAAGCCTGCTCAGAGCAGGCATTAAACTGGCGCATGGCTTTTACCTATGTGAGCCTTCCACGCATTGCTGAAGTAGCGTGATTTTTTTTACACTAGTCCAGCAATGCGTTAGGTTAGTGCCAACAGATGCATCAGAATTTCTCACGCATCTGTGAAAATGTGCACCATGGAGCTCTGTATTGTAAATACAGCGCATCCATGGCGTCATTAGGGAATCGTTAGGCAGCGTAAGAAATCTGATGCATCGGAGCCGATACGTCAGTTTCATGTGAATGAGGCCCTAAGTGCGCCTGCTGATTTATAGCTTATCTTGCTTTGAAATACTGACTAATGTATTATTTGATTCTGTAATGATGGTGACTAAATACTAATACTGACTGAATACATAAATTGATTTTAATTAATTTTTTAATAAAGCGCTTTAACTCACACTATTTGTCTTCATTGATTCTTGCGAAGCCCCAGTTGGACTTTACTTTTCATGGGGTTTGAGGTAAATGAATGCTCTCTTTCAATTCTCCTTGTCGACGAACAAAGGTGCACACAACCAGTGCCAGGTTTTTTTTAATGATTATACTCGAAGACTAAGAAACAAGAATCTCTTCCGTCAATGGTTGCAGGAATGTCATGCGTTTCACCCAAATTGTGAACTAACTTCTATAATCACAAGAACAACTGAATCAAACAAGCGTGCTCTGCAGAACAACCCTAGATGCCTTCATCATCTTGCTGGCTTAAGTAGAAGCCCTACTTAAGCCAGAAAGCTCTGCGACAACCTAAGTGCATTCTTTTTGAAACAGTAGGAAATCTCGAGGAATATTTTGCTCAGCACAACTCAACTCTGTTCCCTGTCACCCTAAAAATCTGGACTCCAGTGCGTCTAACTTGCACGGCTCCCAGATCCCATCATCCCACCATGGAGTGGCTTCCTTAACCGCCCGCAGGAATATCCAAGTCTGCACTCATGCTTGAACTCACGGGAAAAACTTTACTCCTCTCCTTAAGAAAGTCTCCACTAGGCTGCTTCGCACTATGTCATTATTTTCTTATTGCTGGGAGGGCTTTCCTTTGGTCTCCAAAATCACTGAAAGGCTTGTGTTTCCTGATTTCTAGCCCAGTAATACACACAGGTGCAGCGTCCACTCAACTAAACTCAGAAACTGACAAATGTTTATTTCTGTGGAGCAGTTGACGGGTGTGGGTTGTTTGCTGATCACTACATATTGGAAATCTCTTCACTGCCAGCATCACAAGGATTACACAACATCAAATAAACATCTTAGATTGAAGAAAGAAGGGCATATTAACGCACAGCACATAAAAACAATTAAAGCAACAGATAGCGTCCTAATTAAAGCGCATAGTGACAAAAACACTCAGCGATGGGTCAAGACCAATACATTCATAGGAATAAAAGTACAGCAGCAGATCAATGAGCAGGAACTCAGCAGACAGATAGCAGCAAGGACACATGTCCATCAGCACCGATAACAGCGGGAAACCTCAGGGATGCATTCGTGGCCATCTAGCATCTTGGCCACAAACCTGAATTGAGTCCCCATTAAAAGACCTTGTCAAGAATCTTGTTTCTTCAGTGGAGTTGATCCTCTCTTTTTTTATTGAGTATATTTGAGATCAGACCTATGCACATTCATAAATACAATACACAGTATTTTAAAACACCACTCTTTACAAGGATCCAATGGAAGTATGTCGATACAAACTGACACTTCCTGAGGCAAAAATTAGAGGACAATCGGCATTTTGTTCTTTTAGTATTCTGTCACTCAGTGCTTAATTTGAGCCGGTGGTTTCCGGTGCGGGGAACCGAAACTTATTTTTGAGGGCCGGCACTTATTTTTTTCCTCAAGCATTTACTGCGAGCAAAAGACTAATTTGGAAAAGACGGTAGCAGAGAAAAACAAAAAAGCTTCACAATGGGGGGAGAACACAGAAAGCTGCAACAGTGAGATGAGGGCCAGGGAGTGGTTGTAAATGGGTTAAAGAGGCCCGCGATGCCTTCAGGATTGTTACCTCAGTATTCCGTGGTCACACATTTAATTATAGCAGCCGTATGTTTATGAGGAAAGCTTTGGGCACCGGCACCTTTTTATTCACAAATTAATGTCACTCCGGTATGTGCGTCGCCTTGCATACCGGGAATTACGGTAACCAAATCCTGAGTTCATCCATCCATCACACAATGATTCCTTTAGGTGTGAAATTGAGGACTTTTTTCATCGTTCTCGGCATTAAAAAAGCCAGAATTCTCAACAGTGGCATTTTGTGGATGCAAAGGCAAATCAACAACGTGGCAATATGGCCTAACAATCAGTGCTCCCAAGTTTGAAACTGGGTAACCAGGTTCAGGTCTCAATGTTGGCTCAATATTGAGCGATTCTGGGCAAATCATTAACTACTGAATGAATCAAATACATTTACATGTAAATTATGTATATCTATATTTCTATCCATCCATCCATCTATAGGTCATTTGTTGTGGTGGCACGTATCATAACAAGCCTAAAGATAGGCAATGTCAGAGCTCGCTACTTGAGCATATCAGCCGAGCTATTAAAATCTGATCACATTACAGCAGCCAGGAAGAAATTGCACTGAGTCCAATTGCAAGAAAGGATTTGTTTTATAGCACTCTGGGCCAGATGTAGGAAATTCAGAGTTTGCGACTTGCAAATTGCGAGTCTGAGGGACTCGCAATTTGCAAGTCGCAAACCCGGATGCAGGAAGGTGTCCCTGACACCATCTGTGAATCGCAAGGGGGTCGCAAAGACCCACCTCATTAATATTAATGAGGTGGGTCGCAATTTGCGACCCCCTTCCGATTCGCAGCACTCACAGGGATGGTGGCCTGCTGGAGACAGCAGACCACCATGTCTGTGACTGCTTTTGAATAAAGCAGTTTTTTCTGTTGTATTGCAGCCCGTTTTCCTTAAAGGAAAATGAGTTGCAATACAAACGAAAAAATGAAACGTTTAATTTTTTCAGAAATAATGTTTACAGGACCATTCACAAAGGGGAAGGGGTCCCATGGGGATCCCTTCACTTTTGCGAATGGGTTAGCACCTAACTGCGAATTGCTAAGCAATTCTACATCGCGATGCGAATCGCAAATAGGAAGGGGAACACCCCTTCCTATTTGCGAGTCGCATTCCCATTTTGTGAGTCAGTAACCAGGTTACCGACTCGCGTAATGGGAATGAGCATCGCGATGTGCTTTTGGCATGGCGCAAACAGCGAATTTCGCTGTTTGCGCCATGCAAAAAGCTTCGTACATCTGGCCCTCTGTTTGGGGCACCCAGCGCTTTCTCCGGTAGCAACATCGTTAATTAGGGCTCGTGCCAAGGGGTAGATATGATCAGTTCTGTGCTAATTCTGTTCTTGCTGCAGTCCCAAGGTACAGGCGAGTCCAGTTGGGTGGCGAGGCAATTGTATTCATTTCTTAACATTTAATAATACACTTAATTAAGCAAAATAAAATTCTTAACTTATTTCTAAAAATATTAAAAATATTTAAATTAAATACATAACTTTTAACCATGTTTGCTAAAAAGTAAATAGATAAATGTTAGTTAGAGTGTTGTATTTTAAATAATTGTTTAACAACTAAAATGTGTAAATTAAATTAGTATTTTAAACTCTTTTAATATTTACTACACATTTTTTTATGAAGTGAGTTAATGAGCTCCCAAAAAAAATTCTTGCCAGAATAATATGAATTATTCAAATGACGCTACATTCATGTCATACCTAAGAATATATTTTTTAAATAATGAACTTTATTAAATTACCCTACATTGTCTTACAAGTAGTTCTCCAACCCGGTGGTAGAGATTGCCACCAAAAGGTGAAAAGGTACTAGTAGTAACTTTATACTTATAACTTCTGTTGAAAGAGGCTCCACCTACTCATTGGAGGGCATAGAGACCAGTACATCTATAGCTAGGTGTAGATTTCCACTTAGTAACGGTGAGTAGCAAACATGTGGAGAGCTACATCTAAGTGTAGGAGCAGCTCTACACATGAGTAAATATACACATGTATATTTATCTTTGTTAATCAGCCCCTGAATGTCCACAGTAAATAGATGCCCAAAAAGTACATGATGCAGCTGAAATGCTGTTTAGTTACCATGAACAAAGAAATGACAAATAGTTGTGAAACACCAAGGTGATGTTCAAAACCCAAAACACTATTATTGTAAAATATCATTAACATAAGATCTTAATTCAGAGAATTTAAGCACCACAGTGCTATGCAAGCACTGTAAATTTGTGCAATGCTTGAACCATTAATCTTTAGAAATGTGTTGAAAGGTGATTGCAATAGTTAGAAGAGGATCTGGCGAGCCATTGCCAAGAAGGTCCGGACCCTGGGGGTTTACAATTGGCAGGGAGCCCACTGTTGGAAGAGGTGGCAGGACCTGAGATGGTGGGCCCGGAAGATGGCAGAGGTCCAGCTGGGGCTGTCCTCCCAACGAGGACTGGGTGCCCATCGGATCATGATCCCCCTAATGGGCGCATTTTAGCAGTGGCCAGCCCGCAGTGGGATGGGTGTTTAAGGACAGCACAGCAACCACAAAGGGGTGAGTACAAGGTAAATTCATGCCTGACCCTTTGCAAGGTGATTGAGTGGCGGGCAGACTGCTCCCCCAGACAATGTGGAATGTGTCATGTGTGACAGATCATCTGGGATCAAATTGGTGTAGATGGGCCATGTGTTTCCAACTGATGTGCTCATCCTTTTGGAGCTAGGACCTTGGATTTAACTGTTGGGAACCCGCAATCCAATTGCACAGCAGGGAGCACATATGACTGTGATTAGTGTACAAATGTTCTGCTTTACCTACTCTGGTGGGTGTTAGTTTCCACCAACATTTCACTCCTCCCTAAAGTCACAGTCCAAAGGTAGGTAGGATGTGGCTCACTGTACACTGCCATGTGTCTGGGAATATGTGTAGGTTGACATCTGCAACTCATGGGCAAGTGTTCTCCATTGTATGTTGGGTGCTAGTGCCTCACAGCAGTCTGTGATGCAAGGGTGTCCATCATACACGTGACATGACTTTCATGGCAAAATCTTGGCAACTGTAACATACTACTTTCCCTTGGTAAGTAAGGAATGTGCTTTGTCATGGGTGATGTGTAATCAGTGTAGCCAACATTCCAGTTGCCTATGTGTCTACATGTTCTCCATTCCCAATAGGATACATAACAATGCATTAGATGTAGGCATGTGCTAGCCATGCAGATGGGATGATTTCTGGAATCTCTAACATATATGTCCATGAGGTCCTGTTGTCGTAAAATATACATCTGCAATAACTGTCTATTTACTGTGATGCCCCAGACAGGACTGTATCACTATCATATGTTGTCAGACATTCATATCTCATAGTATGTCATTAGTCATGTGTAAAGGCAGTAGCCATTATGGACATGACAGGTAGGGCCCGGGTGTGGATCCACGTCATGATCATTTGTACCCTTGATGTGGACTGTTGGTTGTAGGTGCACCACACCTGCGTGTGGATTGGGAATTGTGCCCTGACTTCTGAGATGCATTATGGATTGACTTGCAGTGATGTTTGCATCACATGTGCTTGGGCATCAGGGAATCATTCACAGACAGAAGGCATACTTGCCATGTCTGATATGTGGTTAGTGTTGTAGCTTCTCGTTGTACAACAATTAGGTGTCCATCAGTTAGTGATAGCAAGGTCTGCACAGTACAGTTGTCTACTACAAACACACTCAGAAGTAAACATGGAAATGGGTGTGAGACATTGGTAGGGGCTATCTTGGGCCTTACAGGATCATTCTTGTGTGTATCCTGGCAACATCTTTTCATGATGTTTAGGACCTGACTTCATTGTTCTTCCTTGCAACACCACATGTGGGGCATGTCTGAGTGACCTTGCTACTACCTCCTGGACTCAATGTGGGAAGGTGTCACTTGTAGGACTGTACATTGTTGGGATGTCTCCATAGTGACATGGGTGTTTCCATGTTTCTTAATACAGGTATGGCATATTTCAAACAGTGTTGTCTGCATCTGTTATTGTTGATACATTACACCAATGCAAGTTGGATGTGTACATAGGCTTGTTTCTGTGTAATTGGTAGGGTATCTTCCAATGGGATTTAATTGGTGGCTACTTGTTAAACCTGGCAGCTTTTTGGCATGTCTCCCTGTCTTTTTGCCTTCTGACCTCCATTTTTTATGGCGTACTGGACTCCGTTTTTGCTGGTATATTGTCTCTGAGCACTTTACCACTGCTAATTAGTGCTAAAGTGTAAGTGCTCCCTATATAAATGGTACTGTTGATTGGTTTATCCATCATTGGCATATTTGATATCCTGGTAAGTCCCTAGTAAAATGCACTAGAGGTGCCTAGGGCCTGTAAATCAAATGCTACTAGTAGGCCTGCAGCACTGATTGTGCCACCTATATGAGTAGCCCTGTAAACATGGCTCAGACCTGCCACTGCAGTGTCTGTGTGTGCAGGTTTGAACTGCCAATTCGACTTGGCAAGTGTACCCACTTGCCAGGCCTAAACCTTCCCTTTTACTCTATGTAAGCCACACCTAAGGTCGGCCCTATGGAGCTCCATGGCAGGGTGCAGTGTATGTTAAAGGTGGGGCATGTACTGATGTGTGTTACATGTCCTGACAGTGAAACTTCCCTTTGAGAACAGATAGAAATATGGACTTTAGGGTCTCTGAACTCATACTTTAAAAATACGTCTTTTAGAGGAGTTGGTTTTCAGATTGTCAGTTTGAAAATGCCACTTTTAGAAAGTAGGCATTTTCTTGCTAAACCATTCTGTGACTCTGCCTGTGGATTCCCCGCCTGGGCCAGTTTGACAGTTGGGCTGTTGTGAATTCCCTCTAGACAGTGACACAAAGACGTCTGGGGGTAGCCTGCATATCCTGATGAGCCATCTGAACTAGAGAGGTCACTCACTTTTGAAAGAGCCGTGCCTGCCCTCACACAATGCAGACTCCAACCATCTGGTGTGTGTCTGTGGCCATGCCTGGACAAGGAAGGATCTTACAAACACTTGAGACTTTGCTTTGAAGTTTACCAACTCAAAGGCAGAAAGGGTATTGGACCCAAAACTCCAGACTTATTAGAATCTTTCTGGAACCAAGAGGAACCTCTGCCAAGGAGAAAAGCTGAAGCACTGGAGGAGGAGTACTGTCCCTTTGCTGTGTTGCTTTGCTGGTTTGGCCTGCAGTTGCTGCTTCTGCCTTACAAAGGGTGAACTTTGCTGTGTATCCTGCTTGAGAAAGTTCTCCAAGGGCTTGGAGTAGAGCTTTTCTCCTGTTGGAAATCTCAGGGATATCAAAGACTTCAGTTTCATCTTCCTACAGCACTGGGAACGGTGTGCTTTGTGCTGTTCAAGGAGAAAAACCACTGCAATGCCGAATGCCGCCGAAGATGCGCTGGCCTACACAGTGACCTGCCGATGCACAATGGAGCTGCACTGCTCCGCTTCCTACCGCGACCCTGGTCTCACCAATGCCATCATCGGACGAATTTGCTGAGCCGCTGCTCGCACAGTGACCTGGGGCCTCGCACCCCGGCATCGTCTGCTCACACTGCAGCCTGGGCATTCCCGAAGACAACGCTCCTGCTGACACCGACGCTGCTGCCTGCACTGTGGACTGTGGACACCGCTCGTGAGGAACACGAAACACCGTCCCATCCCGAACCCCAGCCCCGGTCCACCGACTCTAGCACCATCGACTCCAGTGTTGTCCACAGATGTCCCTGTCTACACTGCGACCCATGGATGCCGCACGGAGCCGATCCTCACCGCCGACTTGTGCCTACCAACGGCAGCGCTTCAGCAACAACGACACCACTGCCTGTACCGTTACCTGGTGACACCACACGTCGCACCGTCCGCAGCCCTGGTCTCACCAATGCCGCTGGATGCCATCACCGAGCCTACAGAGATCTTTTCAGGCTTTGGCCTTCACACTGACGGCAGGCAGCCACCCCTTGTCTTCCGCCCCCCCTTCACCTTCCTCTTCCCAGTACAAATCCCTCCTTCCCTGACCCTCCCAAAGCACACAGACAGACTTGCATGCATCCACCTCAACAGACAAGGGTAGCGCATACAAACATAAACACCACAAGACACACCGGCATGCACAAGACACACCGGCATGCACACAGACAAAATCCACCTGCAGACACAGCAACAGTCACAACTTGCCCTGACACCCCCACCCTCAGCATCACACAGGACATCTGGCACACCTACAGACACCACATCAACAGTCACTGATACAGCCACCACACCCATCCTACCCACAGACACCATGCCAGCAGACTCTCAGACATCCACCCAAGTCCCCACACCCGCAGAAACCACAACCACAGACACACCTACATGCAGTACATCCACCATACCTGCAATCACCACCCCAACAGACACCCACCCACACACCATGGCATCCCCCCGCACCACCACCCCCCTCAGCCTAAAACACATAAACCACCCAACAACTGCATTATGTGAGTTTGTATGCAGTGCTATTGTCCCCTAAGGGAAGGATGTGTGTTGTGTGATGGGTATTGAATGTT
This sequence comes from Pleurodeles waltl, assembly GCF_031143425.1. Classification (NCBI taxonomy): domain Eukaryota; kingdom Metazoa; phylum Chordata; class Amphibia; order Caudata; family Salamandridae; genus Pleurodeles; species Pleurodeles waltl. The sequence goes on from NC_090444.1 coordinate 1,752,069,593, forward strand.
GGTGTCATGGCATTGTGTTGTGTTTGTTGTGGTGTGTGTTTCCTTTTGTTTTGTGCGATGTTGGCATGTATGGGTTAGGACTTGTCCCCCTGATATGGATATTATCTACATGTGGTGAGTGTATTCTTGAGTTTTGTCAGTGCAGACATGGAGTGTGTTGAACTGTGCTAGGTTGCTCTGCATTTGAGTGTCCATGTGTCCATCAAGGTGTGTGTCCCTCGCAGCTGGTTGGTGTAGGGGTATGTCCTATAGAGTGTGAGTTGTGTGTGCTTTGTTGCCTTGCACTTCCCCATTGTGTGACTGTGCATGACAAATGGTATTGGTATTACTTGTCCCTGAGATCCAACAGGGGCCAATTCCTGTGTGCATGTTGTTTGTGGCCCTGTTCAATGTGATATGTCCCAGTGCAACCTCCTTCCATGTATGGTCCTGATGCTCCAATCCCAGCTGAGCAGGTATTGTTGTGGTGGTGCGGTGAAGCCCATTCTGAACGCCCGAGAGAGATTCCTGGCAGCAGCGGAGGAGCGGGGCGTCGGCGGCCTGGCGCGCGACCCAGAGACCGGGGACGGAAGTAGTTGGGCGCGCCCGCGCGTGACTCTTCTGGACCGCCGGGTGCACCGAGAGAGGTGGAGGCGACTCCGGGCCCGCCGGGATCTGCTGCGGGGGACCTGGTGTGTTGCCCAAGAGGTGGTGTGGGCAATGGGCTGCTGTATCACGCCGACGCGGGAAAGGGGAGCCCGTGGCTTCACCGCACGCAGCACTCTCGAGGGCCTGGAGCGGAGGGCTGAGGCCTGGGAAATCATGTGGAGCAGTGCCCGGAGGTGCTGAGACACGCTGCATCGGAAGCGGAGCGGAGAGCTTCGGCGGACACAACAGCGCCCTGAAGGTAAAGAGGGCGCCACGCTGGGCCGGGTGGAGCGCTCCTGAGGTTTGAATGGTGTGGGCGGAACGCTGCCCGCACAGAGCAGAGCGGGAGGTGCGTGCCCCCACTGCCTGTGCCATACCAAGACCAACATTGCAGCCCTTGGGGGAGCACTAAGCAGAGAAACCTGATGGGCACAAGGAACTGGGGTAGATGAAGGGAAGTGAACAGCCCCAGAGCACCAGAGGGAGATCCCGGTGGGCGCAGCCTCCCGCCCTGTAGAAGTGTGGGTGCAGTTGCGTTGGCCTCCTGGCCTGGACAGGAGGACGGAGGCGACCAGACCCGGGTGAATTTTTCAACCCTGTTGGGCACACAGAAAGACTGCTGGAAGCCGGAACCTGAGGGTACGGTATGTCCGTGGACTGGGATATCAGCGCCTAGACGCTGTAATAAAGGTGGTACCGCGTTAACATCGGAGGCACCGGATGAAAGAGAAACCGAAGTAGTAGACCGTCCACCACTCTAATCTTATTGGTACAAAGCCCCATATTTTCGATGTCTTCCAAGAACCGGCACAAGAGTAAAACCATGGATCGTGCACTGTCCGTGAAGCGCAAGGGTGGGGACTCTCAGGACCTCTCGCAATCTAAAGTGCAGGACACCCTGGACAAAATCCTGGGCGCAATCGAAGATACAAAAACAACGTTACAGCACGGTATTAATCACGTCGCAGTTAAAGTAGGACTCCTGAGGGCAGACCACCAAAACTTGGCCGACAGAGTTAAAGAGACGGAGACCACCCTAGCGGACTTAGCACCGAAACAAAAAGACCTAACAGCCACGGTGATGAACCTAACGGACAGAGTGGCATGGCTGGAGCAGAGAGCAGAGGACGCGGAGGGAAGAAACCGAAGGAACAATGTTCGGGTGGTTGGCCTCCCGGAGGGGGCGGAGGGCACGAATGTGGTGGAATTTCTCGAGGAATGGTTGCGCACAGTCGTGGCACCGGACCGACTGACTCCCTTTTTTACATTGGAACGAGCGCACCGAGTGCCCTCGAGGCCCCTAGCACCGGGTAGGCCTCCCCGCGTAGTGGTCACCAGGCTACTGCACTACAAGGACAGAGATATCCTGCTACAGAAGGCCAGAGAGACGGGCCCCTTTAAGGTGGCGAATGGGGAAGTGATGCTGTTCCCGGATTTTACACTCGAAGTCCAGACCAAGCGTGCCTCATTTCTGGCAGTTAAGAGGGCCCTTAGAGGAGAGGGGATCCAGTACTCGCTCCTCTTCCCAGCTAGACTGAAGGTGATCTTGGAGGGCAAGACTACATTCTTCCAGTCCCCTGAAGAGGCGTGGGAATGGCTGGAGGCACATGGAGGTCGGTCGGGCAGCACACGAGAGAGGGCCTAGTCGAGAGCGGATTCCGCAGGGGCCCGGGGAGACGACAGAACAGAAACCGCCCCTGCGCGGCGCCAACCCAGACGCAGAGGGAGATGGGAAAGAAAGCGGCCCTGGAGGCAGCGGCCTCCATGAGCAGAGAGGCGTCCCCACCGGAGGGTTCTGGAGGAGAATCGGATGACACAGCTGTGTCCTCCGCGGGGGGCTCGGGCTGCTCCGCGCGGGCCCCGAGGGTAACCCACAGACAGCAGATGAACTTGGATAACTGAGTAAATAAGATGGCCCTGAGGTGAGGAGAATTGCACGAGCATGAGGCCCCTCCGAACATGGCCCCCCCAACCGGATTCTCGTCCATTCCGTCAGACTGGCGAGAACTATTGTTGAATATGTTGCACTGTTGCACAGTTTTCTGGGAAACCTACTGTTTGAAAGGCGCCCTGGGGAAGGGGAGTTAGGTTTCACAATTTCAAGTTTTGATGGTGCTTGGGGAGATGTGGTTTGATTGTGTAAGGTACACAATAAGATCCAGGGGGAGACCGGTCACCGGGGTGGGATGGGAAGATTGTAATACTTATGATATATCAACATGGCAGAGTATAACCTCCTAACGTGGAACATACGGGGGATGGGGTCACCAGCCAAAAGGCATAGAATATTGTCCTATTTAAAGAGGAGGCGTATTCAGGTGGCGATGCTACAAGAGACTGACTTAGCAGCAGGAGAAGCAGAGAAGCTGAGACGCAGGTGGAGACGGCAGGTGTTTGCCACAGAATACTCCGCATATGCAAGGGGTGTATTGATTTGGGTCCGTGCTGGGGTCCCTTTTGAGGTAGTGTCTACTGATATAGATCGTGAGGGCAGGTTTGTGATAGTGGACGGGAAGCTTCACGGCACCCCGAATTTCCTGGGTAGTATTTACGCTCCCAATCGGGATCAGGTCCCCTTCATGACGCGTTTATCGAGTCACCTTACCCGACAGAAGATGGGAGAATTGTTAATTGGTGGAGACTTTAACAGCATACTAGATGTAGACCTGGACCGCTCCTCCCCACTGATACCAGAGGCAGTAACACATAAGGTAGCTAAGAAATTGAGAGAGTGGTTGGGTTTCTGGGGCCTGGTGGACGCATGGCGTGAGCAGCACCCTTCTGACAAAGATTACTCATATTACTCAGGTCTCCATCGAGTGCACACCAGGATAGACAGAGTGGTGTGCACAGAAAACCTGGTGCAAGGAATGACCCATTCTGAATATCTGGGACGTACCTTATCTGACCATAATCCTTTACTGCTTACATGGAGGGTGACCGAAGACAGGCCCCCCATCCCGACGTGGAGACTGACCCCGGCTTCACTAGAAGATCAGGCATATAGAGATGCCCTCCGTTTATATCTGGCTGACCATATTAAAATTAATAAGGGATCTACCCCCTCTAGATCCACGGAGTGGGAAACGCTTAAAGTAGCAACGAGGGGTTACTGTCTAGGACAAACAGCAGGGGTGAGACGTACACTAGAGCGGGAGCTGATCAGTCTCGAGAAGATAATACACGAGGGGGAACGAAGAAGGGGAGGTGCGGCACCAGAGCTAGAGGAGTACGACCAAGCACGGAGATTCCACTCTCAGGTTGCCACAACATGCAAAAATATTTAGCTTCATTGCAATCCGAGGAGGGCAGATCAGGCAGAATGCTGGCGTGGTTGGTGCAGCCAGGAGGGGATAGTGAACCCATCACGAGTGTGCGAGATAGGGAGGGGGGACGAAGATGCAGGCCGGGCCCTATAAATGACGCTTTTAAAGAATATTATACTTACCTGTACAGGAGCCCTGACAAGCTTAGGACAGAGGATCTTGATAGCTTCTTACATCAACTCTCTCTGGCTACCCTGACGCACGAGGAGCGTGACAGGCTGGGTGGGCCGGTGACAATGGAGGAAGTACAGGAAGCCATCTCGCAGCTGGCCCCGGGGAAGACACCGGGGACAGACGGCCTCCCAATGGACTTTTACAAAAAGTATGTGACGCTGTTGACCCCCCAGTTGGTGGAGATGTACACGGAGGCATTGCACCGCAGCTTGTTACCAGACTCGCTTAGGGAGGCACTGGTGGTCCCTCTACCCAAACTGAAATCAAGAGAAGCATCGGTGACTGACTTCCGCCCCTTATCAATGCTGAACAGCGACTTTAAAATTCTTAGTAAGATTCTGGCCAACCGCTTGCTCCACTGCATACCCACTTTAGTGCTCGCAGACCAGAACGGATTTGTCCCGAACTGCAGTACCTCGCTGAATCTCAGGATCCTCTTCGCCATCTTACATATGCCCAGAGAGAGAGACCCCCATCGGGAGTGTTACTCGCAGTGGACTTTGAGAAAGCCTTCGACTCGGTTAGGTGGGACTACCTGAGGGCGGTGATGCTACGGATGGGCCTAGGAGAAGGATGGGTAAAATGGATAGACCTACTGTAAGTGGATCCGCTGGCAAGGGTGAGGACGGGCAGGATGGTATCTGAGACTTACCCTAAACATAGGGGAACAAGGCAAGGTTGCCCTCTTTCACCACTATTATTCGCCCTGGCCATCGAGCAGCTTGCGGCCCAGATGCAGAATGACGGAGTGGATAGAGGAGTGGAATGGGGACAGACAGAGCATGTTATCTCGTTATACGCCGACGATATTCTCATCTATCTCAGGGATGGGGAGTCTGGGCCCTGCGGAACTTAGAACATTTCGGAACCCTGTCGGGACTACACCTCAATAGGGGCAAAATATTTGTCTTCCCTATGCTGCCGAGTTGTGAGCGCCCCTCTTCGTGCCCGGAGGACGTGGTTTGGGCCCCACGCACCTTTAAGTACTAGGGTATACAGGTGTTTCATGAAGTGGGGGGCCTTTGTGACGGTAACCTCAGCAGGGCACTTCGCTCCTTGCTGGCATCTGTTGGGTTCTGGAGTTCCTTGAAGTTATCTATAATGGCCAGAATATCATTATCTAAAATGATCATGCTACCCTGCCTCCTTTATTATTTTGCTAACTTACCGCTGCTAATCCCATCGGCGTGGTTCCGCGAATTGAACACCCTGCTTATGGAGCTTATATGGGACGAAGGCCGCAGACGCACATCGCTCTCCATCATGTGCAGGCCTGCTCACTCACGAGGCCTGGAAGCTCCAGATTTCGAATCCTATTATCTGGCATCCCAACTGCAGTGGGCTTCCAGGTGGTTTGCCGGAAAGGGTAATCTGGACAGATGTATTGTCAATGGCGAGAAAAGCATAGATCGGATTATAGCACACATGATAAATCGGAGGGTGGCTCGCCAAGCAGACAGCCTAATGACGAGGGTCGCCGCATCGTGTTGGAAGAGATGCACAAGACGGGTGGGGGTGGGGTGGGCCTGCCCCCCGCCCTACTCTCCTGCTCTGCCACTGTCGGCACTGATGTAGGATGAGGAGGAGAAGAGCCTGGTGGGCACAGGATTAGGAGTTTGGAAAAAGACGGGAGTGGAGACAGTGGGGGGCCTATTCCGGGATGGGGTGCTGAGATCCTTTGCTGACCTAGTGGAAAGTAGTGGAGTACCACAGGGGCAGTTCCTCCCATACCAGAAGTTGACACACATTTTGAGGGAACATTGGGAGACGGTTAACGTGGAGCCTGCCACCCACCAGGTATTACACCTTCTATTAATATCTGGGGATGATGCCCACCTAATCACTAAACTGTACCGGGCCCAAAATGAGGACGCATTAGACCCACTCCAAACTCAGAGGGAGAGACTTAACGGACACGGAATGGAGTAGGGTGCTGGCACACTCGCGGGTGGTCTCTCGAAACACACGACTAAGATACATCCGGTACAATTACATTCACAGGATGTACCTTACCCCACACCGCTTATCCTTAATATATGGCGGTGCCCCAAAGACATGCCCCAGATGTGATGACATAGACGCAGACTTCGACCACATGGTGTGGAGCTGCTCTGAACTCCAGCAGGGTTGGGGAGCGGTATTGACCGACCTGACTAGACTATTTGATGTGGAACTGACTTTGGCCCCCATCTGTGTGCTTGCTGGGTCTTAGAACGGGATTTTCACGTGGAAAGGTGAAGGGTTGCTTTATGGATCTGGCCTTGGTCCTTTACAGGAGGTTGATCACATTGGGTTGGAGATCGTCCAGGAGGCCCCCATTGAATGTATGGAGACGGGACGTGACGAAATGGGCTAGGGCAGAGCTACAGGTCCTGAAGAGTGAGGAGGCACGAGGCCTCCGTCAGACCCCTATTGCACCAGCATGGGAGGAAGTACTGATGAAATAGTACCGCATGGTGAGGGGAGAGGAACCATCTGCAGAGGAGATGGCATGAATGGCAGGCCTGGGAATGGGAAAAGAGGGAAAGGGATGACTTTATGTCTGATGTGGTATAATGCACAGAAAGGACCAGGGGCCATACCCGAGGTGCGAACGGAGGCGGCTATAGGCCTGGGCTGAGATCATTAAGAAGGTAGAACAGGGAAAGGTGGGGCTAGATAGGCATTGACTTGGGTGACCACTTACCCACCAATGAGCCAGGGGGGATTGTAAAGAGAACCAGACCATGACCGGGTGAAGTTGTAAAGAGGTTTACCCCTGTAACTGAAATTACCTGCTCTCATTGGCACCATCATGTAAAGTTGTTGTTTAGTATTAGTTAAAGACTGTTATGTGGATATTTAAAAGAAAAAATGATAATATGGGGCACACATGGAATGAATGTATATACATGAAGCTCCAACCAGCCGAGTACTGAGAATTTACAACCTCGAAGTACAGACACGAGGAACGATGCGATGTAATTAATAGTACATGTAACATTACGTTGTGTTGTGAACACTGATGATGGTGAACCGGGCGGAGGCCAGTTTCGGCCATAACTTGAATTGCACTTGTATGACAGCAAAATGTTAATAAAAATATATTATAAAAAAAAAAAAAGTATGCATATGTGTGTTGTATGTGTGACCAATCCCTGGTCAGTGTTGGGTATCTGTGTGTGAAATGCATTTGTATATGTGCAGTAGTTGTGTTTTTTTCCTGTGTGTGTGAATGTTCTGTGGCCTTCTGTGGCCCTGAGCCTGTGCTGTGTAGCTATGTGTAAATGTGTAGTATAGCCGTGCAGTGTGTGTGTGTGCTGGATGAAGTGTGCATGTTGTGAATATGTGGGTGTCCATGTTGCAGTATGTGAGGGTGTGTGTGAGTGTTAGGTGTAGCTGCTGCCTGTGGTGTCCCTCCTCCATGATGTGTTTGCTAGCGGTACAGGTTTTTTGTAATATCAATAATACAGGTACGTGTTTGTACTTACGGTTGCTGTCGTCTATGTTGGTGTTGATTCCTTTGTCTTTCGGCGAGCAGGAGCAGCAGCATGACATATAGGAATGGATCCATGGGGGCTACAGACATGTATGGCTGTCTAGAGGTGAGTGTCTCCATTTATACTGTCCGTTTCCACCTTATGCTACGTGGTGGTTGGACCGCCGCGCTCACATTGGGGGTGTGCAACCTCCTAATAGGTCCGGCGGAAACATGGTCTTTGTCAGCCTGTTTGTGCTTCCAGGACACCTCAGCGGTCTGTGCTGCCAGGCAGTGGTGGCGGACCGCTGGTGGTCTTCTATTTGCTCATCTGCCAAACTCATAATACAGCGATCTGCTCCACCAGCCCGTTGGCAGTCGGACAGCTACCGCCAACATGGCGGTTCTTGGACCGCCAAACTCGTAATCAGCCCTTAAGTGACAGAGTCCACCCTGCAGAATGTAAAGAGAGGCCACTGAGTCTCTTATATCTCACAGATATTCATCTGCCCTTGGTCTGAATTGAGGCCCTTTAAGAGTTTGGGGCCCCAAATCAGACTGGAGGCCCCTCTGTGCCACAGGGGCTGCATGGGACTCTGTTACGCCCCTGTTATCAGGGTTCAATGGGCCTCTCGGGGATCTGGGCCCCGGTGCCACTGCACCTGGTGCACCAATGGCAGCTACACCCATGCTTTGTGCAGAAGAAGAGATACTGTAAACACACCGTGTACTACAGAAGCAGAGAGCACTAGAGTAAGGGGCACCTGTAGAATAGGTAAGGGTCAGAGATTGAAAAAGTTTGTCATGAAACTTACTTTAAAAGTGATGTTCTCTTCTAAGAGTATTGTGGGGATAACTTCCGTTTAAAGAAAGATGCAGCGGCTGTTCTTTATTCTCTGTTGCTAGGAGGCTGGCAGTACTGCTGCTTCGCCTGTTTCCCAGACTCCTAATCTGATTTATACGTAATGTAATGAGCGTAAATGATGAAAATGTTAATTCAACTTATATTTTTGCTCGGAAGGGCACAAGCCTAGTTAACATACCGAGTCATCAGCCTTTTGTTTGAGGAAATTATTCTTTTGTTTCAGGTCCTGGCGCCTGCCACAGACTTGGAGTGTGTCTAGTGAGTAATTCTTCAGGAAACAACAGCATTTTGGTTTTTTTCCAATGGTATCGCACCGATCAAATAGACAGTAAAAAGGCCTTCAAATTGTGGTTCTTTTTGGTTTATCATGGTTTGTTCACGAACATAAAACTGAGTGCTCTGAACACATGACTGCTGTTCACCTCAACCTTCATATGGGGCATCACTGTTACTGTATTTGCTGTTTGTATGAACATTACATATTTAATTCTGGTGCTTTTTATGGCATGTAGCCGACTTCCTCCCTGCCCCTGTATCTGGAAGGCAAACCAACTTAGGACCGAAAAACTCCATATGCTATTTGTTTGTGTATTAGGTCTAGCCTAGAGGCACCTTACGCTCAGACTACATATCACATTACTCTTAATGTAGAGACAGTTATGAATGGAGGGGTATATTTACTAGGAATTGGTGCAGGGCAACGCTTCAAGCCTTCCTGCTGGGCTGCCCTGTGCCAATTAGAAAGGGTAGGAATGCACTGTATTTACAAGATAGGGTGCAGTTCTGTCCTTTTCCCCTGCGCTGGCATACAAATTGCTGCCTAGCACCAACGCAGGCACCCTTACCCCATGGAGAAAGGGTGTCTGCATTGCTGGCAGGATTGTTTTTGTACAGTAATGGGGACCTTCCTGCACAAAAAAATAGTGAGAGGTTTTTGCAGCACACATAGAAAGAGGAAACAACGAAGTTCTGACGCATTCCCAGGTTTACAGATTCTTGTAAATCTGTGAATGCGTCAAAATTCATGGGTGGTGCGTGGGAACACCCACAGCAATACCGATGGAACACCTCCCTAATGCAGCGTAAGCCAACGCATTTCACTATATCTACAAGGTCATGAAAACCTTTGTGGGGCCTTGTAGATATGGGTCTGCACTATACGCCGCCGGTGTGTCACAAAAAATGATGACCCAGCAGTGCATGGGGCTCGTAACAATTTAGTTTTTTAAAGATGTGTAGTTGTTTAAATGTGTTGTGTTCCTAAGTATGTTAATTATTGATATACATATTATGGGGTCATAAGCGGTAGGTTGTGTGTGGATTTTGTGTAGAGGTATGGTTTGCATTGCTCTTCTGCAAGTCATGGACTGCAGACTAACAATAACTTATGAATTTCAGTATTTTTTCGATCTTAATTTTTAACCATAACTGTACTTTAACTGTGATTTTTAAATTACATTTTTAGTTTTTTTAACATACGTTAAGGTATATCAATAATTTCACTGTAACCTTTAACCTCAGTGAATTTCAGTTTTTTTTTCATATACTGCATTCATCTTCTATGAAAGTATACCTTACCAAGCTCCACCACAGCCTTTGGCCATGGACAGCAGGAGTGGGCCACAGCGTCAGTCCCACGCCTAAGCCCTCTGCCAAACCCTCTACGGTTGGTGAACCCCATCTGTGCTTGACCTTTTGGTGGCAAAGCAGAGACTGGCTTCCCTTTTTCTTGTTTTGTGGTGTTTTTTTGGGTTGATTAGACCCGAGTTTTGGTTTGCGAATCCACACAGATTTGTGGATCCCTGTTGAATGTTTCACACTGTTTTCAGTCCAGTACCAGGTCCATGAACCCAATAGAAGTTCCAACATAACTCAAGAAGCCTTCGTCAGGGGTTCACACTCCTCAAGGCAGACGTTTGCAGATGTTTGGCGAAGTGTTGGGGTCTGCGCACTCTGCTTGAGGGTGTACGAACTGCAATACAAAATGCATGTTTTTAAACATTTTGTTTTAAGGGGAAGTTCTTCTTGGGGTTCAGGAGAGGCTTCCCCTGCTAAAATGGAAAACAGGACAAGAGAAAAAGCTCCATAATGCAATTAGATTTTGTTTAACTTTGTATCCATGAGTACAGGCTCACAGACCTCCACCAACTACATACTTGGCAATAGACCCAATTCAGGTGGGAGACTCTTTATATTTTATGCTAAAAAAGCTTTCTTTTATGTACCGCCTGCCTAAAACTGATTCTGCCTCAGCATAAGCCAGTGATGAAAATACATTCCCCTGATTTGTTGTCAAAATCCTCTACTTCCCGTTTTGAAATGTTACCATAATGCAACTAACAGCCCAGACGTCTCCTTATTTTTCACCCCTTCAAGCCCACCCAGAAACATTTTCTAAACAATTTCGCGAACACTGTGAGCACTACTTAACATATTTACGCCAAACCAAGCAAATCCACTTACTTGAGTAAACTTCTACTTTCTTGCCAAGATTGATGTGATTTTGTTAAAAAAAAAATTCTGTAGCAAAGATTCCTATTGGAATTCAAATGGGAAAAGTCATTTTTTGTCCCGTCTTCCACCTTCCTTTGATCGGTCTGCGTGAAACTTGCCATTCCAATCCCAAGTGGAAGGAACCTTTTGGGGAAAGTTTTGTGTGCATTTTTTTGAATGACAGCAAAGTTATTAAGAAAACAAAAAATGTCTTTGAATGGGACCTCTGACCGAACTATAAACACGGAGGTGTTATCACTCCCTCTGCCGATGTATATCAGTGGAAATGGACTGGGCGTGCCGGGTTTCATGCTAAAAGCACTCAAATTTGCATGTTGTATCCCTTCTTTGAAGGGCTAAATGGGTGAAATTATTGGACACAATAATGACAGAACCCTATGACAAAGCATAATTCAGAAATAAACCTTGATAGCTTTTTCATTCTTTAAGACAGCTGAACAACATCTCGAGCTAAGCAGCTCCAGCATGTCTGACACCAAACTCTAAGCACAGATAGATATACCCACCCGCAGCAATGGACATTTACCAACAGGTAGGTTCTCAAGCTATGAAGACAGTTGTGCATTCATTGTACTTGTTTCAACTCCTTCCTGGTACAATGGATAACTTTAGCAAAACAGTGCATTCGTCTGAATGCGGATACAACTTTGAGAAGCATTTGCAAAGGCGAGACGTGAACATCATATCTCATTCCCTAGTCTTCCCGTGCCACCTGTAGCTGAGCTCTACAGAACATACCATCTTAGGTATTAGTAGCTGAAGCCTGGAATGGGTTAGGTATCATAATTTTTGGTCTAAGTGTTCACACCAGGAGTATCCTATTTTATTGGATGCACTAATGATCTCCAACCCCTCCATTGCACTTGTAGTCAGGACATAGATTTGGTATTTGACACACTGATCGATTTCTCTACTTTTTATTGTATATGGGTATGATAAGTGAGCGGAGATAATTATTGTTTACAACGTTCATATAAGTGTATTTGAAAGGCAACAGTGATGTCCCTGTGCCACCACCCAATGATTGGTTGATGTATATGTGATCATGTAGATGATGACCACTACATTTCTATCAACCCTTTGTTGCAAAAAAGAACTGTTATAAGAGGATACTAATCTAAAAAATATTTTTTGCAAAATAAAACGTTCTTGCCCCAGATGAATAGATGATCACAACTTCAGCCCAGCTCCTATGAGGGTTTTACCTTTAAATATTGTAACCCCATCACATGGACGTAATGGCCCCATATTCATGCCTCACTCTTTGTGCCAATCACTCCTCTTCTCTCAGGGACACAACCACCTAATTCCATCTGTGTCTGATACCCCAGTCTTGACTAAGTTGCTCAGGTGGGGAGCTAAAGAACATGACATGTGGAGTTCAATATGATGTTCATGCTTGCCTCTCCATCTTTCCTTGCATCTTCCAAGGCTATAAGCCCTACCTATTGTGGTGACCTGTGTTCACTTCCCCTGTAGAATCCTCATTTTCCTGTTCATATGGGTAGGCTAGAACCAGCTCGCCTCCCAACATCTCTAACTACCTTCCCCCCATTATTGTGCACTTCTACTGGTGACGTAAATCAATACATGTCTAGGCACTTTGGGCTATCCTTGAAGACAGGGTGCATTTGCTCCCGTACTGTGGTTTCGTAACAAATATTGCTTCTGGAAATACCTCAGAGCCCCACTATGGCAAGCAATTTGAGATCTAGGTGTTGCACATGAAATGAAATGAAAACACAAAAAATCAGACCCCTCCGGAAGTACCCTCTACATTACCCATCTTCTGTTTTCTTGGCCCATTCTAAAGAATGCATGTTTTGGTCCATTTTACAAGCCTAATGTGTTACAAAATACACTTTGCCAAAACCTCTTGGTGGGAAAAATATAGCTTTTAAGTCCTATAAAGGTTTGACCACTGCCTCTTAACTTTCCTAAATCACATTACCATACCCTACACTCAAATTTTAGAGTAGTATTTGTTATAAACACTCTGTTGTTATAACTGCAATAGTATGTGAAGTAAGTGAAATACACTTAAGTGGTTGCCTGTGTGAAATTATGTGTGAAGCATGCCCACACGGATAAAGATCACACCAGAGATTCTATTGCTGGGTGGTTAGTATTACTGGCACAGCATCCAAGGCCTTTGCACTACTCTAGTTTCTCTTACGGGCAAAAAAAAAGAAAATCAAAACACATATAAAATCCAATAATCAAGATTTATGCAAGACTTCACTCCTGTAAAATAAATGTCACCGAGGCCCTTTTCTAATGCGCATCAAAATATTTGCTCCAGCAGATAATTAATGTTGTGTCAGATCCTAAACATTTGAACGATGTTGTAAGTGCTTTTTCAAATCAGTTCTTTAGTTCTTTCTTGAACCTATTTGGAAAATGTGCTGAATACCAGCATTTTTGTCCTATTTACTTTAAAAGATTGTGTGGGTAGAAGAGCCCTCAAACACCTTTGGAGGAAGATGGCAAAGCTTAATACAATGTCATGCTTTGAGTAACGCAGGACTTTTCGTGTCTAGCTGGCCCCTTTTGAGATCTATAATATCAAGCCACTTTTTCAGAATAGTTTCCATGTTGTCGCAAAATATCTTAATCATTTTGTGATCAGGATCTAAATGTTGGGACACAGTGGTGCTTAACCATTTGACTTCTGTGGACCCCAACTTTATCATTATTGAAACCCGGGGATCCCCACTGAATCATTATTGGAATCTGAGGACCACCCTCACCCCAATGGGTCATTACTAGAAGCCGGAAACCCTGGCCTGAACATTGTCAAAGATTTGAAATGCAAAACAAAACAAAACAAATACAGAAACAAGCATCCCATGAAGCACAGACAAAAATGATAACACATTCTATTTAATTTGCAAATATAAATTAAAAAAATAATAGGAAGGTTGAAGCTTTGTTAAATTCATTTTAAGGCTCACATTGTCCATACTATATTCTGTTTGATCAAGTGCACTCCTCCCACAAATCAATGTGAAGTTCATTGATATTTACAGTATGTTTTAAAATTTAAATTGTACATGTAGCCACTTTATTTTTATACACTTTATTAATCTGTTAATAATATTTAATTTTCGAAGCAGTCACGAACACCTTGAGAAGGCTTTGCGTACCCCCAAAGGTCCCTGGACTTAAGGCTGAGAACCACAGCTCTAGACTGCCAAAATCCCACCCATTCTGTCTTTATCTCAATTACTTCGCTCTCAAGCTATAAGTGATTTCCTCAATTCCGTTTGATCAAACATAGGGCTGATTTAGAATGTGGCGGTTGGGTTACTTCGTGACAAACATGTCGGATAGCCCGGATATCCCGCCCACCATATTACAACTACTCTACAACATCTTTCTGTATATGAAAATATCAATTACTGGGTGTTCTTTTTAAGCTAAATGATAATCTTAATACCACCCAAGAAAGCAAACATCTCAGGTTGGAAAGAATGTCTTTTGAGAATTTCCATGGATTAAGGGATGGAAATTTAAAAAAGGCAGTCTCCAAACATTTGATTCTGGGCAACGTTTTTAATGTATGCATAACAGTCTTTGCTAATTTTGAATGGGTAAATCAAGTCGACTGAGGTTCTTTGTTTTAACTTTAATGCAGCAGAATATAAAAATGTCAGAAGGTTCCAGTTAACCTTGTCATTAGGATCTATCCTTGTTTACTTTGGAACCTGTGCTGTTATTTCTACAGGGATGTCTGGACTTGATGGAAATCATATGGTGACTTCTTAATGATTCTCTACTTTAATCAAATAAGATTCCATAAATGATTTTTAACAATTTTACTTTTTTGCAAAATGTTCAATTTTGGCCATGAATTGGCCAAAAACACATACATTAGGAATAACCATGATGATGATTTACCCGACTCATGCATGAGTGAGCCTTCAATACTTTCAAAAGAAGAGAAATATTAAGAAAAGAAGCCCCAGTACACTATGAAAGCATGCGTCTGTCGCCCCACCAGTCCAAAAATCAAAGCATTGTCATTTACTTAGACTTTAATAGTATTCTGACATAACAGAATCTCACATGCAGCTTTCATGCACTCTCATACAGCTCACATGGATCTTCACACAGCTGTGCTTAAGGACACTTCACATAGGTTTACCCAGTTTCAGAACGCCACAGCCACCCACAGCACCACCACAGACTTGACTAACTTGATCAACTCACTGATCACAGGCTTTCTCTGAGCAAGTATCCCACAACATGTCTGAGGCCTCCCTCTACCACTCCCTGTACATGCAGCCTCCCTTCACCCATCCCAGTCCAAGGGCGTCATGCGTATGAAAGTGGAGAGTGCAGTGCTGTGGATTATTGTATAGCCCACAAAGTATAGTCATACATGCTAACACTCCCTTGGGTGTTTGCTAACTTTGACACAAATGTCTCATATACACATATTCCAAGGAATAGATCCATAAACACATTGGGCCAGGTGTGCTATGTCTCGACTCACCTTGCCAGACCCACTGAGATACGTTACCTGGACCCTGGAGGGTATGCATGTGCACAGTTTTGACAGTGTGTAATGATTTAACTAAACGTAGGGGCACGTGCTCGCAGCGGGGCTCTGCTGTCTTTTTTTGTCTATGAGTGCTCAACTATTGTGGGGTCTGTTTCCACAACGTCCATTGCTTTAGGTCTACACTGACAATCCATGGAAAAAAGCAAAGCTGCTGCCCCCTATGGGCCAATCATCTGCTGTGTGGTGTGTGGTGATGGTTGGGGTGCCTTGCCAGAAAACAACAGACAGTAAGGTAGCTGGAAAATAGCCAGGCTGCAATGCCGTTTTCTGGATAATGATTGTACAGCCGGTTTCTAATAGCACCCTGGACCCCACGCAAGTCGGTGACCATATGGTCTGCTCAGTGGGTGGAGACTGAAGCTGTGCTTGATGATTGTCTGTCAAAGACCAGCCGTTTAGTGTTTTATTATGCTGAATAAAAAAACAGCTCTAAGTACTCCAGATCCCTCCCAATTTGAGATGATAATCCATTGCTCTGGGCTGTAGCAGCATCAATGCAGCCATTTTAACATGACCTGGCTGCTTTTCTTTTGCAGCCTCATTAGCGCCTTATTCTCCCCAGTTCAGGAGCTATTAGGCATAACAAATGTATTTTGTTGTAAGGATGTGGACACTGCACAAAAATATGTTAGACTAATCACTGGTGCGTGGAACTTGGCAGGGCTGGTATGGCAATTTTGGAGATGCAAAGGATGGTTTTAGGGACACAATATCCATGGAGGACTGGCTGATGGCTATGAGGGAAGACAACACTTTATAGCCCATAGTTGAACTCATATAGAAGGGTAATCTCCGGGAGAGTACAGTGTCGGATTGTGCCTAATCGTATCTTAAAGATTTAAATAATTATCCATGTGAAGGGAATATGTGATGGGGGTGACTTTGTGCTTCCCTTTGGTGTTAGGTCTAAGTTGGTAGCTTTGGCTAATGAAAGACACTTAAGACAGACCGTGACGATTAAGCATCTGAAAGAAATGTTTTGGCGGCCAGGGTTGGATAATCAAATAAAAAATGGCCATTAGATCATACAGTGTTCAGAGATGCAGCAAACAAAGTTGTTGTCAAACACATCCACACTTCCTCATACAATCCTCAGGGTAGGTGACAAGTAGACAGGGTCACAGAGATGACAATAAGTCCTGAGTTACATCTTCAGGGTGCATTAAAGGAAAAGTTGTGGACGCACAACACCACAGTCAATTCTATAACAGGTAAGCCTCCTTTTGAGATGATGAGAGGGAGGTTGTTCAGGACAAAGTTAATGCAAGGATGATTGTGTGACATTGAATCTGGATAAAATGTTGAAATTCTGAAGAACACACAGGGAGAGCAAAGGATTTCAGTGGGGGACTGGATTAAAGTCGAACTTGTTAGAGTCGATCAAGGGGCCATATGAGATGCAGTTGGTGGAGGCGAATTGGGTGAAACTTTGATAATGTGCAGACATGGAATTTGAGACGGCTCAGACAGGTGGCATTGTACCAAACGTTTAGTGTCTATAGACAATCAGAAGGGGAAGAATGCAGTAGTGGGTGGTTTTTTATGTATGATTCAGGCTTTTGTACAAGTACGAGGCAAGGAAAAGGGTGAACAACTTATTTAGCAGTGTCCAGACTTTAATCAGAGATGCATGTGATGGTGCCTCTAAGGTGACTTCCTTTAATGACACTTGATCCACCACCAGAACGGAGAGACATTGGAGGTCCCGGATACCTCTGAGATGGCTAGAGGGCTTCATGTGTCTGGAAGTCTTTTGGTTCAGTATTTCTGGTTTGTATAATATGATGCTGGTTGTTTGTTTTCTGTTTGGACATTAGTTGTGTCAATGTATGTCTAAATTTGAATAGTGGCATGTGCCTTGCCTTTTCTGTACATCTTCTAAACTTTTTTTTTTCTGTGGGTAAGAAAGTAGGTGTGTTGTAGCTTTAATACAGCAGAATGTCAACTATGTCATAGGATTCCAGTTATCTGTATCATTAGGTCCTATCCTTGTTCATTTTGGACCCTGCTGCTTTTATTTATACAGTGGTGCCTGGCTTTGATGGGCGTCACAGGGTTTGCTTCGGAATAAACCTCTACCTTCATCAAAGAAGATTCTGCAAAATATTTACAACACTCCTATATAGAAATTACAATTACTGATTAAGGCAGTAGTTCCCAATCTTTTGACTTCTGTGGACCCCCATTTTATCATTACGGGAACCCGGGGACCCCTACTGAATCATTACTAGAACTTGTGGACCCTCACTGAATCATAAATTGAATCCGGGGACCCCCCACTGAGACATTACTGAAAGCTGGGGACCTAATCTGTTAATACTATTTAATTTTCCTAGCAGTCGCAAATCCCCTGAGGAGGCTTTGCGGACCCCATAGAGGGCCCCAAACCACAGTTTGGGAACCACTGGATTAAGGCATTAGCTGACCTGAGCCAGGAAAATGACTACCCTATTCTAAATGAACGCATTTGGCAGTTCTCTAAGTGGGCCTAAGCCTGCTAGGGCTAATCCATTTCAAAGTGAAAAAAAGATTTTGAACCAGGATCCCAGGAGGCCCTCTATTTCTGTCCTTCACCAGCGGGTGAAAAAAATAATCTGTTACTTCCCTGCCTGTCACATTGTGAAGCTGAAACGTAATGCTAATGGAAGTCACATGGTGTTAACAGGGATGAAGCAGCAGTATGGATTCTGTCATTTACCCCAGGGCATAAGATTCTTTTTAGTTTCAATTTAATAACGAATGACCTGATTTAGAAATTGGAGGTTGGGTTACTCCATCGCAACAGTGACGGATATCCTGTCCTCCGAAATCTAAATCCCATAGTATAGAATGGATTTAGATTGAGACGGACGGGATATCCGTCACTGTTATGACAAAGGAACCCTTCCTCCGTGTTGTAAATCAGGCCCTAAACTATCATAATTTACTTTTATGTTTATCATTTTTCGTGTTTTATTGCTTAAGACCCAAGGCCATGGTAATAACTGTTGGACATGTTTTGTTTTCATCATAGTTTTGTTATTTTTTGTCTAGTAAGTCACTATTTATGAATATGTCATGGTCAGGATTCCATCTCACATGTGTTAGGCCACGCCCTTGGTTACCTAGGCTGCACTTGTTTTGATGGTTTCCGAAGTACATAATTATACCTATGCTGTTGTATGGTGCTTCATAATCCACATCCTTTTTAGAGCCCCCTCCACCTTTTTCATCCCACTTAAAGTGCTGGCATTTGGGCTGCCATGCCGGATTAGACTACATGTTTAATTGTATATAGTATTGCAACACTACTAAATAAAATGAAGGACAGAGTATTGAAACATTTCAAGCACACACTTCCATATGCAAATTAGTCTTGATCCTGCTCCCCATGGTAACACTCCAGCCCACAATGCCAGGCCAGGTCCTCCCTGGACTGGAAACAAGCATCCTGGGACCGTTTTCAGGATATCACCCCTAGGTATCACCCCTCATATTGGGTGATACCGGTCCCAAGATGCTTGTTTCCCCTCCTACACCTACCTAAGAAGTCAAAATGGCAGTAGCAGGAACAAAAAGCAAATATGTCACTATGTACTCTTATCAAGTAACAGGAAGCTAGCTACTGAGGACCTAATAGTGGGACAGTAGTTCAACCATATGATGTCATCATAGTTCACAGTGTACAAGATGTCACTTCTACTAACAGTGGTATTTTGCAGAATCAACATCGTTGCCATCTGGACATTGCCCAACTTCCATAACACCACAACCTCTCTATGTTTACAACTTCCTGAACACTCCTGACAAAATATCCCACTTCAATGAGAGCCCAAAGCTCTGGCCATGTATTACCTTTTCAGCATGACTTTCAGAGGCATACACATCTGCAGGTGTCTTAGCCATCTTTACTGGCCTATCTTAATGAACACTTTGATTCACCTTTTTGCACTAATACCAGTATTCTGTCAGGTTTCACAATAGACCACCATAGACTGGTTTTTTATAACCTTACAGGTTTTCAAATGCAAATTCCGTTTCTTCCTTTCCTTAAAACAAATTCCCATCTCCACATAAACCTGTTATTCCTGGCAAATTTGTTCCACTGAATCACCATCCTCATCAGGGCAATCTCACTGTGCTCTCCATTAATCATCACCTGTTCTTTTACATCTGCACAACTGTACACGTCAATACAATAACCCCATCACTCCTATCCTGGTACCTCCCATATACCTTCAACTCCAACTCAGAGTTGTAGGGATTCAACTTATCATTAAGAAAATCAGCATGCCCCTGGAAGTCGGTGTGGATCGAGCTTATAGTGGAATGTAAAAGTAGAATGTGACTTGTGTTTGATTTAGTGGACGGCGGTTAAAAATGGCAAGTCTCTTGTGGGTGCAGCTTGGTGCCGCTCCACTCTCAGTACATCTTGTAATAAGTGGACCATATCAGTAAGTTGGGAATCAAACTGTATCCTACAGCTAATCCACCAGTTTATGTAGTTCAAGGAATGAATGAGACTTGTTGCGAGTATGAGAAATTTAAGGAATTAATTACCAAATGTATTCAGTAAATCCATAGGGAGGTTAAAATAATTCAAACATGTGCATTGGGAAAATGTTATACTGGTGAGACAACAAATGTGGAATGTTCCAGTGAACTGTAGACATAGGTTAAAAGGAATGCTCGAGGATCTGTGTGACAAAGGTATTATAGAACCAATTGTGAGTTCAGATTGGATATCTCCAGTGGTGATTTCACTTAAGGCTAATGGGGATTTAGGACTGCTTATTGATTTCAGGTATTTGAATGAAGCCATTTGTGTGGCTTTACAAGAATTGATGTCGTTTGTGTGTGATGCCACTGTATTTTTCTACAACCGATCTCACTAGTGCATACCATCAAATTGAACTGGAGAATAACTCAAGACATCTTAAAGTATTTATATCTTCAGAAGTGGTATTCCATTATAAAAGCATGCCTTTTTGGCTTAGCTAGTGCCTCAGTAGTGTTTCAAAGAGAGATGTGAAAAGTTCTGCAGAACATTCAAGGGGCAAGAGTTTTTACAGGATGATTTTTTAAGTATTTGAAAAGGACAAACCTGACCATGAGGAGAATCTAAAACAAGTATTACTTGCCATGCCTGTGCATATGGATAAATGGTTAACAGTGAAATGTGAAAAGTCTAATTTTGAAAAAACTCAGGTAGAATGTTTAGGCCATGTGATACAGAGTGATGGAATTCATCAGAATGTTAGTCACATTGAAACCATAACAAGTGCACCAGAACCACCATGTAAAGAACAGTTAATGTCCTTCTTAGGTCTGACACCATTTTACTCAAGATTTGTTGAAAACTATGCTACCGAAGTGGAATCATTGAGGAAACTGCTACAGAAGAATATGACATTTTTTTGCTCTCAAGAACAAACTCAAAGCTTTTCTTTGATTGACAATGATATTTTGATTGCTCCTTGTTTGAAGTTGTTTGTGATGGGAGCTGATTGTGTGATTTCATTGGATGCCAGTGGACATGGTATTGGGGCACTATTGTCGCAAAGGAAGAGTGGATGTGAATGTATTATTCCAAATGCCTCACGTACACTTACACAAGCAGACAGAAGTTATTTGGTTATTGAGAGGAAATTATTAGAATTTCTGAAAGGTATTTTTCTCTTGAGGTAGTTCCAGAGGTTCTGATCTCAGATAATGGTGCACAATTGACATCAGTGAAAATACAAACAGAAAACAGTGGGATTAAGCATTCCAAAGTGGCTTTGTATCATCCAGAGGCAAATGGTCAAGTCAGGAGGTTTAATAGGGTCATAGAAGAAGCCATACAATTAGCGCTTAAACCACAACTATCTTGGAAGAAATCATTGCAAAAGATATTGTTATTATACAGGATAACACTGCATTCTGTAACAGGCAGAATGCCTTTTGAACTTCTAAACAGGAGGAAACCTACCACTAAGTTGGTTCCATGATGGTTGGTGATGAAAAATGTAAATATGTTTGGTGACAAATCAGATTCTGAGATGAGGAAGAGGTTTGGCCTTGTCACATGTTAATAAAGCCATGACATAAAATGTCTTGTATGAAAGTTGGACAGTATGTAAGAATTAAGAAACCAGGTTGTGTTGAGAAAGGAATACCACATTGTTGAAGGTTGTCAAAGTTTTAGCTAATGCTGTCACACTGGAAGTTGGTAGAGTATGGAATCTATGTCATGTTACCTTGTTTTGCAATATAGGAAATTGCACCCACACTAGCGAAGTGAAAAAGTGATGGTGTGGGTGGGTATATGATGGGTGATCAAGTGATCAGCAGTAGGAGTTGTAGGGATGTGGAGTCCGAGGTTGGTGTGGGAAATCTGGATGTGCAGAGAGTGGATAAGCATAAGTGGTACAGTAAAATGCGAAGGGTGCAAAATATTCCCTTACGTCGTAGCGAACGAGGGAAAAGGTTACCAAGTAATTTTGATAGCTATGTTGTAAGATAGGTTGTCATTATTGTTGTATTACATTGTTCACTTTTTATTAAGTGTCATTCTGATCATCAATTTTGCCACAATGGTATAATGTTGTGGCAGGGAAGATGTGTGGCGCGAGCTCGTAGTGGAGTGTAGAAGCAGAGAGTGGGCTGTGTTGGATTTGGTGGGCGGCAGTTAAAACTGGCATATCTCCTGGGGCTACAGGGTGGCACCGCTCCGCTCCCTGTACATCTTGGAATAAAGATTTATGGAACCTACCTGGTGAGGAGTTTCTTACTCTATCATAATAGTTGGCAAGCAACCTGCTGCGTGTCATTCTGAACATTATTTTAGAGCCACAACTGTACCTTGCAGTAGGAATCCTGATTGTGACCAACATTAGCAACCCCTACTTCCATAAATAAGTTTAACTTGCTACCATGTACAGAGCTCTGCAGCACTGCAGCTAGGTTTTGCCTGCGCAAATATGCACACATATACACACACAAAACATCTTGACCACCTTTGCTCACCTTCTCATCATATTGTTTTCCCTGTCACCCTCTTCGTCCTGCACATATACAACCTCTTCCCTCTCCATTCTCTTCCTTCAATGACACATCCTGGCAAAAAGTACACAGTTAATGCACTCCTTGTAGTCCTTACTGTGAGCAATACTCCAATTATACTCCAACGCAAAATACCCATTACCACATTTACAATACTCCATTCCCGCCAAACGCCTGTCTTTTATGTTTGGCATTGGCAAAGGCCTTATTATTTTACTAAAATTATATGTACCATATACTTACCTATAGTGGCGTTCAGCCAGCCCTCTTTTTTTAAGGTTGGCATTAGCCAAGGCCTTTTGATTTTACTAAAGTTACATGTACCACATACTTACCTATAGTGGCGTTCAGCTAGCCCTCTTCATCCACTAACATGTTATTGTGTGGTTCACATCTTGTGTCCACAAACTACAGCACAGGGCACTGAATCAGCCTGCTTCATTGGCTAACTTCATCATGAGTGATGGCAATTTACCCCGCAATAAAGAGCACATTCACACTCAAAATAGTTTCCTTCAGTGCCAGGGACCAAACCTCCTTTATTTTTTTTAGTTTTTAGACAACATTCTTTGGTTAAATTGACAATGACAAGGCATCTTCACCCACAATAAAGTTTTACAAAAAGCATAATAAAAAAAAAACAAGCATTGACTATGCCAAAAGGCTGGAGCAAACAGACTGGCAGGGAACCCACCACCTATGGGCTTTGCCAATGCTTATTGTTGCCCTTAGATGTGCGGGTTTCACACATTCAAAAGGTTGAGGGCCATATTTATACTTTTTGACGCAAAACTGCGCTAACGCAGTTTTGCGTCAAAAAAATTAGCGCCGGCTAACGCCATTCTGAAGCGCCATGCGGGCGCCGTATTTATTCAATGACGTTAGCCGGCGTTAGCCGCCGGCGTTGCCTGGTGTGCGTGAAAAAAAATGACGTACACCAGGCAGCGCCGGCATAGGGGAATATGGAGCTTGAGCGCCAAAAAATGGGGCAAGTCAGGCTGAGGCAAATTTTTTGCCTCAACCCGATTTGCGCCATTTTTTTCGACTCCCAACCCCCATTGAAATGACTCCTGTCTTAGCAAAGACAGGAGTCATGCCCCCTTGCCCAATGGCCATGCCCAGGGGACTTCTGTCCCCTGGGCATGGTCATTGGGCATAGTGGCATGTAGGGGGGCACAAATCAGGCCCCCCTATGCCACAATTTTTTTTTAAAAAAATACTTATCTGAACTTACCTTAATGTCCCTGGGATGGGTCCCTCCATCCTTGGGTGTCCTCCTGGGGTGGGCAAGGGTGGCAGGGGGTGTCCCTGGGGGCAGGGGAGGGCACCTCTGGGCTCATTCCGAGCCCACAGGTCCCTTAACGCCTGCCTTGTCCAGGCGCAAAAAAACTGCGCAAAAGCGGCTGGACGTCATTTTTTTTGACCCGCCCACTCCCGGGCGTCTAACGCCAAAGTATAAATATGGAGTTAGTTTTGCGTCGGAATTGCGTAAAAAAAAACGACGCAATTCCGGCGCAAACAGAGTATAAATATGCCCCTGAGTTTTTCCTTTATTGTGCTCAGCCACTGCACGCACAGACCGCCCTTTCTTTTCTTCCTATTTCTTTGACCCAAACAACGGGCTGTCAATCAGAACTTGCAATGCATCTGAGTAGGAGGAAAGCTTAAAATTATTAGCCTCAGAAGTTTAGTGAAATCTATGTCCAGCATCTATGGTTTCAAAGTCACAGAAAGCCAGTGGGGGCTCCTCCGTTTGGGCGGAGGAGCGTTGACCCCCCGCCAGCAGCAGCAGCTGCACAACCTTTACCAGAAAACAATCATAAACATTGTTTATGATTGTTTTCTGGTAAAGGGAGTGGGGCCACGGGTGTGACGTGCAATGAGGGGGAGTGCTACACTCCGCCTCAAAGCACATATGTGTTTGGCTGGCCATCTCAGTTGCTGGGCTGGAGAGAGCCTGCACAGGCTCCCAGTTTGTCTGGGAGTGTCCACCCTGGGCGCTCCCAGCCAATCTTGACACTGCTCTGAGCAGCATCAAGATTGGCGCAGGGCAGGCTGGGAGCCTGTGCCTGCAGAGACAGCGAGGAAGCAGCGGAGCTTGGCATCGGAGAAGGTAAGGGGCATTTTTATACTCTGTTTGCGCCGGAATTGCGTCGTTTTTTTTTACGCAATTCCGACGCAAAACTAACTCCATATTTATACTTTGGCGTTAGACGCGTCTAGCGCCAAAGTCCATGGAGTTTGCGTCATTTTTTAGCGTGGACACCTATTTTGCGTTAATGATATGCAAGGTAGGCGTTCCCGTCTAAAAAATTGACTCCGAGGCATGTGCGCCGTATTTACACTCCCGGGCAAAATTCACGCCCGGGAGTGGGCGGGTCAAAAAAAATGACGTCCAGCCGCTTTTGCGCCGTTTTTTTTGCGCCTGGACAAGGCAGGCGTTAAGGGACCTGTGGCCTCGGAATGAGCCCAGAGGTGCCCTCCCCTGCTCCCAGGGACACCCCCTGCCACCCTTGCCCACCCCAGGGGGGCCTGATTTGTGCCCCCCTACATGCCACTATGCCCAATGACCATGCCCAGGGGACAGAAGTCCCCTGGGCATGGCCATTGGGCAAGGGGGCATGACTCCTGTCTTTGCTAAGACAGGAGTCATTTCAATGGGGGTTGGGAGTCGAAAAAAATGGCGCAAATCGGGTTGAGGCGAAAAATTTGCCTCAGCCTGACTTGCCCCATTTTTTGGCGCCCAAGCTCCATATTCCCCTACGCCGGCGCTGCCTGGAGTATGTCATTTTTTTTCACGCACACCAGGCAACGCCGGCGGCTAACGCCGGCTAACGTCATTGAATAAATACGGCGCCCGCATGGCGCTTCAGAATGGCGTTAGCCGGCGCTAATTTTTTTTACGCAAAACTGCGTTAACGCAGTTTTGCGTCAAAAAGTATAAATATGGCCCTAAGTTTTTTTTAGTTTAAAAAAAATATATATATATTTATTTCCTCCCGATCTCCCCCCGCGCGCCACCCCGCCCCTTCCGAGCATGCGAGCCGCTACTGAAGAAAGCACCAAATTCCAAGTTAAATATTGTGAATCCTATAGATGTCAGATATGATCCGAGCACAGCAGTGAATCTGATAAAAACTTTAATGTGCAAGAACACAACCCAAGCCCAGGGGTCAGCAGTCGTGAGACCACTGCCAGCTGAAAACACAGAACATGAAACACGATTCAAATAGAAAGGTAACAGCAAGGAATGTATGTAGATAAAGGAATACAAGCAGAATGTATGCAAAATAAACAACGGGCCATTTGAAGGCAAATAAAACAGCATGTCATAGCCTTACCACAACAGGAGAATGCAACCCACTCTCACATGCAGTGGTTAGCAGAAGGTTTCTTAACTCATTTCCATCCACCTAATCTTCCCTGATGGCATATGGACTGAAGCACCTAGCTCACCCTTTTAGCTTTCTGCCACACAGTCTCATTTGTTTCTTTTCCAAAGCTCTATCCCCAGCTGTGAGTGTCCTAGATACAAGGAGATTGAGCAAGCTCCCCCTTGCTCCAAGCCTCAAGCGGGACCCTAGGAGCACAATCACACCAAACTAAGAGTCAGGTGTCTGAAGCCATTTAGCGGTTGGGATGCCAACAATTCGCTAACTCATAGAGTTTGAGACTGTTAAATGCCTTTTTCAAAATGTACTAAACTCATTTTCTGAATTGGTAACAGGTTACCGAATTGGAAAATAGATTTTAAAAAATGCCTTCTGTTTTGCAATTTTTAAGAGACGTATTTAGGGCCTGACTTCCAAATTATGATTCAGAATGCTATGTATCAATGATCTACAGCAGCAATTTTCATTCCAAACCATTTATTGGTTAACAATCTCTCAAAGGAGGTGGTAACCCATCTGCAAAGGAGAAGGGGTCCCTGAGGGACCTCTTCCCCTTTGTGAGTGTAAATAAAACGTTTGTGAGTGGGCAGTGGTGCAGGGGACCACTGCCAAATCTTAAATGAACGTTTGAAAAAAAAAATTTCTTTTAAATGCAGACCTGTTCTCTTAAAGGAAAATGGCCTGCATTTATAAAAAATGCGATCACAGACATGATAGTCTGCAGACCCCAGCAGGCTTCCATTCCTGTGATGCCATCCAATCAGCTTCTGTTGCAGTTTGTGAACTACCTCATGCATATTGATGAGGTAGGTCGAATTGTGACTCACTCTAAATGGTGATTTGCGAACCAACCTATTCATCTATCAGTCTGCAAAAACAGGCTTGATTTCCAAAAAGTTGATTCACAATTTTCTACCACTTTTTTGCAAAGTAATTGTTAGTACATATGGCGCTTTGTTTTTTGAGCAGTGCTATTAAGTTCCAGTATCTAAATAAATCTTAAAAGTGGAGCATCAACTCACTGTACTGTGGGAGCCAAACCTCAACAATCATCTGAACCCCAATATTTAAATACCCCTTAGTTTACCTAAATGATTCAGCTCCAGGGTCTCCAGTCGATGTAATGGTTAGTGACTACACTCCTCATCAGAATTACATAATTTAGCAGAGTTGAACAGAAATAAACACTGGAACCTCAAAGAACTGGGTTTTAGGCCGATAATAAACAAAAGTGGATTTCAATTACAGCAAAGTAAAAATGTGGCACAGAGAAAATATACATAAAATACCATAAAGGCTAAAAAATACAGGATTATAAAAAAGACCCCAAATAATAGAACAATCCCTGGTTAACATAATTTAACAAAGTATCCTAAGTGCCAAACTTAGAGGGCCTGATTCACAAAGGTAAATGTACGCTTTTGTGTAAGTTTATGATTGTTTCCTGTTCACATAGGTATTTTACTAGTAGTAGCTTTATGACTGTGGAGTCTCCACACACAAAAAGATAAGGCAGTCCTAATCTTTTTGTATGTGGAGACTCTGCAGCTGTAAAGATACTACTAGGAAACTACCTTTGAGAATCGTAAACAATTGTAAACTTACACATGGTGTAAGTTTACCTTTGTGTATCAACCCCATTAATGAGTTATGATACATCCCATAGAAAGTCTGTTTTTAAAAAAACAAACAGTTTATATTAAGTTTTTAAAGGTTGAAACCAACAAAAACATACAGTACAGTGCAGGTTATAGCAAGACAGTGCATCATCATTGCATAAGAGTACCAAAGGGCTGTTTTCAACAAAGTTCAAGTCTTGAGAGAGTCACAACCACTGTACAAACATCACCCTCCATCCCACCATCCCAACCCAGATCATCGTAAGGCCAGACATTAAACAGCTTATGCAAATAGGAACGTGTCAAATCCATAGTTGGCCGTCACCTGCTCAGAGGACGTGATGTGTGTCCCCACCTTCCTCATCCCCGGCACTGCTTATAGAGCTTATGTCCTCCCCACCAGTAAACCATTCCAACAAGATTCCCCAAGCTGCTACATCAGCGAGTGCCCTCTCATCTCTTCTTGTCAAGCGCATATGCTGCTCCTCAGCTGCCCACCATTTCAGTAAATCCGGTATCCAGTTGGAGAGCTCATCCAACCGATTGCTACCATAGAAAGTCTAAGTTAAGTGGACATATAAAAATAAAGTTTCCGGTAACAACAATACTATAACAGCTGTAAATAAAATCCCACAGAGCACAAGCCTGACCAAAAACTAAGTCCTGGCTCAACTTGAACAGCGAAAGCCCAAAACATTTTATGCACAAATCACACGTTCTAAAAATAGATTCTGCAAATTCAAGATAGCATGATCGTGGTTAGGGTAGCATTGGCACTTTCTAAAATAAATTCTGTAAATTCATTATAGCATGATCATAGTTAGGGTTGCAATATTAAATCAGAAATATTTACATTGTTATAAAGACATTAACACTAATTCATTTCTTAAGGTAAGAGAAATCTTCCACCTTCTCCCTCAGCTACCACCTTTCTGGAGATGATCAACACAAAATGAAACATCCCTCTAACAATGGCTCATAGGTTCTGCACGTCCAACCCAACACTTCCAGAGGAAGTCGTTGAAAATAATACTTTGGGTACATGATGGAAGCTTCATTCACAGTACAGTCTTTCTAAAAATGTGGTACATCTCCATTACATTTACATAAGTCATTTAGTGCTCTACGGAGATAAGGGGAGAGATAACTTTGCAGCGGGACTCTAATAGGTGGGGGAATAAGCAGGAGCAGGTTGAACATATCATCAAAAACTACATCCATATTAGAAATTATGGCCCACTTGCCAAACAAGCACTGCTTGTGTGACAGCCTGACTAGAATGCGTAGACTTTCAGAAGAATCGCCTTGCAACTTTTGCTCCTGGACTTAACTGGACCTGCCTAGAGTTTGTCTCTTTAGAACATTTTCCTGTTAGAAATAAGGACCACAGCTGGGAGTGTTTCATTATTTTGCTTATGCACCGTAGCTGATTACTGCAACCAGTATAAGGTTTTCGCTCAAACCTTCAGAGTAGCTCTTGGTTACCATGACTTTCCATCACAGTTGACATTTTGCCTTGAGAAAGCCGTAGGCCTGCATGCCGGGAAGGGGCAAAACACATGTTGACTGTCTCTTACACTTTGCAACTCACATTTTTGAATTGTACCTAACTATAAGTAATAAATATTACTCTGCACAAAATTCAGTACTTTTGACTTTTTAATATGTTGGAATTAAAATAACATTCATTTGAGCAACTCAGCTTTGTCCTCCACCTCTTCATGGACTTTGTTTTAATGGGTATGGGGTTTCCCATTCTTGGGGACTGCTGAGCACCCAGATTATACCCATTTAACAATGACGAGCAACCTCTGGGACATATACCCCTTTCTTTTTTCATTTAGAAAGCATAGAATGTTGGCAACCACTGCTTTGTCCTCATGTCTGTTCTTTGTTCTGGAATTTGCCTTTGTGAGTTGATGGAATCTACAGTAGAAATTATCTTGAGGGGCCCCTGGCAGCACCAGGGGATGTTCAGTGATAATCTTAATTTGACACTTTGAAGAATATTCTAGTTCTTTAGTTCATGATGAGAATTTTAGAAACCCCTACGTTCACCGTTTCTCCTCCTTTCAGCACTTGTGGCAATGTGCAAGGACCTGTAGCTGATCTGCGCCCTGAGATTACAAACTCTCCAAAACAGAGTGAGTAACAAAAGAAGTGGACTGTGTCTGTTCAAAGCATCTACTGGCTCTGCCCTTCTTGGAAGACATTGTGCCACGGTCCACTAGTCCATGTTACGTGAGTACTGCTCGTTTATCACAGGGTCATTGTGAAAAGGGATCATGAAATGAAAATTCAAATGGCAAAGAGATAAAGGGCCTGATTTAGTTTGGCAGAGGAGTTCTCCCTCATGGATGTCTAGTCCACTGTATTAAAAGTGCTATAGGACATAATGCATTTGTGATACAGACGGGATATCTGTCTTGTTTGTTACAGAGTACCCCATCCACCAAACACTAAATCAGGCCCAAAATAACTTCAGTACAGAAGAATGAGTAAAGCATTGAGGTTCATAAAAAGATACTATACAGTGCAAGCGAGATTGTCTGATAAAGGTCAACGTTGGTATTGAATGAGCAAAATAATGGCATAACTATAGAGAGGCCTGGCAATAAAGCCACACGAATACTTCATTCTTAAGGAGCTTTTAGGGATGCCAATTGGGGATCATCAGGGATAGCAACTTGCTCCTTGTTACACCTGACACAGCCACATAGTCTCTGCTAAATGTGGCAAGAAAGCGACAGTAGGGACAGAAAGTAAACAGCACAGTCTTTCTGTAGTTTCCACTTTTTGCCCTTTCCATAACTCCTAAGCATCAAATGCTCACAAATCTTCCATTCCAAAAACGGAAAATAGTGCTGGGCTTTGGCAAATCGTGAATGGGCTATTATTGGCCAATTTGGATTCCTGTTTGAGCACAAACAAGTGTTTACACATAGACAGACGTGAAGGTATTGTAGCTGGAATGAATGATTCTGGGTGATATCTTCACCCAGGAGTTAAGATCCATGAGTGGGGAATAGCATACAGACCCAGGAAAACCCAGTCCTTTACTGCATTCAAATTACCTATTCTGGGGGCTCAAATGTGGAAGTCTTTCACCTGCTCTGAGTAGATGGAAAATGTCAGTGGACCAGTGGGTGGGTTAGCCGTGTGTGGAGTTAAATGCAACCTATACAATTGGACCTGGTATTCCATAATCAATTAATTTTGGGTGTGGGCCCAGTGGCCAACTTAGAATCAGCTGGAGCAGTACTCCTGCCACTGTGCCGCAGCCCCCTCCTTCTTCCAGGGATGCCGCTCTGGCCATCTTGTAATGCGGGCCTAGGTCCTTTGATTTTTTACCCCCTTTCCCTTGCTTAGTTCCAATTGCTTTACTGACTTTTCCTTTTCTTTGTGTGCTTCTATTGTTTTTACTTTACCTGCTACGTGCTAATACATATCCTTATGTACAATCCTCACATTGCATTTCTTCAACCAGTGGAATACTGGATATGATTTAGAAATTCTCTTTCTCATCATTTAAAAAAAGTGAAAAACTAGTAGGTCACTGAAGACTTGTTAGCTCCAAAATGTATTTCTCAAGAATGTCTCCACTTTCAAACCATCTTAAATGGCTCCATTTTCCTACTATTCAAGAATGTCTGTCCTTACATACCATTCAGTGGCTAAACTGCTTATCTGTGCACAGTACAAAAGTACACCTGTATGAACAATTCTGGTCCTGAAAATAAATCCTGCAATTCACAAGGATTAAAACCCACTCTCAGTGATTAAGGATAAAGGTTATCATTCCACGCTAAAACCTTCCTGCATAAAAACTAAAACTCCTTCAGCCCTTGGCATACTCAGAACTCTGTATTACACCCAAGTAGCACGGTGTAGTGGGGCCACAATTACAGAGGCAAGAATCATCGATTCCAACCTGTAGTGTCTCCTCTGTCCAATACTATCCCCTATGGAATGGGGACTAAAACGCACAGACTGAAATTACCAGCCTACATTTTCAGTGGATAAGTGTTTTCACTCAGGGATTGCGTCTACTTTGAACAGGAGGAATTATTGTTCCGAAACAGAGGAGACATGTTTGTGTCTGGGCCAATGGTGTACTGGTAAAAGGAAAATATTGAAGCCACTCCTTACTCAGAATCCACTGCCTCGTTGGACAGCTATCTGACCCCGCTGAGCCCTTCTCGGCCACAGCCTGCTGCCTTGCCCCACTGAGGATTGTTGACTTCCACTTAAGAGACAAACGGCCTGATTTAGATATTGGGGGATGATTTACTCTGTTACAACAGTGACAGATATCGAGTCTGTCGAAATCTAAATCCCATAGAATATAAATCAGGCCCAAAGTCAGAAGATAAAACTTACGACCAGAATAAACCTAATTTCTGTATTCGACCTGTGCTCGTTGCAAACAACGCTTAGGGCTTTTTGGTGCTAATTTGTATTTGAAACATTAAACATGTGTTTCTCCAGTTACCCTTATTGGATTTTCTCTGTTTTGGTGTCATTTTGTTCATTGAATTAGTCTCTATTTTTGTAAATCAACTTCACCTGACTTGCTATTGGCCCCTATCAGGAGTTCTCAGTTAGTACAATTAAACATCTCTTACCCTTCAAAAGTATATCAGATCATACAAAATCTAAGTCTATGTGTTCTTATGGACTGTCAGGAACACGTCACAGGAATAATAGGCATCATCATGCATTCTAAAATGTTGACAAAATTTTGATATTACGTACAGGTTCTCCTGAATCTGTCTTTCATTTTATCCATTCTTTGCTACCAAAATGTACCTCTTATCAACCATTTTGCCGCCGTCATACCTAAATGCCCTTTAGATGCTTCCTTTACAATTTTACAATGCACAGCTTCTGAAAGTACAAAATTGCCTCCTCTCAAAATAATTTCCCCATTTAATGACAACTACTGACTTTCTAAAAAAGTTGTAATTCTGTTGCTGGGACTCTCTCCTTAGACTAGCTACTGACAATTAACTCGAAATGTATTTAAAGCTTCATCCCTTTCATTTGTTGAATGCTAATAGCCTTTGAATAAATTTCATTGGGTTTTTCTCATATGAATCATACAAAGATAGTGATAACGCTGCCTAGATCAACAGGAATATACAGTCAAGAGGAATAAGAACAATGGGCCAGATGTATGAAATTTGTTTGCACTCGCAAACGGTGCGAATCGCAAAATTCGCCCGTTTGCGAGTGCAAAAAGTGGTCTGCGATGCATGAAAGGCATTCGCAGACCACAAATAAGAAATCGCTAAAATTGCGATTTCTTGCGTTGCGACCTGGTTTTGCGAGTCGCAATTTGCGAATTGCAAAATCCAAATCGCAAGGAGATGCTCCAAAAAATCGCAAATTGCAATTTTTCGCAGAATGGCATTTGCACATGCAAAATACCATGAAAAGAAGCCAGGTGGTAACCTGGTGCAAAATTAAAAAATGCATTTAAAATGCATTTTTTAATTGTACATGTGAAGCACACATGCCCTTTTGGCATGTGTGCACCTTACATGTCCCCCAATACATTTTTGGGGTGCAGCAGAAGGGGCCTTAGGCCCCCAGCACCCTGGGGTTTGGCATTTCCAAAATTGTGATTTCTGGTTCAGAAATCGCAATTTTGGAAATGCAAAAAATTCGCAGATATGGGCCAACAGGCCCATAGGTGCGAATGGAGCCGGTATCGCAATTTGCGATTCGGTAATAGCATTTGCGATTTTTAAGAACCGCAACCGCAAATGTGATACATGGCACTTTGCGAGTCGGAAATAACGATTTCTTAAAAATCGCTATTTCCGAATCGCACAGGGCCGTGATGATACATCTGGCCCAATATTCCACATGTAATAAGTAAGAATAGCATATTAGAATGATAAGCAAACTGTTGTTGCAACATACCCATGGCTATAACATGATGCAATATGGTAGTGGAGATGGGAGCAAGAAGCAGGGCGGAGGAGAAGGTTATAAAAATGGAAACAGGAAATGAAGGACAGGGTATGAAAAAGTGGAGGCATGGCATAATAGCGTCAATAGCATACTTGGACAGGAGGGCATAGCATAATGTATGTGACCATAAATCAGCTATTGACAACGTAAAAAGGAAGTTGACCCAGTCCATCATTTTTTTGCCCACCATGACACCAACAGGAACAATTCGTCTCGAACTGCCAGACCAGGTCCCCTCTGAAAAGAAACACAAGCAACCCAAGACCAATGTCAGCCTATATGGGCCTCATCAGTTGTATACAGCTTGTGTCCTACAGCACGTGGTAGGCAAAGGAACGATCGACTGAACACCAGCCCAGAGTAATTAACAGTGGCTGAGATTAATTCAAGTATCCCACCCAGCACTTTTTTGTGTGCCTAGAATATATTGAGGCCACAAAGTGCAGTATGTACATTTAGAAAATACTCTCTTTTGCATGATCACCCCCATCTTTTTTGACTGATGCTGCTGCTTTTTTGACTGTGTGCACTAGGGCTCTGCTAAGCAGGACCCAGTGCATATACTCTGACTGCTAATAACATGTTGAATTGGCTCCATTTCTTATTGGAATAGTTAACATACCTATAGACCCTAGTATACAGTCTAAAGTGCACCCGGGCAGTAAGTTAAATGTCACTAGTGAAGTGCAGCACACATTGTATCTACCACTGTAGCCTGTCTGAGTTGTTCTAAAAATGCAAATTCGACCTGCCAAAAGAACCACTTTTGGCAGCTCTAAAACCTCCTTTTAAAAATAAATAACTTGTCCCTAAGTGACCCTTACATACCCTTAAGGCAGGGTGTATGGTATTTAAAAGTGTGATATATAAAAGTTAATGTTAAACATATCCTTATAGTGACAAAACCCTAAAATCTATTTTCATTGTAACAGGGTTTGCTGCTCCATAGCAAAACATTTGGATACAATATTAAAATTAATAATGTTATCTCTGGCTAGGAAACAGCTACAAAGTTCATTAACAACGGGGTCGGAACAATGACTGCATTGTTACCACACATGCCTTTACAAAGATTTTTTGTTGTTAAAGCATGTCTAGTAAAGGCAAGTGTGTGGGAATGGCATGTGTGGTTCTATCATACCACCCCTCCACCTGCCCTGAAGCCCAAAAGTACCCCACCCCTAAAACCTAAAAAAAAAAAAAATAGCACAACGTCCTACCCTAAAATATCCAACCCCCGCCCCTAAAAAAATTAATTAGCCCAACCCCCTATCCATCCCAAGCCCTTAATCCACCCCACCCCTAAAAATTAAAAAAACTAAAATAGAGCGACCCCACCCCAAAATACTCGAATCCCCCTCCCTAGCCCTAAAAACATAGTCCACCCCCCCACACTCACCCCTAAACCCTTAATCCACGCACCCCTAAAAACTACCCCCAACCCTGCCCCAGCCCCACTTACTTCACGTCCTCTCTCGATCCACTCTGTCTTTTTCTGTGCCTTAACGAATCCTGTGCATAGTTCAGCACATGCGTGGTTAAGGCACAGAAAAAGGCACTCGTTGTTTTTCCAGCAAGCGTGGTTACGCTGGCGTGGGAAACGTCCGTGTTCTTCCCACCTCATTGTTTAGGACGTTTCCCTTTCCAGCTGCCCTTCAGGAGCTGAAAAGCCCCTTGTAGGAGGTGTGAACGTGCTTGCAGAGCTGAGACAAAGGCCTTAGGTGTGGGAAGGTGGCCTGTGTCTCTGACAGAATGACCATCCGGGCAGTTCCCAGGTACCTAACTTCAAAGAAACCTACTCTCTCATAGGCAGATGTAGCTAACACCTAGGCCTATTCCCTCGTTTGTCCTTCTAGTTAGCCAGGCATCATTCCCAGTGGGAGAGGAGGTGCTCATTTTCCTAGCCACACCTCTAAAGTTGGCACAGTAGCTCTGCACAGAGGAAAGGTTTGGCCTTGTTGGATTTATGTAGAGAGGAGCACTGTGGAATTGTTTGCAGGAGGACAAACAGGAACCATTCCCCTTAGAACTTATTCCCTATTAGTTAAGGAGGGGTCAGGTGTCACCCCCACCTACAGGCTAGTGCCAGGCATAAATGTGGCACCTCTGGACACCCTCTTCTGGGGTGAGTCTTGGCCCACTAATTGCTGTTCCTGGGACCCTTGGCGTGTCAAAGTGTACTCCTCCTAACATCCAGAAAAACCTTGGACTTAGAAACATTTTGTCTCCAAACACCCAACACCTATGGAGGACTGTGACAAATCTGACAAGTCAATCCAATGAAGGGGCATTGCCAGTGGGCCAAAGAATTAGGTTGCTCCCATTCGGAGATTTCCTGCAGCAGCAAATGTGTTTCAGCAGGACGTCGTGGAGGGTATCCAGCCTCATGGAACCCTGTTGCAGCCTTGCCTTGCTGGAGGAATAACGATTCTCAGATTAACATGAAAAGAGAATAAGGATTTAATTAAAGACCCGGAGGCTAACAATTTAATTGCCACTCTTGCAGCACATTTAAAGAATCAAACATCAACTCAGTTCCAGAATAGAATCTTAACAATCCATATCACTGCAGTAGAACGCTCCTTCCTCTTTTAAAACTGAGACTGCGAAGAACTTGTCAGATATCTGTAACGTGAATCCTTCATTCTCCCTTCCGTCATGAAATTGTTTTTGAAAAACAAATTGCAAATTACTCACCAGTTTCAGTATTGTAAAAATGTGACATCAACCAAACATGCAATGCAACTTGTAAACCGTAATGCTATTAAAATAAAAACAACATACACACTGTTCAAACAAAAATCCACATTCTTCTCTCTATAATCCTCTTTATATACATGTATTAGCAGGTTTTTTTTTAAACCATGGGAGTGAAGGGCAGAATTATGTTAGCCTCTGTGTCTTTAATGAAATTCTGATTCTCTTTTCATGTTAATCTGAGAATCACAATTTCATTACAAGACCGGAGGCTACCATTATACATGTTGATAGCCCTTCAACACTTCCTCTGACAAGTGTTCAAATGGTCTAAAATAATGTTTAGCAAAAGTTCCTACATTTGATCAATCAGCTGCCTTCATAATACCTTCCAATTTTCCACCTGACCAGCATGTCTTGCTTGCCATAGCTCCTCTTAAAGAAGGTGCTTTAAATCTTTCCACATTAAAACCAGCTTGTTTCATGACACCCATATTCCATTTCACAATTGTTGCAGTACTTAACGCCCTGAAGGGTTTCACATACGAAATCAACAATTGGTGATCTCCATTCCTTCTGTTTCCCAGTACTCTACACTCATATTCTTTCAAACAGTGAACCACACACAATTTTTACATTCTTCAAATTTAGGATAAAACACAGAAGTTGATATAGTCTTTGTTCTTTTCCAAATCTCAAAGCATACTCCATCTGGACTAAAAGTCCTGTTACTTACCTTCAGACATTTCACATCTGACAACCTTTTACATAAAATCAATCACAGAAGACATACTAATTTGATTGGAAGTTTTTTCAGATTCAAGTACTTGTTTATTAGCCAAGACAAGAACAACTTTAAAACTAAATTCACATACCATAACACATCATATCTAGCTCTTGGAGGTCTATTAAGTGTCATGCTCTTCATCACTCTGTGAATCAAAATATTGCACCCTACTGCTTTTCCTCTCACTGGTATATGTGCTGATCTATATAATAATTTACAGTGCGGTACCTCAAACCTCTAACAAACTGCTCTACTAAGAAATTTACTACCTCCACCACAGGTGCCTCCATGTGATCCAAATCCCTTTCCAGGCACCAACACACCCATACATTCCAAATTCCTGTGTACGTACATCTAGGCCCTGGGGCCCAGGATTCTTCGAGTAATTCTGCAGCTCCTTGTAAAAGACCTTTGACTGCTCAAGATCTCCTGACACCTACCAAACAAGAAGGTCCAAACTCTTGTTCACTACCAATCTATGCTGCTCTTCTACTTCGTTTGTTAACAAACCTTCCTCTGTCACAATCAACAACGGTATCTCACAAGCTAATTCCAAAACTGTTGGAAACCAAAAAGGAGTTATCATACTAACTGACATTTCTCTTTCCGCACCTTCAGAAGCACCCTCTGAATCATCTCAAAAGGTGGGAAAGCAAAGCCCCTGCTCTCCGACCACCTTTGCTGAAATGCTCTACTGCTGCTGTATCCGGATCTGGTAACCAACTGTAATATTTGGGAATCTGAAAAGTCAATCTGGTTGCAAAAAGATCCACCTCCAGATGACCCAATATTTGATCCTGCCTTTCGAAATAAGCCCGACCTAGCTTCCAATCGTTGAAATCTTTCAGATGCCTTGAATATCAGTCTGCCACTGAATTTTCTCTCGGCAAATACTTCGCTCTCAAACATCTCAAACCTATCTTGTGCTCCAGGCAAAAAAAACACAATTCCTTTGCGATGTCTGAAAGATTCTGGGTTCTGCTTCCCCCTGACTGATTTCTGTAAGCTACTGCAGATATATTGTCCATTTTCATCAAAACCGAATTACCCTGCAACACATTCCTGAAACTGTTCAAGACATAAAGCACTGCTGTCAATTTCAGTTTATGTGCTGATTTCACTTGGTGCCGGACGACCACACACCACCCATCTCCTGCCTCCCTATCTGAGCTCCCCAACAGTAAAGGCTGGCATCTGTTTCCAGTATGCAATCTGGAGCGCATCCAAATATCGCTCAGCAATTCCACGCTTTCAGGTTCTGCATACACCAACTCAACTCCTCATTTGCTTCCATATTTAACACCACCTTGTCTTTATACCATAACCAATTTCTCAAAGCCTCCACCTTCACTCTGTGCAAACCCCCGATAATGTAAGGACCCAGGAAATATAGCTTGGATTGATGTTGAAAACAACCCTATTATTCTTGCTAAGTCGCTTAATGTTATACTCTCTCTTCTCAATACTCCTGCAACCTTCTTCATTATCATTTTTATCTTTTTTTCTGGTAACAATAACTTTAATTCCACTATGTCCATCTGGAAACCCAAACATTCTATAGTTTGAGATGGATTCACAATAGACTTCTCCTCGTTTATTATAAAATCTACTCCCTCCAGAACATTTCTCACTTTCCCAATTGTGTCATCAATTCCTCCTTGTCCTGTGACATGAGAAGAATGTCATCCAAATAAATAATCAGATGAATTCCCATTTCTTGCAAATGAGCTACTACAGCTCGCATCACTTTAGTAAAGGACCATGGTGCTGATGATAGGACAAATGGAAGAAATTGAAACTGATATAGCTGAGTCTTCCATCAGAACTTCAAGAATTCCTGACTTTCCTCCTTCATTGGCACTGTAAAGTAAGCATCTTTCAAATCCATTTTTACTAACCAATCGTTTGGAAGAAGCATACTCCTTAACAAATGGATTCCCTCCGTTTTGAAATGCCTGTAAACTAGAAATCAATTCAATAGTCTGAGGTTTATTACTGGCCTCCAGCCTTTGTCCTTTTTTACACTAAAAATAAAGTACTTACAAAACCTTTCCAATGATCTTCAACTAGACTTATTGCACCCTTTTGCAACATTGCCTCTATTACCATATCGACAATCAATTCTTGATCCTTTGTTAATCTTATTTCCATCAGTTCTTTCTTCTGAACCGGCATCTCTAGAAACTCTGTTTTGAGCTAATGAATTGTGTAAAAACCCTTGGATCACTTGTTATACTTCTCCATGCATTTACAGAAATTTTTAGGCGTCCACCTACCCTTTTTTGGGAAAAAACAATAGATGTCCCTGTAATCATAGCAGGATCTGGAAGACACTTGCCTTTTTCCTCTGCTACCTCTAGTTCTTCTAGATCTTTGAGAAAAAGAAACCTGATGAACTCTGGAAGCCTCTTCCTGTGCCTTGGTTGTAGAAATTGTACTGGGAACCTTTGAACTCCTCAGCCAGCATAAGATCCTTGTCTGCTGGCCCTTCCAAAAACACCTCCGAACACTTTCTCACATTAGTCTGAGCCTTGTACAGTGCTATAAACGTGGCAACATATTTACCTAAAACTTTAACCATGCCCTCTCCATAGAGCAAACCTTTAGCGTCACCTGAAGCCTCTTTATTCACCAACTCACCCAATTTAGGGCTTATTTTCATCAAAATAGACTTTCTACATTCACCTAGGAGCCCAACATTCACATTTCCTAGTAACACCATATTCCTTTCGCTCCATCCCCTCAACAACTCTATATTAACTGGCCCATCACTCAAGTGTGCCTCCTCCGCAATGTTCATAATTTTTGCCAGAGTACCCAATAAATCCAAAAGATGGTCTTGACACTGTTTCAAAGACCTTTCTAAATGCTTGCATGGGTCTCTTCCCATCTTTTTGTCAAACAATCATTATTGGTTTTTCATTTAGAAGCAGAATAAATTTGAGAAAATGAACATGGTTATTAATAAATTCTCAGTTACCAAGCAGATCGTCTTAACAGCATAAACTATCCCCTCCTCTCCAATGGCTCTTGTGGAAACATTTCAGTCAGCAAATTCTACCGACCGGAAAAAGCAATCAATCTCACCTCCAAGACATACATAGCTACTTGTGGGTATAAGTGTGGGTGACACCAGACATTTATACCACACTGTCCTGTGATGGGGTTGTTTTAAGGTCGGAGAGCATAGCCCAGGCTCACAGATCCTCTTCCTGTTTTTTATCTGTTTGGACATATTTCGTATGGAATTCTTCTGCTGTTGCCCATTCCATAATATCTTTAACCCATTCAGAATATACAGGAGGATTGGGGCTCAACCACCTTATGGCTATACTCTGTTTTGCTAGCATTAGACCAGGCAGGACGAACCTCCTACTAAGTTTCCTTTTGAGAGGGGAAGGGATGAGGCCCAGTGATATCTGTGCAGGTTCTAACGGAAGCACCCAACCAGAGGCCCTATTCAGATTACTGAGGACCTGCTGCTAGAACGAGGAAATATTCACATACGTCCAGGACATATGCACAAAGTCAGCTTTCACGGTATGGCAGCATGGGCATCTGTCCGAGTGTGTGGGATAAATCCTTCTTAAAGTGGGCCTGGAAAGATATGTTTGGTTAATTAAATTGTAATGCGTCAATTTAAACTGTGCATTTGAGTAACTATGTGTACCCCTTTATGGATGTGTTCCCAGTATCTGGGAGTCAGCTGGTGCGGGAGTAGTTCATCCCATCTAGTTTGGACCGGGAGAGGTTGTCATGGGAAGTCAGTGCTTAACTTAATGCTCTGTACAAATGTGATATCAAACAACAGCCTTCGGCCATGTCAAATAGAATGGCAAGAATGGTGGAACATGTTGGGGCATCTGGAAATGTCGGCCAAGTTCCTTGGACTGTGGCGGAGAGCTTCTGGTACTGTAAGAATTGACCTGGACCCAGAGTAAATGACTCAACAGCTTCAGCATACATTATAAAGCTACCTTCTGGGTAAAGATCACCTAGTGCAAGGCATTCCCCCTTGCTCCATCTCTGGAGTGATATATAGTCCTGAATTTTGTAGAAGGGCTTTAATACCCAGATGCTGAGCTCTGGGAATGGAATGGAGCCTTTTGTATCACTCTTTTAACCATATCTTCCCATAGATGGGCCACATGTCGGATTAGTAAGGTGTGTCAGGGAGAACACTGAAGCCAGCCATCAGCAAGGTAGGAAGAGACAAATCCTCACAAGAGCTGTCCAGTAACGTTCTCTCCCACGAGTCTCCCTCCGCTAACCAACGGACCGCATGCTGTAAGTGTGTAGCTATATGATAAAATTCTATGTTGGGTACCTCTAAGCCCCGAGGAAACCATGGTCTCAAGCGTGGCCAGACTGACTCATTTCTATTTGTTCGCCCACAATAAATCTACCTTGAGAGCATCAAGTATTTAGAAATACTGCTGGGGAATCCTGTAGAAATTACCCTGTAGGGCATACAGACAGCATGGAAGTATTATCATTTTTGCGATTGCTATTTTCCCCATTAGAGAGAGCGGTAGGTCTCTCCAAAATCGAACCGATGCTTGAAGATTCGTCACCACCCTTTTGATGTTTAGCTCTAGGAATTCTGTTTCGCGGGGACAAGATGAATAGCCAAGGAACTGATATCTCGAAGTTGCCATGGGGTATCCATCAGGTGAAGATCCTTCCAACCGATGCCCATTGGGGATCCCATTGGGTACAATCTAGAGTTAGTGAGATTAATCCGCAGGCCAGAAATAACTCCAAACTCATCCATTACCTGCACAATAATGGGAACTCAGATGGTAGGGCTACGGAGATACAGCAAGGCATCATCTGCATAAAGGGAGATCACATGTGTGGTTCTCTTCACAGTTATTCCCCATGGGTCCATGGTCTGCCAGAGACGAACTGCCAGGGGTTCCATCGCCAGCGCAAATAAAAGTGGCGAGAGGGGGCACCCCTGCCTGGTGCCCTTGTCCCGACAAAACAAGTCAGATATCTCACCACCAGTTCGTACACGAGCGCAGGGGGCTGCATACAATAAATGTATCTGCTGGATAAATTTGGGTCCCAATCCAATCTTATGGGGAACCGGCCAGAGGTACATCTAATTTAATGAATCGAAGGCTTGTTCAATGTCCAAATAGGCAAGTGCCAGTTCCTCAGGTTGTGTATGGTGGAATGATGGACATGTGCAAGCTTTCTCAAATTATACAATGTGTTACATTTTGGAATAAACGCTGATTGGGCAACATGAACCAGAAATGGGAGGTGTGGGCGTAGTTGGTTGGAAAGGATGGTACTAAGTATTTTAACATCAATATTAAGGAGAGAAATAAGGAGGTACATCGAGGCTGAAATGGGGTCCTTGTTTGTGTATCATGAGGATAAGGGCTTTCCTAAGCAAGGGAGGGAGACAACCAGATCACAGGGCGTCCTCCTAGACCTCTAGGAGTTTATCCACCATCATAAACAAAAAAACGATCATATCTGAATCTAGATTTAGTGCTGAACACACCTTATTTTCAACCTGAGGCCCTGAACACTCTGCTCTGAGTACATTCTGTATATCTCTCGCTAAAGGTTTTTTTAATATGTTCCTTGATAAATGCCCCTACATGTTCTAAATGCCACCAATCACTACTTCTAGGGCGGTGAATGTTGGATGGACAAAATATGTTTTCTCCCAAACTATTTTTTATCATTACATTAGTGGATGTACTCACACTCGCCTTTATGTCATCATTCAAGTAGTCATTCTGTTGCAAATCAAATAGATATTTATCATAGTCATCCTTTCTCATTACGTTTCATCAAAATTAGCAAACTCATCATCAGACACATTGCTATGCATGCCGCTGAGGGCACCAACGTTTTTCATGGAGTTTAATCCATGTTTCTATTCTTTCTCTATATGCTTGGTTTTCTTTAAGCTTTTTTGTTTGTTTTGTATT
Source organism: Pleurodeles waltl (assembly GCF_031143425.1). Lineage (NCBI taxonomy): Eukaryota > Metazoa > Chordata > Amphibia > Caudata > Salamandridae > Pleurodeles > Pleurodeles waltl. The sequence goes on from NC_090444.1 coordinate 1,752,112,574, forward strand.
TTCCTTAATATCCTCTTCTGCAGATAAAGACCAAAACTCTTTTCCTGACCCTGTATTCTTTCTTTTCTTATCTAAAACATTATTAACCACAACCTTAACTGATGCTCTAACTTCATTTTTAATCATCCTCCTTAAATTCTCCTCACTAATATCCCTTTCCACTGAAGAAATCTCCATACTGCCCTCTTGTGATGCAATAGTGAATCACAAATCACCTTTTGCAATGATAAAACAACCTGCAAAGAAGCCTCTCACCGTAACCCAAAACCTAAAGCTGACCGTTGCTAACCAACCGATCACACTTCACAACGATCTGACGTTCTTACATTCTTTCCTATGTTAAACTTCCCAATTAAAGATGGCTGCCAAAGCTGCGATATCTGCGAGACCTACAGTTCTTTTTCTGTTTTTATGTTTGAGCCCGACTCTGAAAGGCATGGAGGTTTTTCTAGTATTACTTCAACAATGTTATTGTTTTTTTAAGAGGCAGTACGTTTCAAAACATTGTTTTTTCCAAGGGATGTTGTTTAAACATTTGTCTTTTAAGCATTTTTGATCTGCCTTTGGGCGCTACGCTCATTCTGCTCTGCTTACGCTGCCTAGAACTGAAAGTGTCTCAGAAGCGTAACTGGTTTCTCAATTCTATGTCAGGACCGGAGGCTCCGATTATGCTTTCTCTTTCTTTTACTGTTCCAAACAGCAGCCAATAAAATAACAGTAAACAAAAAACTTCAATACCCATGAAGCATAGCAACAGTCACATGGTCCAATCAACACACGGGACCTCTCTCCATAAAAGCCATGACCTCAACAGTCACTTCCTCTTTCTTTGCTGCTCCACGGCAGATAAGTACTCTTTACATTTTCTCTTGCATTTATGTAATATTTTACAGATTGCTTGCGCGTGTCAGCTTTTATTACACTGCTATCGGTGCGTTTTGGCAATTTTTGTGGAGCGGGAGCGGATTACGCACGTCCCGCATAGTCCTTTTTCTATTTTTAACATTGCGTCGTGTCACATGCGCTTGGCTCTTTCTCCTATTTCAGGGTGAAGAGCCGGCGTTTTGCTGCGACACAACGCTGCTTTGTTCCCCTGCTTTGTGGCCCCTTATTGTGCTCCCTGACGCCCCACAGCTCTGCTTGGGATTGTAAAAATCGAACAGGCTCTGCCTAGAGTGTTGTTTTTTGTGTCAGGCTGCCCCTTCCACACTTTATTACAGAATCTCTCTGTTTTGACCTAGCAGGGTTTTTTTTACACTCCCCCTCTGGCCCCCCTGTGTATACTATATTGCTCTTCAGTCATATAGTATTATATATATTTTTTTATACTTAACACAGGAGTATGGCTCAATGGCATGAAGATGAATCAGGATTTTTTCCTGAAGATAATTATGACCAGCTGGAAATGAACCTGGTCGAAGCCCTTGACACTGGGGTGCAACAATCAGTTAATGATGCTCTGGTTAAAGCTTTGGGGCCCTTTTTGGGCCAGTTGCTTGATTACGCTCATAATCAAGGTTGGATGCCGGTTCTCCCAGCTCCTTCTGAACATCCTATTTCTAAGGACAAAGGGAAAAAGAGCGAGCCCAATACCTCTTCTGACCAGGCTGATGCCTTTGAGAAATTACGCCGCAAAAGAGCGGGTGAACACAATTACAGTAAAAAGCATACTGATTCCTCCTCTTCCTCTAGCGACGACGCTTCTTCTAATTCTGATCCTGATGTCCCAGGCCCTAGCAAGAAGGAAAAGAGACAGCTGTCTCTCCCTAAAGTTCTAGACTTTGATCCCATGGATATTAGTCACCCTGGGGCGTCCAACTGGATTCCTCCTTCTGAGGTGGCTAACTATGTTCAATTGCATTTGCGTAAAGCATTTGATAAGGAGGTTCACGCTTGTCTCCGGGCCGAATGTCCCAGACCCGACCTAGATGGGAAGGTGGCAGATACGCCTGAAGTGGATCCCGCAATGGCAGTCTTTATGAAAAACAATTTGAAAGATCCAAAAAAGGGTTTAGACAGAGCTTGGCACTCTTGTCAAGATAAACTCCTGGACATGTCTGGTCCCCTTATAAAAATCTTGGAGTTGGCCTTTCATTCCAAAGAATCGTGTATGGCAGTAGACACTGACATTCTTATTGGTTGGGCACAGAGGTCCATTTGCCAACTCGGCAACACTAACTGTGCTAGTTCTACCGAGCACAGACGGACTTTTTTGATGCGCATTGACCCCAAACTTAATGATCTGTCTTCCTCGGAAGCTGGCCCTGCTGCGAATGGCATGCTGTTTGGTGCACCATTCATGAAGGAACTGTCTAAATTTTGCTCTACTTACACATCCCTCGAAAGGCTCAGATGTCCCTCAAGAAAGTTTTTAAGCGCAGCCTTTTTCTTAGGGCCGGACGTTACAGAGGCGTAGGCCCGGCCGAGGTGCCTATTCTAGCCCTCAAGCCTATTACCCCAGAGGTCGTGGTGGCTGGTATGGAGAACCAGGCTGAGCCCACCTTTTATCCCACCCGTTCTCATAGCGAACGAGCTAGATTCCGCAGAGGTCCCAGAAGAGGACAATAGGGTGCAATTCAAGATGCAGGATATTCTGGTAAGTGGTATTCCACCTTCACATGTAATTTTGGGGGGGCAGAGTCAGTTCCTTCTTCCACAATTGGAATTTGATTTCGGGGGACCCTTGGGTTCTTCAGACAGTGACAGGTTTCAGACTAGAGTTTTTCAGTACCCCGAAACAAACTCTCTTGCCCACTCCAATGTATTTTTCACCAGCAGATCTCTCCATTATAGATCAAGAGGTGCAATCTCTTATAGACAAGGGAGCTGTGGAATTTTCCACTCCCCATTCGGGGGGTTTCATCAGCCCTATTTTTCTGGTCGACAAGAAGGGAGGAGGTCATCGCCTTGTCTTGAATCTCAAAGAATTCAATGGTTGGATTTTATACAGACACTTCAAGATGGAAGGAATTCACATGTTGAGGGACATTCTGTTAGAAGGTGACTGGTTGGTGCGTCTAGATCTAAAAGACGCCTACCTGGCAATTCCTATTTTCGCACCTCACAAACGTTTCCTCCTGTTTCTGTGGAGGGATCATTGCTTGGAGTTCAAAGCACTCCCATTCGGCGTGTCGTCTGCCCCAGGGTGCTTCACAAAATTGATGAGACCTGTGGTAGAGTCTCTTCGTGCCAAGGGAGTCAGGTGGATAATTTATCTGGATGATATTTTGCTGATGGCTCAGGACACCCAGACTCTCCTGAGGCATTTGTCGTGGACTATTCAACTGTTACAGGTTCTGGGATTCATTATCAATGTGAAGAAGTCACTATTGATTTCCACCCAGTTGATAGACTTTCTAGGTTTCCAGATGGACTCAGTGCGAGTCCAGCTCATTCTGCCCTCTCCCAAGATTCGCAACATCAAGAGGTAACTGAGGTCGGCTCTGTCCAACTAGACCATATCTTTGAGAGCCATTGCCAGGATGGTGGGACTCCTGTCCTCCTCTATTCAAGCAATTTTTCCAGCTCCCCTTTATTACCGGGCTGTCCAGAGGTTAAAGATTCAACATCTGCGCAAGGGCCTTTCCTACTCGGAACAGACTCCTTTAACCGAGGCGGTAAGGTCAGAGATTCTTTGGTGGTTGAACCATATGGAAGCCTGGAATGGCAGGGCCATATTTGGTTCTCTCCCAGATGTTGTAATAGAGTCGGACGCCAGTCAGTGGGGCTGGGGAGCACGTTGTGGCTCGATTGCAACGGGGGGTCGTTGGTCCCAGACAGAAATGAAGCTTCACATCAATTGTCTAGAACTCCTAGCGGGTTCTTTCGCCATCAAGAGCCTCTTTCCCATGAAGGGAGATTGTTGTATCTTGCTGAGGATGGACAACATATCAGCAGTGAGATACATCAACAAACTGGGGGGTACTCAGTCCAAAATGTTAGCAGAGATAGCAAAGGAGTTTTGGCATTATTGCCTTACTCACCACTTGAGTGTCACAGCAGTGTATCTCCCGGGTGATCAGAACATCATTGCGGACTGGAACTCCAGGTATTTGAGGGATGCCAGCGATTGGAAACTTAATTGGGATCTCTTTCATCAGATCCTTCTGAAACTGGCTCATTGCAACATAAATCTTTTTGCCTCATGTCTCAATTGTCAGATTCCGATATTTTTCAGTTGGCGCCCAGATCTGATGGCTCGGGCGGCAGATGCCTTCCTTCAGGATTGGAGCCCATTTCGGGGTTATGCCTTCCCCCCTTTTGTGATGATCCCCAGAGTATTAGCCCAGGTGAGAAGACAAAAAGTAGAGCTTGTACTTCTAACCCCTCTGTGGAGAGCGCAACCATGGTTCCCAGCAGCTCTGCAGTTAGCTTGCTCTCCTCCTCTTCTCATTCCTCCTTGTCTGAATCTTCTGATGAGTCTGGAAGGCCTTCAACATCCCTTGGTTCTGTCGAACCAGCTTTGGTTGATGGCTTGGACGGTTTCAGGGCGAGATGGCGCTCCCCAGGCATTTCGCAACAGGCTGCGGACTTCATTAAACAGGCCTGGTCTTCAGGCATGTATAAGAGGTATGCTTCAGCCTGGGCGAGATGGTCCAGTTGGTGTGATGAACGGAGTAATGATCCCGTGGAGTCGAATATTGACATGATTGTGAATTTTTTAGCAGAACTTGGTTGTTCGGGTCTTGCTGATCGTACTGTGAATAATTTCAGGTCAGCTACTTCTGCAGGTCATTCTCATGTAGAAGGGAAACCAGTAGGTGAACACCCTTTAGTATGTAAGGTGATGAGAGGTATTTGTTTGGGGGCTCCTCCGCAATCTAGATATACTGCCCTTTGGGTTGTGGATATAATTTTAAGATTTCTGGATAAATGGCCTTCTAACCGTTATTTGTCTAGCAAGTAAATTTCAGCTAAATTAACTATATTACTCTGCCTTATTTCTTGTAAACATGTTTCCGACGTTAGGGCTTTAGATTTGGCAGGTAGAATTTATTCAACGGAAGGAGTTACTTTTAATGTCACCAGGAGAACTAAAACTAATTGCAGGTTGGTAACTTATTTCCTGATAATCAACAATTGTGTGTAGTTCAGTGTTTGAAGGATTATGAATCGGCTACTGTGGACACTAGACAAAATGATAAAGGGCAGCTTTTAATCTCTTTACAAAAACCTTTTAATCTGGTTTTAGCTGCCACTTTGGCTAGATGGATGAGGTGGTTGATGAATGAGGCAGGTATTGATACCTCTAACTTTTTAGCTCATTCAGCTAGAGGAGCTATGGTTTCCAAGACTTTTGCTCTTGGATCTCGTCTGGAAGACATTATGAGAGCGGCTGATTGGTCTTTAGAATCTACTTTTAGGAAATTCTATCATAAACCAGTAGTTGATGTGGCGTCTGTGGTGGTTGGTCAGCATTAAACGAGCGTAATCGGAGCCTCCGGTCCTGACATAGAAGAAAAGAAATCTAGCTTACGCGTCAAGAATTTTCAATTCTATTAAGGACACGGAGGCGAGGATTATCCCACCCATATACTGATATGTCACTTTATGTTTAATTATTGTCAATAATAGTATTCAAAGGATTTTGATATTTCTTATTGTATTTCCCACCCTGGTGTATCTTGACAAAATATAGATTGTAAGTGGATGTTATATCCAACGAAGATATTAGTGGTAACTTTTTATCTCTTCTAGGAACAGATCAGAAGACTCCGTGAGGTTTTCGAATGTTTCATTCTTTGAGCTGCACAACTACAGTTCCTGAGCCTCTTGTTCGTGGAGGTGCTGGTTGATGTTGCAACCTGTTCGGGTCGCTGGTAGTTCTGGACCATTATGTTGAACTGCACAGAGTTTTTCCTTGGACTGTTATTCCGTAAGGAGTTTTGTTGTCATTCAGTGTTAGATTCTTATCTGACAGTTACAAAGAAAGAGGAAGTGACTGTTGAGGTCATGGCTTTTATGGAGATAGGTCCCGTATGTTGATTGGACCATGTGACTGTTGCTATGCTTCATGGGTATTGAAGTTTTTTGTTTACTGTTATTTTATTGGCTGCTGGTTGGAACAGTAAAAGAAAGAGAAAGCATAATCCTCGCCTCCGTGTCTTTAATAGAATTGAAAATTCTTGGCACGTAAACTAGAAAGATTTGTATTGTGGTGCATCAGAAAACTAAAAAACAGCTACCACGTGGCAGCCTGCCACTACAATAGCATTACGCCACCCTTTCCTTAGCTCTGTGAAATCAATCAAACGTTTGCCAGCTTCAGTAGACCTCAATGAGAGCAGAATTACTCTCTTCAACAAAGACACCATGGTAAAAGAAATATTACAGGATCAAATAACAGTTTTAAATCAAATTAAATGTAGTAAAAGAAATACAACTAACATATATGCCATTCATACTAAACAGACACACTGCTTCTGGAAATTAGAAGCTTTACCTAGATACCAATACAACATTTACCAACAAAGCCAATCTGAGCAGGAGCAGATTTTAAAAGAGGAATAAGTGTTTTACTGCAGTGATATTTGTGGATTGTTAAGATTCTATTCTGGAACTGACTTGATGTTTGATTCTTTAAAGGTGCTGCAGGAGTGGCAATTAAAGGTTATGCATAATGGTAGCCTCCGGTCTTGTAATGAAATCCGGGCTCCAAAAAAGTGATTAAATCTGGAGGTAAAAATCTTCACCCAGACGCAGGCATCAAAAGAATCTGGCCAGTGAAGGACCTTTCTTGGGAGCAAATTTTGAATTCCTCCCACACAGAGCTTCCCTGCTAAAAGTCAACATTTTCTCAGGGATTTTGTCCAAAAGCTAAGTGGTCTTGTGGAGGCCTTCTCAGCCACAGCCTGCTGCCTTGTCCCACTGAGCATTTTGGACATCCATTTCATAGACTAAGCCAGATGGTAAAACTACCAACCAGGATTAACCTGCTTTTAATATCTGACCTGCACTCTATCGCAGTTGGCATAAAATCAAACTAGGTCCCAGCCAAGCACAACCAGATGATCAAGGTTGGTGCTTAACGTCTTTTGGTGTTATTTTTATTCAAAACTTTAAACATTTCACATCTCTGGAGCCCTTAATAGATTTTTGCTGTTTTGTATTATTTTGTTCATTAAATTATTCTCTATGTTTATAAATTGGATTGGGACATTTATTGTGTTGTGTTTTTGACTTTTAACTGTTATGACACTTCTAAATGATTCACACATTTTCTTAAGTTAAGCATGCCTGCTCTGGGCCATAGCTACCAGGAAGTGAACTCAGGTTTAAAGTACTGAAAGCTTTACTGAACCTAACAGAAATAGTGACATTATTACTAGTGGAGGACTACCTTTCATCCAAACTAATAATCCACTTTCTCACAGTAAGGAAACCACATACCCACTACCACTTCTGGTTGTCGGTGACAAGCAACTCTTGACTCATCTTGTGTTTACGTATTTACGACCTTCAATTCCTTTTGCTTCCAGTTGTGCTGGCTGTTCATGGTACGTTTTAGCTTCCACATCTTAAGTGTGCACAAAGGTGTGGTGGAGACACTGGTAATGTAATCAGGCTCAAATGTAGTCCTCACAGTAGCAAAAGTAAGTGCAAGTGCAGGTTCATCACCATTTCTAAAAATAAGACTGGTAATTGTGATATTGCAATAGTTCCTTCTCATCAGTAGAGAGGCCAGTGGTGCACATGCGGTATGTGTGTAGGGTTCCAGTCTTATAACCCTGCACACACAGGGACTTGAGCAGACTGGCATGTATTACTGTTCTGCCTGAGCAGCCACTTACAGCTGCAAGCGTGGAGTAGATGTATTCTGTTCTGCTACTCAGCACATCACTAAAAAGGGAGTGTCTTTCGAACCTAACACCCCTCCTCAAGATGAAAATAGAAAAATAAAAGCAAAAGTAAATGAAAACACAAAATAAAAGCAGCATGCTTCTGCGCAAAATTTTCTGTTCTAAAAATGTGGTTTATTTCTTGGGAAAACAGATTCACTATTAAGTCAATGCAAATCATAGTTTGGAGCTTTGAACCAATAAATTTAAAGGACGAGGGTCTGAAACCCTCGTCCTTTAAATTTATTTTAGGGGGTTGTGTGAATCCCAAAATACAGAGGCCCAAGGCAAATAAAGAAAACATTTGCAAGACAATATTCAAGGTAAATACCATTAAGGTTTAATCAAATTAAGAATCATTAAAGAAAGCAAAAAGGGTAGTTAGTTTAAATCAATAATTCATAATAAGCAAGAGCTCGCAACATAAGGTCGACCTCCAGAATAAATCTATAGCTAGAATCACAAATATTTTTCGTACAGAATCAAGTAATAGTCTGACACGGGGAATGCTCTGTTTTAAAAGGCAGCACAATTCTGGCCTATATTCCATAGAAGGTACATTTTATAGGTTTTCAGAAAGTGAAAGACATGCTCATCACATGATATGAAATGAAGTAATAATCACAACACCCAACAGATGTTCATAAACACATGGTACATTAACTATAATAGTGCTAGATACGCCTTCAGAATGCATAATTATTTCTAATCCTTAACCAAAGTACAGAAGAATGAAACTACCTCTTTGAACGTAATTGGGCACTTCAGAGTCATCTGCAGTAACAGGAAAAGTCATTGACTAGTTGCAAGAGTGAGCACAGTTAGTACAAAGTTTCTTCCAAAGCTACAAAAGAAATTACGTTTTTTTCTGCGCAACACCATAAAATAGATCATATTTCTGCTATTTACTCTTAATGGAAAAGAACACCAGCAAGCCTTTTAAACATGAAGAATAAAACAGCATTGTTATGTCTTTACTATTTGCAGATATCAATACAAGCAGACTTGGGCCCATTCATGACAACCCGTGGCCAGGTTATGCTAAATTGAAATGACAACTACTGTAAAATTATTTTAATTAATAAACCTACTCTTACAATTGTCAGAAAACTACTGGAAGAGAGGGGGCATGACCTGGGAGTTAAGGGAGATCACCTCTCCCTGGAAGAGCAATCAATTAAAATTCATCACTGTTGGGTCATCCAGTCTCCTTTTCTCATCCATGTCTATTTGGAAGTGCTCGGTTGAGTTGAGGCCATGCCATAAGATGTTTTGTTTCCCTGGTCGATGGGGTGCATGTTACATCTGTGATTTATCATTGTCCACTGGGGATAATGATTCTGTTTGTTCTTATGATTCAGGTTTTTGTTTTTTGAACATGGACTTGTTCCTGGTCACAGTTTCCCAATTGTGTTCAACTGTGACTATGATGATCTTGCTCTTCAAATGTTAATCTGAATTTTCCACCAGGATGCCTGTTCTTTACTAGCATCAATCTCCATGGCCAATTGGAGATTGATAAGCTCCTCTCTTTTCATTCACTTTACTGCTAACCCAACATCTCCTTTGTTCGCTGCCCTCAGGTGTTGGTGTGATGGGCCACCAACATCGTCAGGGTACGATGACACCTCCAGTTCTATTCTGAAATAATATTGAATTAGGGAACACTGAGTCACAATGTGAGAAGTGTTCCGATACACCCTGAGAAGCTTTTGTATGTCCCACTTCAAATTTACTATTTACTAATCCCATTGCAATTTTCATGGTCCACATTAATCTCTCCACCTCCCCGTTCGCCTGGGGCCCCCAGGTTAGAGAGGGCTGATCTTCCAGTAATTTATTCCTAATGTGCTCTTGTACTTGCCAATCTTTAAGTAACTCCTTACTGGTAACCACTATATTATTTGGAGGGATTTCAGGTCTTTTGGGACTGACAGCAAGATAGGGTGGACTGGGCACAACCAACCCCCTTACTTCCTCCACTTGCTGGTGGATGTTGGGTTACTGAATGCTGTTACTTACGAAGGAGCAGATGCACCGACGGCATGCCAAAGGCAACTCATCTGCATGTCTCAGCGCCATCCCCCACTGACCACATACAATGGGAACACGAGGGCCAGCAGTAGAAATGTAGAGAAAGAATTGGGCTAAGAGGGAAAGCAGAGACATTCGATGTCACCACTTTTATTCACAACTCGCCAGGGCACTGATGTCTGCAGGTCAAAGTGGATATCTGTTCAGGTCGGAATGCTTTTCCACAGTCCTGATCCAGGGCTTCCACCGCTCAAGGTAAGGGCAACGGTTTCCTGAAGCCACAATGTCAACACATACTAGAGTATGTGGTAGGCCCTTGAAAAGCTGCCACCTTCTCATGAGGAAAAGACCAAATATCTTTAAAACCTCCTTGTCGGATGAAAACATCAAAGGACTGAAGAAAACTAATTATCAGGAACCAAAGAGTGAAATTGTTTTGGAGTGAAGAGTCAGAATCAACAAGTGGGGGTGCGAGGAAATAGCTGAAGGAAAACAGCTTTGTTGTGATTCACCCTCCAACCAGACTAAGGGCCTGATTTAAATCTTGGCGGAGGGGAACACTCCGTCACAAATGTGACAAACATGACAGATATCCCGATCGCCATTATGATCCCATAATATCTTATGGAGATGGTAATACTGCGGACGGGATATCCATTACGTTTGTGATGGCGTATTCTCACCGCCGAGATCTAAATCAGGCCCTAAATCCTTTATATATCAAAAGAACAGGAAATGGAAATGACATCATATTACAGGAAGCATACTGATCGGGAAATTGTGAAGAAACAATGGAAAACACAGTCATGATAGAAGAAGAAAAGACAAAGAAAACCTGAAATGGACTAGATGTGGAGGAGTGTTAAAAGGCAGATGCAAGCTCTCAGACAGGTGACTGCCATTTTGCAACTGAAAGGGTGAGGAGCAGCAGCCAGGAAACCAAGAGCATGAGAGAAGACCTCCTCAGGTGAGTGAGACTCACAGCCCGCACCTCTGGGCTGCTTACAGAGTTTTATGGTGCCAAGGATCCACAGAACCATACAAGGTACTGTTTTGGTTGTCCAGAATGCTGGGACTTTGCAGCCATAACAGTAAATATAGACAACAGAAGCTATCTTAGTAACCTTTCATGAAGGTTCTACATCAAACAGTGGAAAATATATACCTTAAACATATCTCTATGCAATCAACTTAATGTGTTTTGTATGAAGCTGATATTTCTGAAACTGAAGCGTAACAAGAGATGAATAACTTTATGGTCAGTGTGTTTAGGCACTTTTAATCTCTCATGCTTGATGTTCTGATCTCAGTGCATAATATTTAAAGCTCCTGACCATTAGTTGAGCCGATCGTAGGGAAATTATTCAAGGTTGAGATGAAATCCTATGATGATGCATGACACGAAATGTGGATGAGGATTTCTTTTATCTAAGGAAAATAGGTCTTTTGACCTAAAAACTCTCTCTCAAGGTCAGCACCTCAAAGGGTTGGATTATTGGTCTGTTTTGCTGGTTGTCTTTTGTGTGTTTATTTTAAAATTGGGAAGATGGGCCAGCAAACTTAATTCCCCCTTTTGTATTATTACTTTTATACATGGTCAACAATCCTTGTCTAGTGGTCAAGTAACTACCTCAAGCTTTGTAACTAGGGTCTTATTTAGAGTTTGGCAGACAGTATATTCCATCTCAAATATGATGGATGTCCCTTGTGCTGTATTACAAGTGGAATAGCCTATAGTATTTGCAATCCAACAGATGGGATATATGCCACATTTTGAAAGAGTATCTCGTCCCCAAAACTCTAATTAGGGCCTTTAGTTTTTGCTTGACTCTTCTACAATTAGAAAAGTAATTAACTTGCATTAATATTCTGTGGTTTCTACTGTTAGCAATACATATTTCACTTACTAAGAACCCCACTAAGCTTGCGCATAATCATGTGTACATAATTTGTGTAGCCATTTTTGTGACATGACAATTCTTCCTGTTACTTCACACAATCAAACCCCAGGTTCAAATGCTAACAATTACTAAAGTCTTTAAAAATCCTTAAAGCCAAATTTTCATACTAGTTCAAACTTCTTTAACATTATTAACTTCTGTATAGTTTTACCTGAAGGTTTCCTTAATATGCTTTGGATTTAGTAGTAGGGTGTAGTTAGTGTATATGTACTTAATTAATCTTGTGACCTTATATATGCTGTAATTATTATTATTATCGGGTATCTGTTTTGTTCCTTGATCAGTATAGGGAAAGGTGCAGAAGACATTGTGATGTGAAGGGTTAATTAGCTTGAACAGTGTAGATGAGCGTGATGCCTGCTGAAACCCGAATGACGTGGAAAAGTTCACGATGTTGTTTTCAAGCTTGTTTCCCAACATTCCATAGATAAAATTATTCGCAGCAGCATGTGTAAGAAACAGGATGTGTAGGAGCGAAAGACGGAGGTCGTCTCAACCTTGAGAATGAGAGTACAGGAAAAAGATGGAATGAAAACAATGGCTAGGGAATGGCAGAGCAGCCAAGAGGCACGTACTGATAACATAGCTAGAAAATGCTAGAAAGGGATAGAATCCAAGCTTCAGGTTATTTAAGCACTGAAGTGCGGGTGAGGGGATTGAAGCTCGCAGATGGGGTTGTGAAAGCTGCCATCGCCAGGCCCACAGCGCTGCCTCCCTGTTTTGCTGTTCACAGACCGTGATGCTCGAGGGGGAGAGAGGTCCAAGCGGGCGGTAGAGGGCTTCCCAGCATTTCGTGGACTAAGTTAAGTTCCACCCAGGGATGAAAGGCCTTTGTTTCTCTGCTATATTATTATGATTGATTATTATGCTTGCACTGTGTTTATAATCTGAAGTATTTAGCTCGTTTATATTTTGCTTCTTGAACATCGTAGTGTGAGCTTGCTGCAGTAATTGAAATACGCATTTTTGTATACAGTTAATCAAAGCTTATATCTGTCAATGGACTCTTTGCTCATATATAAATAGATGCTCTTTGTAGTGTGCTCATATATAAATAGATGCTCTTTATTGCTATTTTTATTCTACTTCGTTGATGTGCCAAATGCATACTTTTACCTGAAATTCTAGAAAAGTTAAACTGTGTTCATAATTGGCGTGTGGTCCTTCATTGAGCGTCCTTATTGACTTATATCGAACAGATCAGGTGTCAATCAGTCACCTGGATAACACATTCCTTGATTTTCAGAATACTCCTCTGTATTCAAAAAGATCATCTCCAGCAAATTCTCAAGGAAGCAACTGTTTGTTGCTAAATGAAATCCAAAATCCAAGTAGCAAGTCCAGGCTGTAGCAACACTGGTTCATCATTACCTAGCAAGGATGCCGTAAAATACAAGGAATTTAATCCCAATAATCCAAGATGGTCACTGTGGTCTCCAAACAACAACTGAGTTTAAAGACTGCTGGGAAATATACTTAGTCATCGTGTAGTGCCTTTTCCACATACATGATGCCTTACACCACACAGCACTGACACTCTGTGAACACCATCAGCCCTTTCTTCTCTGAAATGAATTTGCCATGAACGGGGTTGGAGTATTGCGCCCCCATGCCCGCAAAGTGCTAACTGGTTACCCGTAGCTCCTGACACACATCGACGGTCCCTCCATGGGAGCAGAGGAGCGTTGTCCTGCTCCACACACTTCTGTGCAGAAAGCATCAAAAATAAAATGGTAATAAAATTGTTTTATTACCATTTTATTTTTGATGCTTTCTGCCAGCAAACATAGTACGAGGGCAGGGTGGGGCCAGTGCGTCACTGCATTGGCAGCCGTGAGGAGTAGCCGCTTCATATTGAAGTGCGCATGTTGGTTTGCCTGGCTACCTTGCTACGGCCAAACCGACATGCGCAATTCAAACTACTCCAACTCAGCTGTCTCAGACAGCTGGGAGGGAGAGCAGGCCAGTGCTTTTCAGAGAGCTGAGGCAGCCAGCTCCCGCAAATCAAGGTGCTTCACTCATGCTGCTTAACAGCATTAGAGAAGCTTCTTGATTGGCCAAAGGAGGTGACTGTGGGACCTTGCGCTCGGACTGAAGTCCGCTCCAGAGCCAGCACCAGGAAGGGCGTGCTGCTGAACATGCAGCTGGCAGTGTAAGGTAAGTTTAACTTTTTTAAAAAAAGTATTTAGTGTTTGTTGTACGCCCCTCTAGTTAAATATTTCACCAAACCGCCTGCTGCTGACACACCTCCTTACAACACAGTGTTGTTAATGGACCTTAACTCTCCTCCCACCATACATCAACATTTCAAACCTTACCCAAGGAGCACAAGGCACTTAGGCATGCTTGAGAATACAGGAGCCCAACAGGGAAATGGAAATGGGACCATAAGGGGCAGGGCATAATAGAACAACCGTTTACATATGTAGACTCTTACATGGCATTACTAAAATATAACAGCTATAGAGGTGTCAATGCTCATTTTTAATATGGTTTTCATTTGGAGTTCTGCGGGAAAGGTATAAATGTGCTATATTTTACCATCACTCTAGATTTAGAATGGTGAGTAACATTGCATTTCCAATGTGTTAATATTGCTACATAGCTGCTGGTGATAGAGCACCACCTGCAAAAAGCTCTCGGTAACTCCAAGAATGCATAAGAACGTGAAGTAAGAATTATAGTGTAAATGAATTCCAATTTATTGATTTGCATTTATATAATGCAAATTGCAATTTACAGATGAAAACCCCAAAATCTAAGTGTAATACTACACACCCAGACAGGTGTTATCCTTTTATTATTATTAGCGCAATCTCAGTGAGGGACTATGCAATTCTATTAGCCTACACAAAAATTACTGATATTATATGAGAAATATATCTGGCAGCATTATCTGGCTTGGATTGCAATAAAATTGTTTTTCCTTTTATTGTTGTTGGCGATTCTAGCAAATATGTGTGAAGGAGTCCATGGGCGAAGAGACAGGGAGATGTTATAAGTTTGCATCCGTCTCTTCCCCAGCAGCAGCACCAAAAGGCGTGGGCCAGTCTGCTTCCTGGAACCACTTGCTTTCTGAAAACAGTCCCACCCATTTCCTTTCTCCATCAAAAACAGGCTTATACAGGCTTCCTCGCCCAGATGTTCATCCAAGTGAAATGGGAAAGCTGCAAAACTGTATGACAAAAGCAAGTGTTCTGTGGTGGAGAATGACTGTGGAGGGATTGATATTTTTGTGCCACACAAGGGCAGTGGGCTAATTGGGTTGAAAAAGGTGTAATTCTCTAAAAGGAGCGAAATCAAAGAAGCATAACTAGGAATGCATTCCAAGGGGCTGTGGCTTCTATAAAAATGGTTGTGGGTTAAAACATGAAAAGGAAAGTCTTAAGCATCACACAGTGTGTCACCTGAACAGTGCCTGTGTGGCTCTCTGAATCATCAGTTATTGCATCAGGACATGACACAATAACGTACATATGCTTAAAAATACCCAGACCCATTTTCTTTGCCAATGCTTGTTTGAAGTAGTACTTGTGAATTAAACACTCCTAGGGTCCGTAGAAGGAGGAGTGGTGTTCGTCATGTGTCGTTCACTCCTGAACTATACCTTACGCCGCTTTCCTTTGCTGCTTACACCCCTTTTCTCCCCACATATTTCTGAAATTCTCAATCTGCATATTTCGCACCCCGTCTCTTTCCTCGTCTTTTCAGTGTCTCCTGCACTCACTACCTTTCATCATCTCATCAGCCCAGGTAGACCGCCCAACCACTCACCTGTAAGCACTGCATTTTCTTTTTTGTGTTTTTTTTGGTGCTGCCCATAGCTCACCAACAGTGGACTTCCTTCAAACACTTGCCCACACTTACAACTGGCTCATACTCGACCACTGATCTGTTTTTCTTTCCAAAGGGGCCAAGGGCTGGGTGAGCATGTTTTCTGGCCTCCTTTAGGACCCACTGACAGGCACTATGGGAAACGTGTGCAGCCTTCAGCTTCACCTCCAGAGCTCTCAACCATGGCCCACCATAAACACCCACCCTCAGAGCCTGAACTCACCCAGACGCCTGGAGGCCACTCCGCCCACAGTTCGCACTGCAAGGGTATTATGCTGCTTTGAAAGAATACTAAACATGCGAGGAAAGCTAACACTGCGCGAGGGCGGCATCTATGTACTATTCCCGACGTCATCGCGGCGACCACAGCGCCTACGACGCCTGCGGAGTCAACCAACGCCACCTACCGACGCGCAAGGGTATTGCTCGAAGAAAAATCTCCAGATCCAGTCTGACGCCTGAGGGAAAATTCT
Source organism: Pleurodeles waltl (assembly GCF_031143425.1). Lineage (NCBI taxonomy): Eukaryota > Metazoa > Chordata > Amphibia > Caudata > Salamandridae > Pleurodeles > Pleurodeles waltl. Next base: position 1,752,128,714 of record NC_090444.1, read on the forward strand.
AAGGTAAGGAATCTGCAACTAGAATATGTCTCTACCAGATATTTTGTTACCGAAGGTAAGTAACTTGTACATCTACTCTACATCTAAACAATCTTCGGGAATGTAAGAAGAAATAAAACGTGAATTGTAAACAAAGGCTACATTTTGACATAAAGTGCCTTAACGGTTTTAGTCATTGATTTCTAAATCGATCAGTGCTTTTGCTTGTAAGGTTGAGAACGTGAAGACAGAGCCCAAGGAGGGGCAGTTTCAAGTTCAGTGTTTAATAACGGAGCGACTCAAAGTCCTGAGCAACAGTCGTGGGCGGTGTTTATTTTGTTTTTTCTAACACTTTCAACCTGTCAGAATTGTCATGGAGAAGTTATGTTAGTCCACCCATAACTTCACAATAACTCAAATACACTGGACTTGGTAAATATTGTAGCCTATGACAGTAGAAAAAGTGCAATTGTTTCTAATAAAAGTTGAGGTCAAATGAGGGTCGCTCTAAAACTTGCATTTGCAGCTTCTGCATCTGTTCTGCTTACAGATGCTGGAGGGAGGCGGCGCATGCGCTGTGGTGCTAGGTGCCCAGCCACACCCCGAAGCATGACATTGGTTCCCTGGCGCATCCTCTCGACCCTGGGCTGGAGGCCAAACTCCTCCCGAGATCAGCAACAAGCGGATGCGTCCAGGGTATCCAAGGCTACTGCGCAGCGTACGGGAGGATCCCTGCCCATCCCAGCCCGGGTCGGGGTGAGTACCGCTGGGGATAGCGCGCCCTGAGGACAGGTTGCGACGTGGATGAAGGAGCGGGAAGGAAGCATCGCGGGGTGGACAAGGGGTTCGAGCACCAACAGCAGCCGAGCTCACTGCTGTGTGTCAGGAAGAAGTTTCCTCCCAGGCTCTCCCACGCCCGGGTCAGCCTGGAGAAAACTTCGGGACCTCCCTGGAGACCCCAAACCTCCGGAGAGATGCTTTCTTGGGGGAGTTGTATTCTACGTAGAACCAGCTCGATAGTTCCGAGAGACCTGCAGGGCGCTATTTAGCAGTGTTTTTGACGTTCGCTCTCACTGGTAACTGCAAATATATTCTTATCGGAAGAGATGTCCATCCCTCAGAGCTTTAATGATAATAAAATCTTGAGGCTACTTAAGCGTTACGTTAAAGTGCATTGGACCGAATGCACTGTTTCACGGTCCGGAAAGGGTATTTTTTGCATTGGAATTCATATAATATAGAGTCCGGACTCTTCAAATCCGTTTATTTGTGAGCTGCGGTTTGGAACATTATTTTAAATTTTGATCCAGGCTAACGTCTACACGCTGTCATTGCAAGTGCCTGAAATTCGAGATATTGATTAATGAGACATGTTTGTATGCAGAATGTTCGAAACATAATCGTACCTGATTACACGTTCACCACAGACCACCATATTGTGAAAAAGGCCACTTAATTAGGGCAGGTCTGCAGTAAATCAACCTCATTAAACGTAATACATGTATGAAAAGCCCCAAGCCTAATACATGGTAACAAACCTACTCACCCCCTCTCCCTTAAGGTTCCGTGCTAATGCCAACGCACAGCTCACACACAGCTCTTTTATGTTTCCCCTTTCACAGCTCATGTCCATTCTTGCTACAGCTCCCTCACCCAAGCATGTCCCAATGCTCTCTCATGCTTAACCATTTGCAACAGTCCCCGGGGTTGTCCCCCAGTGCCAGCTCTGTGCTTCCCACCCCAAGGGGTGGACACCCCCACTCGTGACTCACCACCCCCCTCAGCTACTGCCTCTAGGCAATAAAACCGCGCCTGTCCTACTGTGGCAACCTACCCAAAGCGCACCCATCCCAACAACCAAAGACTTTGAAATGCATTTCCTGCACCACCGCCCTCTCGGGCCGGATGGGTGGATGGATCACAAACTGTTTTACATCCCCCACAAAACTTTCGAAGGCCCACCTACACCACCATCCACTGGATCGAGGGTCAGCCAAAGAGGCTTCCCCTTGAAATAAGGTCCAAATATAAACTCCCTAAATCACGACCTACCTTCACCCATCCTGACACGAGCTCAGAGGTCACTTCACTTGCACCAGTCACCCCGGTGGGCGGTGTCGCGAGTAGCAGCTTGCAGGGCGAGGCTCCCCCAGGGCCCATCAATGAGTAAAGGCTTTATCCAACCTTGCCAATAAAGTTGGCTTCCATACATAGACTACTACTCGAGTATTTCCGATTCATGTTTTTGCCCAATTACTAGCCCAGGATTTCAGCCTCATTTGATTGTCCAAAGGGGTGGTATTCATGTTTTTGACCTCAGAAGGAGGGAATGATGCATTGGGGTACCAGATTCAAGGATGTGTTTTATGAATTGCAAACATACTTCTGCAGGGACTATATTCATTTACATGCGAACATAAACAGCCCCAGACCGGGTATGGCCTTTTGGCCTCCTCAAGGGAAGCTTCAGTTTTATGGCACAGTTGTCTTTATGAGACTGTGAGAATAATTCAAACATTCAGCTGGGCACTTTTTTTGTTTTTCCAAGTGAGAAGCCCTTGGAGCGACTGGAATGCCACGATATAGGGCCCTTGCCCATACTGTGCCCTAGGACTTAACCAGCAGCTCAATTAGTCCCAAGTGGGTTGAAAGCAGTCTGGGGTTGCTTGTGTTCCCATCTAGAGTGAACCTGGCCTATCAGTTCAAGCCGGACTTGTCCTCTTCGAGCAGGATCATGTGTAAATTGCAGGTGGCTCTTCTGTTTCTGGAGTGCCGTAGGGGGTCAAAAGAATGATGTACTGATATGCAATTCAGAACAACTACCGCTGGCTGAGAGGAATTCAAAGTTATATACATAAGTTTTAGGTTGAACCACTAGACAGAACATGTTGTCTGTTGTGAGGCATATTGTGGTTTACCATGAACATAGAGTGGCTTAGAGCCCGCCCATTGCTTACCCTTGGTTGGCTTTGCTTGTCACTCTCATTTGCCTGCTTCTTATTTGTGTCAGCCTTGTGTTTCTCCTTTCCATGGAGCATTGCCTCTTTACCATGTGTGTGTTTGCCTGGTGTTTGTGATCGATGTTATGGAACTACTATTTTCTTTTAGTGTAAGCATTCACAGAGAGTGCATGTGTTTGCTAGTCTCTTCCCTCATGTACTTCTCCACCCCGTGCTGCTGCCTGCCCCTGTTTTCTTCTCCCGGCCCTGTCACTATTTCGCTCACCTGTGTGATTCTCTGTATTGCATCCATCCCATGACGTCCCCTGTGTTTCTTTCCCACCCCCTTCCCTCCACGTGTTGCTTCCAGGGCCCCCACTATCTCTGTTTTATTTTGGTGTTCGCAGTCCTCTCCCACGTTGCTTGTATGTCCCCACACCCTCCCACGTGTTCCTTTGCCCTTGTTGCTTCTGCTCCCGTTGATTCGTCTCTCACTTTTAAAAACCTTTAAAAACACTTTTGTGTGTTTTATTTTTTATTTACAGATCTGCCTTGGATCCGTAACTGAAACAAAAAAAGTGGCTATGGCATTTTGTAGGCACATGCATGTGAGGTGCTCACACGTACAAAATGAAGCAGCCAGCCCCATAAACGTTTTTTTCTCTAGCCAGGCTGCGCAGCGACCTAACTAACATTGTTTTGGTAGTTAAGTGTTATTCTTATGCAATTCAGTGATATACAAGAATTCATTTTCCAACCAATCCTTGAGCAGTAGATGCAAGCAGGGAGCAAAATCAGTTTGTTGGGCAAGGGCTTTTAAAAATAAAGTTGCATGTGCAAGTCATTGCATTGTTCCTCATAGTCAAACTGGGATCGTTGGCACCCGGTTGGAGTGAGAGGGCATTAGGCAGCCCAGCCAACACAAAGAAAAGTCCAGCTCTTGCTTGTACTGATCCAAAAATCTGTCACTTTTGCAATTTGCACGTTTGTTCTGGTGGTTGGCAGTGGAATCCAAGTGATTTACTTCTTCTTCCAATCCTCCGCCTGTCCCCTTCTGACACAGCTACGTAATGATCAAACGAATTTGACTAGTGCACCAAAGCACATGGAGTCCCATTGATTAAATGGGTGTGTAATTTTGATGCCTGCTTTGAGAGGGAGTTAAAAATGACTGAAAAAATGGCGCAGTGAAATGTAACTTTCACTGCGCCATTTTTTCGGGCCTCCCTGCATCGGAACACCCACCTTGCATACATTATGCCTGGCGCAGGCATAATATAGTGCAAGGGTTTACAAAATGGCACAATGCAAGCATTGTTCCACTTTGTAAATACGGTGCGGGAGAAAGGCCTCCTTAACGCCACCTTAACGTAAAAATAAATGACGCTAGGGCAGCACAAGGTGCCGCTAGTGGCTTATAAGCATGTCCCATAGAGACTTGTTCCACCTCCTTGGATCAGGGCACTGGTTCAAGGGTGTCTCTTTTAATAAAATCACACTAACAGATCCAAAAATTCACTGTATGCAGTAGCCTGCCATCCCCTAAAGAGTGTGTACCTGGAGAAGGTTGTTGGTCAGGGTAGCTTATGGATAACTTCAGTGCAGATAGATGTGTTTTTCCACTTGAGATATTGTGACCTAGATATCGAACATTGAGTAGACTAAATTGTCACTCCCCAGTAGAAGCTTTATGCCCTCGCTTAGCTCAATCAGTGAGCAGATATAGGGAAACGTATTTATTTTTACATACTACTATGACACGTTATCATAGTCATTATGCAGAGTGTCAGCGCTCCGGCACAGTTTTTACAAACACCTGGAGAATCACCAATACCTTGGAGAAGTTGGCATAGGGCTTTCACTAAATATTTAGGAACTATAGGTGGTAATAGATATTGCCCAGAGAGGAAAATATTTTTATTAGAACACAATTTAGGGTTTGAAGGCCAATTCGTTTATGAACACTTAACCACCATACGAATTACCGGACAGTGAAGCAGATGACATTGATGAGTATCAACTTGCAGTAAAAAAAATCGAAAAGCAGTTTGATGTTCAGATATCAACAACTGTGAACCAGAAGGCTTTTTCTAGAATGTATGGCAGTAGAGATGATGACATCACAGGAAAGCTCTACAAGACAGCAGCAGTATGGTACATAGGTCTTACACCTATCAGTAGGTGTATTTATCAGGCTTTTGGATAGCAAGATGGGAAGTTGGTGCTTACATTGTGCCTAACGGAGCAGCAGTAATTCAGTGGATTCAGGATGCACAGGATACTGAGCTATGCAAGGGAATTTCTTCATTAGGCTCGTTAGTGACCTATGTTGCTATCACACTGAAAACGTAAGGAGGACGGGGCTTGGTCACAATTCACAGACATGGCTTGAAGTGGGGTATTCATAGCATAGGTGTGAAACAAATAAACATTTTTGTATGGCACAGCTGAAACAGTATTTTCATTAGGCACATTCAGATCAACAAAAGCAATGGTATGGAGAATAATACCGTTCAGTTTACACAGAAGGTCCCGCTCCAGCACATTTGCAGGATAGTTGGGACCTAGAAGAAAGGCATGGTGATCTGAGAGTGGACCTATGGCAATGGATACACTTATCTCAGAAATGGTATCTGCATCAGTTGTTTTGCCTGAGAGAGGAAGAGTTGGAAATTAAAAGTGTGGCAACAATAAAAGTGTCAAGATAACTCTGGTAATGAATGTTCTTGCTAGAGAGGGATTATGGTTTTGTCCTCGTGGTTTTGACTCATCTAAGCAGAGGGTTAATATGCCTTCTGCAAAGAAAGTGTACTATGCAGATCACAGAACAGTATTTTATGTGCATAACTCAGTGGGATACTTGTCACAGAGCTCCTTTTGTTATTGTGCAGTTCACAAGTTACAATCATAATCTCGCAGAGTGAGCTATGAACTGCATGTAAAGAGCTGCACGCAAACTGCATGGTACAGGTTAGAAAGTTTTGTTTTTTACCACTCTTTGATTATACTAATTTTGCAAAAAAGGGGTTGTTTGGGTAGAAATAAATTATTAGTAAGTTAACCCTAATTACTGTGTTACTTTGTGAATCCCGAGGTTATGCTTCCCCAGACCAAGCACTCTCAATAAATGCCTGCCAGTATGGATGCCATGTTAATCCTACATCTTCTAGTCCCCTTTGTTTTATGTAACATTTTCTATACACTGATTTACACATGTATGATTTATTAACTCTGTATGTGTGTGTTATGTAAAGTGCTTCAACACCCTACGCTGTTAAGAGAGGTGCTATAAAACAAATGAAATGCACGTGAGAGAGGAAATATAGAGAGAGGAGAGGCACTGTTAGAGGGTGATGTGAGGTAATCATTTAAGAGCCCCAATAAAAATTGCTGTACCCTGGTGCACTGTGAGGTCACCATTTACTATGCTTAAAAAACAAATACAGTTGAATATATAATGAAAAACGCATTGTAGAATGCACAGTTTTTGCCATTTCCCCCCAAATGTTCTTGGGTGGGTGGGACCCCTCAAGCCCCATTGTAGTGGTCAGGCTGGCTCGCATGCTATGCACCCTATGGGGGCTCGTCTGACAAAATTTGCCAGAAGTACTCTGGGTTCCCATTCTGGCTCTGACTATGTAGAATACATTTAAACAGAAATACATTAAGCAAAACAGGAACATGCAATGAATATATCATACATTACAAATTAAACTGGTAGCCACACAGAGACAAAACACTGATGCACATCTCTGACATATATACACCCATAATTCCAAATGTAAATAAATGCAGAGATGTTCAGGAACACTAAAATATATGTTTAAATTCAGGTTAAATGTATTGCTCATCCAGACAATAACATTATTCATGCAATGTACATCAGCAGGAGTATTTAAAACGTGACAATAACTAAGCCTTTAGCCAAAACTAATTGTAGCATAGAAACGGAAGCACTGTAGGAAAGGCTTAATACAAATAGTTATAACTGTCCGTGTCTCTACCTATATCTCTGGATCGTAAAGTGCCTTCTATCACTTATCACCTATCCTTGCCCCCAACCCTGTTCCCCCATCCCACCACCAATGTGCACCCCACCCCTCCTGTTGCAGTCCTATACAAAAAAATGACCATAATAGGTTTTTTGGGAGGGCGCATCAGCTGCCATTTGTGGCCGGAATTCTTTGTTTTTAAAACATGCTTTTGTGCACGTTTAAAATCTGTTTTTATTATGTATTTACCACTCGAAGAGCCATCCACAATCTTGTAAAAGTGCTAAAATATTCAACATTGGTTTAATGTAACCACAAGTGTAACCCATAAAAATATACTTTTTTGTGTATTTTTGCACTTATCGTACACTCCTCATAATCTAAGAGTTTTCTAGTGGCAGGGTATGTGGTTTGATAATAGGGAACCTAGCTCATGATGAAAGTCACAGACCCCAAATGGGGCTCTAATGAAGTGTCTGAAACATGTTGATGAATGGATGAGAGGACCAAATGGCATCCCCCACATGCCCCCATTTTCAATACTTTTAACCTTATGCCAGGGAATTCTAATAAAACTCAGTTAATTTCCTAATAGATAATTGTAGCATTTCCCCTTGAAACTCCCCTCATATACTGACCTGCCCACTTTTGGGTGCACTTAGTCCTTATGGTGATTCATTCTGAAGATACTGAGATCGCCTTAGACGGATCCCTGTGACTTATACAGGGATCCCCCTGATTCCACTCAATGGACTAGAATGTGTCCCTGAGGAATTACCAGTGGTTTAGATTAATTCAAGCATTCCATCCATCACTTTTTGTATACTTTACACAGATAAGGTGCTTAGAAAGTTCCCAACAGTCCACGGAATGTGCTCACCATTCACTTGGTCTAACCCATCCATCTCATTCCTAGAAATATACTTGACTTCTACCATTGTGAACGGTTTGGTACCAGTGCTTAATTTGTGCTTGTTGTTTCCGGTGCTGAGCACTGGCACTTATTTTTGAGGGCCGGGGCTTAGTCTTCTGCCTCAAGCATTTGCAGCGAGCAAAAGACACGTTTGGGATAGACGGAGGAAGAGAAAATCGAAATAGCGTCACAATGAGGGAAAGCAGAAAGCTGCAAGAGTGAGCTGAAGGGGCAGGGAGTGGTTTTAAATGGATTAAAGAGGCCCGGGATGGCTTCAGGATTAAGCTGTCTCAGTATTCCGTGTTCACACATTTCATTGCAGCAGCCGCGTGTTTAAGAGAAGGGCTTTGAGCACCAGCACGTTTTTATTTACAAATTAAGACCTGTTTGGTACCCACAGTTTGGCCTTTATCAAGAAAAACAGTTTATGCCTTACAAAATGGCACAGATTCCCCCTCACCTTGGTGGTTATGATTTTGAAAGTGAAGACAATAGTACTACTCTGTTGCTTCTCCTAAAAATACTGCCTGTCTTGCTTTCAAATCCAGGGGCTATGTTCTAAGTTTGTAGGGTGGGGAATCTCTAGAGTGAGGTTGTGATACAGTGTGTTGCACCAGCAAGAAGAGGGTTTTGAGGCATCCTATGTTTTACAGCACATTCCCAGGCCTCTCAACTGAGTTATTTGATGAAGTGGTCCAGGAAGAGATCACCCTTGGTGGAGTGCTTGTCATGGGAGATCATAGGTTGCTCAATGGTGTCAAAACCAAAAACCTCTATAGCTCCTCGACCACGAGCACCACTGTGCATTTGGGGTTACATAGGGTGCAAGAAGGGCTTATCCAGTTTCCCAGGCCATCCACGCTGTGATCAGGAACAAAGAATATTTACGCGGGTATCGATAAAGGGACATGGCACAGCTGGAAGGAAGGCAGATGAGTGGTTAGGAGATGTGTTTTTTTAAAGTCCAGTGCAAACTAATTTTTCAAATGGAGAGATATTTTAGGAGTAGAGAGAAAGGTTCTGATGCGTGCTCCCTTGTGCGATCTCTGGAGAATTGTTAAGAACTTCTCAACCTTAGAGAAGCCTCTCCATGTGGAGGATCAACATATGATATCTAAAATACATAACATTGGATTTGAGACTCAAGCTTCAAGAATATGATGCTTCCATCTGGCCTAGGAGATGCATCTAGATTTACAGCTGCTGGATGCTGATTTGGAAGAGATTATACAGAGAGCCTGTAAGGGGCCAAACATGTCCAGGAATTAAAGATTAATTTTGGTATAAAGGAGGAATGTTACTTTGTCGCACCCACACATTACTGATAGTAAGAGGTCAAAGAATCGTTAGAGAGGTTGTGAAAATAGGAGCACTATCCCAAACCTGCAGAGCTTTTGGGGAGCAGCACTGGCTGATACTGATGGAGATGCGGGCAGGGGGGTCCCACCAGACCCAGCTACTGCGATCCTAATGTAGATGCCAGGGTTGAAGCGAGCAAATGTGAGAGGATCTTGTGATCTGGTAGTAAATGGGTTTCACAGACTGTGGAATGTGTTGGTGCTGTTGAATATATCACATTCACTTATATGGTCAAAGCCCGAATTACTTAATATTGGAGACCAGCTTTTGCAATTCTTTGCCATGTATTTTAAAGATCTGACGTGAGCGATGACACCGCAAGCTTAGTGGGTTACCACAGACATGATGTCACAATGGGGCACAGTGGGGACAGGCCTCTTGAGTAATACAACTGGTTTCTGGTCCTAGTTTGGAGATTGTGCAGCCTGGCGCCGAACTGTGGTCGTAGATTGGTCTTAATTTGGGCAGGAGGAAAGAGGGATTGTGGGGATTCTCGCCACAGTGCTTATGATGGCGTGGAGGATTTGAGTTTGCATGGAATTTGTCCCTTTGTTGTTTTCCTTTTCTGAAATAAAAAAAATATTGAAAACGAGAAAGCAATCTGCACAGACCCGATGATAGATAACTGACCACCCAGCTCAATGTAAAATGTCAAAGCCATCCATATTCGTACATAGTACTGAAATGCAGTAGGATTCGAATTTCCTTAGGCAAAAACAGTGCTTGGGTGTTTAAAGTCTTATATTATACTCCATATGTAGTAACATAGCATCCTTAAGAAATTTAGGGGGTCATTACGACCTCAGCGGTGAGGCCACGGGAGACAGAATACCGCCATTGCCGGCGGTATTCCTGGCTCCCTATTATGACATTTCCGCTGGGCCAGCGGACGGTAACAGTGTTACCATCCGCTGGCCCAGCGGAAATGTCTCATCAACAATGCTGCCGGCTCATAATAGAGCCGGCGGCAATGCTGATGTGCAGCGGGTGCAGTAGCACTCGTCGCGCATTTCACTGCCCAAAATTCGGGCAGTGAAAGGCGCGACAGGGCTATGCCTGGGGGCCCATGCCAAGTGCAGGGGCCCCCAGGGGCACCCCAAGTCCCCTTACCGCCAGCCTTTCAATGGCGGTGTGTACCGCCACGGACAGGCTGGCGGTCGGGGACTTATAATCCCCAGGGCAGCGGTGCATGCACCGCTGCCCTGGGGATTATGACCGCCAGGCGGAATCCTGGCGGGAAAGTGGAGGGGCCGGCGGTATGGCCGTGGCTTTTCCGCCATGGTCATAATTGCTGGCGGAACACCGCCAGCCTGGTGGCGGTGTCACCGCCAACTTACCGGTGGCCGCCAGGGTCGTAATGACCCCCTTAGTCGACTCGTAAAACAAGCACTAATAGCACATAAAAATTCAACTAAAAAGAAGGTCGTAAATAGCAATAGGGGCTCATCAGCATCTATCACAGCCGCTGCTGTACATGATTCTAGGTCAATCAAGGACATCTGTATGTTTCAGCTCATGATCAGGCACCGATTTGACCCTGGCCAGAATTAAACCACCCCCCCAGCAGAAAGATTGGGATAGGTTCTCACAGTGCTGAAATAGTTAAAAAGTTATCCTGGTCTTCTAATAACTTGGCGTCAGTACACATCACTCCTAAAATGCGTGTTACGACAGCAGCACTCCTGTGCAGTATGTTTACAGGTAATCTCTACGTACATACATAGCACACATCTTGAGTACACTCACTGATTCAGCATAGTGGGCTGTTTTTTTTGGTGTTAACAATAAATTCTGTGGGCCAGATTCAGAAATAATGCACACATGTGTTCATAACATGATTTCTTGATTTATGCTTCTTTGGGTGATTCACACAAAGTTCTAGGAGTAAGCAGGGAAATTGTATATTACCATACACATGCCTACTACATTACACTTACTAGTGAGGCTTGTCCTCCATGTAGACACACTCAAGGAGTGTTTTGCGCATATTTTAAAATTTTCTACCTTTTTCAAATATTTTTCCACGTGGAGAAGGTCTTTGCCCTACATCCCCTGTAAATATGGGGGTGTATATGTTTTCTCGTACCAAATTTGCATGCATATTCCAGTAGCCTTCAACATTTACCTTAAGACTGCAAATTATATCCACAAAGATACACTATTTAATCATTTACTCTTTTTTTTTAAAGGTTGGAGTTAAAAAAGAGTAATTGTTTAAATGGTGCAATTTTGCTTTAACAACAGGTTGAAGAGTATAATCTGGTTCAGGGGTGAGGATTCCACCCTGAAATGTATGGAGTGGATTCAAATTTGTGTACATTTTGAATGAATCTATCTATCTATCTATCTCTCTATCTATCTATCTAATTTATTGTGTTGCTACTAACTTTGGTGCCATTTGATGAATCTTCCTTAACACTTTCCACAAAAAGTGCTACTTTTTTACTAGTTTGCGCATGGAACGTTTCGGGGTGATCCGCGAAGCGGGGACGGGGGGCGAGAAAGAGGGCCCAAAACACATTTTTTCCATTAATTTCTCAATAGGAACTATAGACACAGCTACAGTCCAAACCGCTAAACAGATTCACACCAAATTTTGCAAAAAGATAGATCTTGACCCAGAAAGAGTGAGCCTTGTGGTTTGGTGTAAATCGGTTCTGTACTTTTTGAGCAATTAATGCTCAATAACTTTGTATCAATCACGCTGTGGAGAATCCGCAGAGCCCATAGATCTCATGCTGTAATCTGATTGACTGCCACCACCTCAACAAGGATGCGGTGGCAGACATTTTAGGACTAGGGACTTTGATGCGAGTCCAAGGGAAAAAGTAAAAAAAAAAGACATAAAGTTGAAGGCCAGGGCCCTGGGGGAGTGCAAAACATTTCATTAGGGGAGGATGCACCTGGCCCCTCTTCCAGACCCTTCAGGCTAAATTTCATATTAAAAGGGGAAGAGGCCCCCTCCCCAAGACTTAAAAGGCCCCAGAGACCCCATCCCTTGGGGACGAACACAACTTTAAAAGGGGGTGAAGCTGCACTGCCCACCTTCCTGATACTCTTAAGGCCTCGACCAGCCCTATTCCCCAGATCAGTTACTGTGTCAGGTGGAACCCACCCCCCTCCCACTCCAGGACACATATGTTTGCTTCCTCTTGGCACCTTTTAAGTTTCCCGCTGGCTGTTAATGAACATGCCTTTCCTTGCAACTCGCTGGCAGAGAAGGCATGTCTGTTCTCACTCGGTGGGAGATTTAAAAATACTCCCACTGGTTGCAGGCAGTCTTTTGTTTCCCTGCCTGCGCTCCTGTGGGCAGGGAAACACATATTGCTTCCACCCGGTGGGAGCAGGCAGAAGCAGCAATTGAAAATCTGTTGTCTGTGATGGCAGTGTGCTGCCACACCATGCGTACTCTGCTCTATGCCACTCCACTCTGCACAACTCCACACTACTGCACTCTACTCTGCCAAAGCACTTTTTGCCACTCTACTCTACACCACTGCACTCTTCGCCACTGCACGCTACACCACTCCAGCCTAGACCACCCCAATCTACTCTGCAAAACTCTACTCCATGCCACTGTATTATACGCCACTGTACTCTACGCCACTCTGCAACACTGCACTCTATGCACTGCACTCTATGCCAATGCACTCTACGCCTATGCACTTTACTCTGTAACACTGAACTCTGTGCCCCTGCACTCTACGCCAGTACTCCACTCTTATCTACTCTGCATCACTACGCCAGTACTCCACTCTTATCTACTCTGCATCACTGCACTCTATATCATTGCACTTTACATCACTTTTCTCTACACCATTACACTCTATGCCACTCTGTGCAACTGCACTGTACCCTACACCACTCTATGCCACTTCACTCTACTATGAAACAACTTACTCTGTGCCACAGCACTTTATGTCACTCTACTCCACTGTGCGCCATTACACTCTATGCCACTGCACTCTACGCCACTGTACTCAAAACCACTGCACTCTACACCATAGCACTCTACACAACTGAACTCTGTTGCTGCACTTTATGCCACTACACTCAACTCTGCAACACTGCACTCTCCGCCACTGAACTCTACACCACTCTACTCTGCACTACTCCACTCTAGGCTACTCCACTCTGTGCCACTGCACTCTACGACACTGAACTCTACTCTGCACCACTCTATGCTACTCTACTCTGCACCACTCTATCCCACTGCACTCTATGCAACTCAACTCTACTCTACTCTGCACTGTACGCCACTGCACTATATGCCACTCGACTGTGCCACTGCCCTCTGCATCACTCACCTCTACACCACTCCACTCTATGCCACTCTTCTCTGTGCACTCTACTTGCATCACTCTACTATGCGCCACTTCTCTGCGCTGAACAGCATCCATGCTGGTGTACAACATGGATAAAGCACATTGGCAAAGCCAATATCTCTTGCACAGGCAAGACCTATTGGCTTTGCCAGTGTTTGTTTTTTACTGGCATGTGGCTCAGGGGATGGGGTCCTTGAGGCCTAAAAAAGGCTCTGAGAGGGTGCCTGGGGGTCATGCATCACCTCCATATTTAAATAATGGCCCCAGGGGATGGGGCACTATTGATGATGGCATCCACGGGAACCCTTGTGGCTCAGGTAGGGGAGCCCCATTATACCGTTCTCCCCATATCTTTTGGCCCTGGAGGATTGGGACCACGGGGCCCAAAGTGCCTCAGGAATGGAGGCCGTTCGCCCCTCCTCTTTTAAAAAACAAAAAACAAAAAAGGCTTCTGGGAAGGGTTCTAGAGGGCCCGAAGAAGCTTGTAGAGGAGGGCTGCACTAATGGGTTGGAAACAAATGTTTGCTCCTGCTTGCGGGAGCATTTTTAAATCTCCTGCTGAATGGGAGCAAACATGCCTTTCCTGCTTGCAAAAGCGCTGGCAGGGAAGGCATGTCTGCTGTCACTCGGCGGAAGATTTAAAAATGCTTTGACACCGGCCTTGTTAAAAAAAAAAACTTAGAAATTCACTGAATAAAAAAGGTCAAGTAAGGTGAGTATTTCAATAGCAATGTAACGTTTTAAACGTAAAAAAACACTAAAATTCACCAGTTATAGTTTTCCCAAATAACTATAACTTGACCCTGCACCGTATCTTGTTAATTACCTTACACATTACATCACTCGTGACATCATTGATAATATCACTGGAACATTTGTGATAAAATTATTGATTAGAAAAGTGTGCATGTCACTCTACTTTGTTGGGTCCGGCTCTAAATCTTCAAGAAACTCCCTCATCAGGATAGCAACATTGAAGGAACTCTAAGTAGGGTGATCTAACCGTGGGTTGTGCGGATAAAGAATCAGCTGCGTTTTGTTAGAATCGTTTCCACCCGCTCTTAAATCAAACACGTGTGTTGCTCAGTTATGTCTTTATCACAGGAACATGCCACAGTGTCATTAGTTATTCTTACTGGTTCTATTATCACTGTTATTGATATAAGGCCTATGTAATATGGTAGTCCCCGCAACACGGACATAGAATCCTGTATTTATTCATTCTTATAACTGTGTTTCTCAGCATGAGAAGTGGAGCCTTACAAAAGGGACACATGTATTTATAGTTTTTTATTTTATTTTTGTATAGCACTTATAAAGCGCCGGACTACCCGAAGGCCTCTCAGCGCTAGAAGGCTAGTTGAGCCTTCCTAGCGATAGCCACACACAGCAGACCCTTACTATGTGAAAAGATCTGTGATCATTTAGCCTCTTTAAAATATATCACTTTACAGCAGCCTGAAAATCCTGGAGTCCTGTATTATTCTTGAAGTATATTGTGCATTTCTGTTCCAAACCACAGACGCCTGAAAGGTTTCCTGTTTACAGCTGTTGTTTACAGTCTCTCATTAGAGATTTTAATACTGAGTATGTCTGAAAGCTTTCTTCAAAGTGATCCTTTTTTTAAAGAATTCTTTCTCAATTACGATGGCACTGTGAGTGGTTTGGGACCTGTTTGTGTCCCTTTTGTTAGAGACTGACTCCACGGGGGACGAAGGACCATGGTATTCCTCAAAAAGTTTATGCTTGCTTTCAGAATTATAAGCAGAAGGAGTGAGGCTGTCCCCATGGTAAACTGAGCTCTTAAAGCTTGAGGTATTTGCCAATATTTGTATGTTGCTGGAATGCAGGGCAATTAGACTAAGCGCCACAAATCCTTACATGTGGTTAGTGAAAAGGTTGCACTATCAAAGACACAGGCCTTCAGTTAGAGGACAGAGGTAACAAGAACTTTGCTAAGAACTGGTGGATATCCTACCTGCCGCCCTCTCTGTAATACCAACTCATTTAGCAATTAGGGGAATGTGGTTTTCTTAACATCAGAGCTTTTAATGTGAAATCCTTGCAGCAGCCTCAGAGGTGCTGCATTGTAGGGTGTTCCCTCCAGTGGCTTTCCAAGCGATGTTAGGGCCTAATTTAGAGTTTGGCGAATTGGTTACCCCGTCAGAAATGTGACGGATCTCCTGTCCGCCGTATCTCCATAGCCATATCTCCATAGGCTATAATGGAATCATAATACAAATGACGGTATATCCGTCACGTACATGGCAGAGTAACCCAAAACGCCAAACTCTAAACCAGGCCCTGAGTTCGGTCGAGGTTCGCCATGTCAACCATGGAAGTCCGGCACAGAAAAAGCCCACAAATGTCCACCATGTTCTGGAAGAAGCCTCACAGCATGCAAGAGATATTATTAAAGTGATATGTCCATCATGCCCTCGTAGCATGGCAGACCTCTACCAGTTTCCTTTTTTTCTCCATGAAACGTGGCTGCCTTAGATACAGGAGCTTATTCAGCATGGATGCAGAAACTGCTTTGGAAGAGGGAGCATGGGGGGAGGGGTGAAAGGGGATGAATGTTGATGCAGGATTCCAGTATGTGTCTATCCATATTCATTGGGCCAATGGGTGAGGCGGTGCCTCTGTTGCACCAGCCATATGCGGCTCGACACATGAAGGCTAGATAATACACCTAGGCTGCAGAATTGTGAGAACATTGGTTCCCAAGGATTCATTTAAAGACCAAAGCCAATTATTATATGACACAAGATACAAAATTCACATGTTTACATTGACTCATCATAAATTCAGTATCCCAATGGTTCAAAGGATGGAAATGAATCCAAGTGAAGATCTTTTTCAAGAAACAACAATAACCAAAGGCCCAAGTTAAAAAAAGCACCCAAGTTAGCAAAATTAAATGCTTGTATTGACATGTATACACAGTATGTATATAAGTGTAAAATTGCAACAGAGTGGGCTGCAGGCTGGAACAGAGTCTGTTAAAGAAGATCAATGGAATAAGTCACTAAAACTTTAAAATTAGAAATAAAATATATATATTCAGTCCTGGCAGAAGCTATTAACATTTCAGCCCTAAATGGCACAAGTCTGTAGGCCTCCTCAGGACAGGCCAGGTTGCGTATATTGCAAAATAAAGTTGAAATTAATTGAGAAATTGAGTTTGAGATATAATTGTACGAGTATTTCCAATTGTGAACAATAGTTCATCAATCCAATGTGACCTGAGGTATGTGAAGATGGGTGGGGGTGCTGTTGTTATGGGTTGTGGTGCCTTAGACAGGCGAGAATTTGAAGAAGGTCTGTGTGAACCTATCTGCTTCCTCGATGCCCATAGTGAGTATAGTTGCCTCAGGTACCCCAAGATGTGATTTGCTGGAGTGCTCTACAATCGCTGGGTGCTTCTGTTACAAATACAAGGAGAAAATAAATTCAGTAGATGTATTCAGTCAGTGGCTGAAGAAGAAGCTGGCATTCGGTCACTGAGTAACTCATAATGAGGAGGAGTTCCTTTATCATTCAGAGTTTTCATTTGCTTGGCAGTGCCCAGCTTCTGGACCTCCTGTCAGGGCACTCCCTGGATTTAGTAAACTAAATGAGGGAAAGGTATTGGTCACACATGAGGGAATTCATTGCAGGGGTTGTTCCCTAACGTGAGGAAGATGGGGACTCCACAGATGAGAGGTCACATGTCCATTGTCCTGTACCAGAAGTAGCATCATACCTATTAACAGGAACGTGCCCATGCCAAATTTGGCTCAACTGATTACCTAATCTACAATCATTGGCGGCAGCAGCAAATATCATGGGGAGGGGAGGGAGGATGAATAAAAAAAAAAAAGACTTATAGTTCGTCGCCACCGTCATCTCCTACCGCATCCCTCGTCCTCCTTTCCTGTTCTGGTGTCCCAGCATTCAGTGGGACACCAGAACAGGCTCTTCAGCAATCCTGGCGCTGCTTTCATGCTAAAGCTAGCATGAAAGCAGCATGAGAATTGGTCTGAGCATATCGGACTGACGCTCAGACACAACCCTGGGGCCTGTGCAGTTTCTCCAGCCCGGCTGTGTGTTTGGCCAGGCATGTGTGTTTGGCCGGCCGTCTTAAGCCATCTAAACACACATGCACAGTTAGTGCACTCAATTCCTCATCCCCCCTTCCACCTCTTGTGGTTTAGCCCCACCCCTCTTTTCACATTTGGGTGAGATAGCTGCATCTTAAATTGGTGCTGCTCCCAACCCTGCAAACGCATCCTTTCCCCACCCTATTTAGAGGTGGAAGAACTACAGGGTTTCCCATGGCAGTATCTTAGATGGCTCCCATGTTGGAAACCTCTGACGGCACAACCATGACAAGGTCATCAGGTGATGTGTGGTGATCCTCCAGCCCACATACTTTAAGATAGGACAGTTGTCACTACATTTCCCTACCCGGGACTTCTATGCAGCGAGCCATGGTGATATCCTGTGCAGAAAAATCTAACAGTGACCCAACTGGACAGTGAGAAAACTTCCTGCACATCAGGGTCATTAGTTTTTTTTTCAAGAAACAAACCCTGCTTTGTGATTTTGTTTATTGAAAACAAAAAAACTTTGCCAGGTTGATGCCCCCAGATTGACGCCTATCTGTTAAATTTCAGTGCCTTCAGTGGATTCACTATACAGGTGGCCCCTGGAAGGCACAGAACTCCCCACTTCAGTGGCAATCGTTTCTCTGTCATAGGAACAAAGGCCATGGCCTCAGGTCAACAGACTCCTCCCCCTGGCCCTAAATGACCTCCGTTAATTGCCTCTCAATATTCCAAGCTATTTCAGCTAATGATTTTTAGCTGTTTTTTGTATTATGTACATAGTTTGTTCTCTATTTCTTTTACAAAAAGCTACATCAGTTGAAGAAATAATTTGTTTGTCACATTTTCACAGAAACATCGTCAGTGTTGGTTGTGAGCTGGTTCAGCGAATTCCGGTAAATAGAAAAAAAGAAGTTCAGCCAACCCTCTCTTTTTCAACAAAAAACGACACAGCTAAATAGAAGGCTACCGCATAATTAGGCAAGCAGGATATTTTTGTCTTCCGGGCATGTAAACTGTCTACAACCTAGCCGTTTCCACTATCCAGGGAAACTGGGACATTTCAGTGCCTTTTCACTTTTTTGATCATTACCACAATGCCCCTTCAATTGAAGAAGTTTTCTCACAGAATGTTAAAAGCTTTTCATTTTGTGCCACTGATTGGTAATTGGCTTACGTAGACAACCATAACTTTCTGTAATGTAAAGTTTTGACTGATACTTGTGGCTTGTAATGATTTCCCTTATACTTGTGGTCCGTAATGACATAATGTGATAGCTACCTGAAATTTGACTGTACCTGTGTCCTTGGTCTCGATACTGGTCTGTGCCTAGATGGCACTGGGTACAGGGTATACCCTTTTGCCATGCCCTGTATTAGTGCCATTCCCCCGGGTACACAGGTCGTTTGTTGTTGCGTGCCCACAAGACACATAGGCCCTCATTACGACCCTGGTGGTCTTAAGACCGGGTTGCGGTGGCGGTTGGACTGCCGCCAATGCGGCGATCCGACCGCCACATTACTACCACGCGGTAGCGCCACGGTCGGCCGCCAGCATCGCCACATTTCCTCCACAGGACAGTGTGGCGGTGTTGGCGGTCCTAATCCGCCAAGGCAGCGCTTCAAGCAGCGCTGCCCTGGGGATTATGACTCCTTTCTACACCAGTGGTTTCATGGCAGTAGCACCGCCATGAAATGACTGGAGGAGACGGGGTGCAGAGAGCCCCTGCACTTCCCATGCACTTGGCCAGCCCCTGGCCAGCCCGTCGCAAAGTTCACTGTCTGCTTTGCGACGGGTGCTGGGGCACCCTACGTGCTACAGCATTGCCGCTGGCTCTATTATGAGCCAGCGTCTATGTGGTGGGCCGTTTCCTGCTGGGCCAGCGGGAAACTCGTAATGGGGCCGGCGGGGAGGTGGCCACACTGGCGACAACCTACCCGTTGGGAATTCGGCAGACGGGCTTTTCTGTCCGCTGAAGTCATAATGACCCCCGTAGTGTGGCATTGGAAATGATCTTTTCTTGAGTCCAGTAGGTAGACACCAGAGTGTGGTGATCAACTCCAACATGTCTATGTCCATCAGACTGAGAACCCTTTCTGGTTCCCTGACAGGGATTCTTTCAATTACATGTACGTCCCGCTGATGTATCTCCACTTTGCTTTTCTGCCCTACAGCTAGCCCCATGCCATTTTGTATGAGGTTGTTTTAAACACCGAAGGCGTTCATTGGTTTATCCCTTAATGTGTTCAGATAATCCAAAGCACTGATGGAGTGCATGCGAGTCAAAGACTGAGTCCAGTGCTGATGAGTAACCAGGAAGTATGTATGTGGTGGAACATTTGGGGCAGCAAACTCCCTATTGTGTAATTTTACCTTTGCACTTGATATTTCCGACTACAGAAATGTAGCAAACATGGGAGAATTTCCACATTTGTAAATTGAGGTTTTGGGGGTGAACCTCTGGTTATTTCTAGATGTGCGCCCCTGCAAAAGTAGGCAATCCTCTACAAACCCGTAGGCTTGTGGACATTCACACCCACTGCAAGTAGTTTTGGATCATGGAAAACCTTGCAGATTTACTGGCAAGGCAAGGAGAAAGTCTGACTTATGTTTCAGCACCCACAATTCTTGAATCTACGAATGTGGTGTTCTCTTTGGGGAAAACATAATTATGCAGTTGGAGGAAAATAAAATGATCTCAGAACCTCCTTTTTTCTAGTTTTCAGTCACAGGATTTATTGTTTTTAATAGTTTCTTTGTTGATTTATGAGAACACAGTGGCAGTGCATATCTCTCTCCTTGTTGAGCAAATCTCTCATTGTTCTGGATAATTTTTCCTGTCACCACTCCAAAACACTACTGAAAACACAAGTGTGACCAGCACAACCAAGCACTAAGGACTAGATGTACGAAGATTGATAATAGAGATGACCAAATAGGGAATTCTTGCCAATCGCTTTTTGGTGATCACTATTACCAACGTACAAAAGTGATATCAGTCCCATTGGCGATTCGGCGATTCGTAGTGGGTCGCAAATAGACATACCCCATGAATATTAATGAGGTAGGTCACTATTCGTGACCTACTAGGATTCTCTGCTATCACACGGATGCTGGCCTGCTGGAGTCAGCAAACCACCATGTCTGTGATTGCATTTAAATAAACTAATCGTTTTTTGTTTAAAATGCAGTGTGTTTTCTTTAAAGGAAAAGGGGATGCGTTAAAAAAAAAAATGAAAAGTTGCATTTTTTTTAAGAGTAGGCAATGGTCTGTGGGACCCCTACCTGCTCTTAAAAAATATTTATTCAACCATTCTCAAGGGGACCCCCTTCCTACTTACGAATGGGTTAATAACAACTTTGAGTTGGTGGCAAAGTGTGAATGTTTTGCGACCGCATTTCGGTCACAAAACATTTGTACATTCCAATGTGAATCGGTACTTTGAAGGAACGGCTCAAACACGCCCCTTCCAATTACCAATTCATGGATGGAGGAGGTGGCTTGCTCAGCCTCCCTATTGGAACAAAACTCAAGCAGTGCAAAGGCAATCAGAAGCCTGGTGTCAAGACCTCAAGAGACAATTTGGTCCTGATGATGGTCTGCCCTTCTGTTAGCTGTGCGTGAGGGATCTTTTACTAGATGTCACTACAGATCCTAGGGGAATAAGGTTGCCAAAGGGAGGCACATAGGTCCTTGTCAGTGGTCTGTGGTTCACAGCCTAGTCACTGAACTAGTTGACACTTTAGTAATTTGGAGCCAATTTAGAGGCACCCCTCGGAGCTATAGAAAACAAGTTATATATGAATAACATGAAAAATATATCACATTTATGAACTGTTATAAGGATCAATCTTACTCACCATCCCAAATGAGAAAACAAAGTCAAGGATGTTTCATTAGATGGACCGGGATGTTAAAAAGCTAATCAGCACAATTAGGGAAATAAGCGCCAAGGCCAAAGGGAAAAGTCGAAGCCATAAGAAGAGGACTTGAGGGACTGAAGAAGACAGAGGCGAATGGGAAGGTGTGAAAGAACAAAATAATATTGGAGAGGAGGAGAAGGGCAATGGCCAACAGTGAACTGAGCCGGCGGGAGGAGAACGGCCCACCAATGATGCTCTTTTCAAGGCATAGACTGATAAAGGAAGCCTCCCTAAATACTGCCATGCCAAAGCTGAGCCAGAATTACAGTTCATTGGTCATCATCTTGGAACAGGTGAATGTTTATTGGGAGCCTCCATTTTGGAAAATAAACCACACCAATGACTTCTGCCTCCTAAATGATGCAAATCCTAGGGTGCCACTGTTGCCAGTCTCAAAATGGATGAAACTACCAAAATCTTCAACAGCTTTAGATCTCACAACTCTTGGCAATCTTTTGATTTTAGACTTTGGCGTGCCACCTGGGCTGCTGGCTGCATATTCTGTGTAATAGTGAGAAGGTGGCATCGGTGTGATCATCAGTGAATGGACCCTCCATATCCAAGGCCATACAGCTGCAAGACCAGACACCCATTGTAGGGCAGGTAAGGAAGAAGAGCTGAGGAGGAGAACAAGGAGAGATGAGAGGAGGAAAGGGTGGACGTCAAAGTTGGTTGCATCGTGGCAATGGTGCCTTATTTAGAAATAGAGCTTTACAAATTAGGGCAGTCTGGTTTCCGTAATGACGGTACTGTTGTACATACTGGGGAATGGTGAATTCTGTTATGGCAGTATTGCTGTCCAGCCACGGGCAATGTTCATGCTTACATTACAATGGTGCTTTAAATACCAAAGAAATGTGGATTTTGGCATGGCAGCGATGCTTTACATACTCGTGCATTATGGATTCTTACTCAACCATATATATCATATGGGTACAACATGTGGGTACTAGAGATTCTGGCTTACATACGGGGCCTTTTGCATGTAGCAATACAGTGGTGCTCTGCATACCTCCACAGTGTGGTTCATGACAGAACATTGTTTTATGTACATGGATAATGTGGAACCTATCAGCAATGTATGCTTCTCATACAGTGGTAGTGTGGAATCTGGCATCCTTACAGTACCTGTCACCCTGTGGATGCACCCAACTGGTGAGGTCTGAGCTGGTAAAATAAGTAACTTGCACCTTCCTAGCACCCTGAGCATTCACCTTGACACAGTGAGCATAGGGTGGGCACGGTGAGCTGTCACCTCTCACAGTGAGCGGCACTGGCCTTGTGGAGCATCAGTGATCACACACTGGGAGCTGGCCTCTTACATTTAGCTCCTATTATTAGCTGCAGAACTGTTTTGATAGACTCTAAACTGGAGCATGACCAGTGATGAGAATCACATGCTGGTACAGACTTAATAAAGATGTTTTGATCTTGACGTGGAATTCTGTAAGAGCATTTACTCATCGGGGCGTTACCTTCAGTGGCAGAAATATTTGCTTGCTTTTGGTGTCTAGGTTATGTATATCTAGTACTCAGTTTCTTTGTAGGCACATAGATGATTTTACATTTTGGAGAAATATTGCTCCTGTGTACTGTGTTATTTCTGAACTATTGCAACATTTTATTGGTTCCCTGCTAGAACTTCCTATAAATCCAAATACTTCTTAGTAACTATATTTGAGCATACTTAAAACATTTTGAAGTAATTTGCAAAATGGAGCACAATTTGTTAAGGATTCACACACTATGCTAACATATATAGTGCAATGTGGGGCTAGTTTATATACGTTTGCAATTCCAAAATTAAAATCAGGATTTGCCATTTTTCCTAGATGCACAGAATACTATGAGGGTTTCAGAATCGCAGAATTTGGAACTTTGCGTATATTTATTTTGGACTGTCCCCTTTTCTAGCTGGTAACACGCAAATGGGAATTGGAGCTTATCCATCATTCGGGAAGAGTTTTGCTTTAAGTTTTTGGTTAGAGTGATTCTGATACATTAATTTAGAGGAGCATTTGCAAACTCAAACCATCATGAGGAATTCCGCAAGAAATCATGTAATAAATAACTAATAGAGTAAATAAATAATGTGTGTAATACAGAAGTGTAACAGAAAGCGAGGCAGACCCACGATCATTATCAGACCTAAAATGGGCTAAAGTGGGGCTCTAGCCCACCTGGCGGGCGGCTGCTACCCACCATCATTGGCTAAGGGTTGGAATGTAATTGCAGTGTTATTTGCGAGGTACAAAGCTAGCACGCAGGCAGTAGACCCCAAGAGAGCAAGGCAGGAAGCTTAGGTAGAAGAAGATTGTTGGTGGCTGGCCGATCACCTGATCCCGCCTGCAGCAGGCGCGACTCCAGTTCTGAGCGAGTCGCCTGCATCTATCTAGGCATGGAAGCCGCCAGCATGTGCGGCTGGGAGCACAGAGAGGCAGAGTGCCGCGGTTGGGCTGTGTGTCGCTCAGCATGGTTGGAGAATCCTCAATGAGGTTGGTGGTATCTGCTAGTGGGGGAGATAAAGAGGAAGCAGAAACCAGTGAGTGTGGTGTTGTAACTTAGTGGTCATGTGCTTTATTAGCAGGAAGCAGATGAATCAGATTTTTATCAGCATTTTAAAAATAAGTGGTACATGGTTGGGCTTCATTGGTTCAGATAAGGTCTAAGATTTTCCGGTCAGTGCAAGAATTTTAAGAAAATCTTCCACTAAGCATACAGATGAGCATCATTGTACAGTGTCATTTATTAAAGGTTGCACTAAACGTGATCCCTCTTAAGGCATTTGTTAGCAGAGATGAAAAGGTAAGAGTGTTAAGGTCATACTGTAGCTGTCTTTGCATCTTTGCCTCCTCACCAGTGACAGATACACAAGCCTGGTACCACCAAGAGAAAAGGAACAGTGAGATGAACACACTTCCCGTGAGCGGACACCGCTCTCAGGGAGGGCACTGCTCTTTTTAGGTCGAGGACACAAGGGCTTTGACCTGTTGTAATCTATCTAGCTTTTGACCACGCCCACGGCACACCCATCACTATCACTCGTTCAGGGGCTTGCCCTTCAAAAATCCTTTGTTAGCATTGGTAAATGCTTCACGTTTGTCCCTCCTTGGGGCGGTGTTGTTACCGTCTTGTTTTATTGGTGGTACAGGCCCTGCCTTTCTGCTTCCACCATACGAGTACTCCATGCGAAAGCCAAGTGTAACACTGATGGTAAACCCTCTATTTTGACTTTGAATGGGTGCCTTTGAATGTGAACTTTATTTTGATGATTAAGTAACTTTATTTTGATTTGATATTTGGAATGAAAACAAAGAATTACATGAAACAAAATGAAAAGAATACTCTTATTTTTTTCGTACACAATTGTTAGCTAACTTTAACAGCTTTGTACAAATGAAAACACTGGAAGACTGCTGCTTCTCTCACATATCCACAACTTCACCCTTTGAATATATATATATATATGAATACATATATATATATATATATATATATATATATATATATATTCTTTATTGCTTCTTTTTTCAAAATGAAGGCAGGTAATAATTCCCGTTATTGTGCTTTCCCTCCATCAACAGCACCAATTTTTCGGCAGCCTCAATTGACCTCAAAGTGTTCCAACACACATCTCTGCTCAGCCTTTAATAAAATAGCCTGATCCAATGACCGATAAAATCTCCTAATAATCACAACTTTGATTTAGAGGGAGGCAGTGGTAATTGTATTCAATCAATTTAACCATTCCTATTATACCATAACATTGACATTCCGCTTCCTAACACCAATACATCAGCTACTATATTTGATCACATATACTATGGACATTGCCATCTTACGTATATGGGTGACTGGCAGTATTATAAATTCATATGAACGTGGGCTCTTTGCAGATATTTTTCCTGATGATAATCTAGCAGTAATTCAACTGTGCCCCCGCCACCAAATGTTTCGGGCCAACAAATTCATTGGTTGAGATTCCTTGGGAAATTACATTTTATTTTTT
The DNA here is from genome assembly GCF_031143425.1 of Pleurodeles waltl. NCBI lineage: Eukaryota > Metazoa > Chordata > Amphibia > Caudata > Salamandridae > Pleurodeles > Pleurodeles waltl. Next base: position 1,752,154,243 of record NC_090444.1, read on the forward strand.
GTATGTATTAATTCATGGAAAACTGTTAGGAATCTCTGAAGTAGTAATTTGCAATTGGGCCATTGGATGTTTCAGTGCACCGCAGGGGGTACACAGTACACACTTTCACTTACAAACATTTAAAAAAATGTAATTGTAAGGTTACAGAGCTAGAGTGGCCTTAAGAGAAAAACAACGTGATGCAGCCAGATCCAGTGCAAGTGTGCACCGAGCAACATGCAGAGCCAAGGGCCAGTGGCTGTGGCCCTGGGCGTACAGGGCCGGTACCCGACCCAACACCAGCACTGTGTGAGCAGACGAGACTCGATTCTCCTCAAGTAGGTCCAGGCCTGCTTCCCACTGTCCCAATACCCTCACACCCACTACCCGCTGAGAATAGACACCTCCGGACACAGGAAAAGTCCAGGCCCGCTGAATACAACCAACCAACCTCCGCCCCCGCCCAGAGCGAATCACAGGAGGAAAGAGGCAGCGCGAGCTCCCTGGCCTGCCCTGACACCCGCCCAAGAAAAACAGCCCTGGACCAGTGGACGTGCCCGGAGCCCAGTGCCTTCCTGCAGATGAAGAATAGACTCCTGCCAATATTGCAGCTTGGGGATATGTGCAGACCCAGTACACAATACAGAAGCAAAATACGTGTCAGCTGTGAACTACTCCAGACCTCTAGACCCTCGCACCCAGACACTAACTGGGCCTCAAGCTGATGTTTTGTGCCTGCTCTGAGCAGGCAGAACATTTCAGCAGATGTGTCCCGCGAATTTGAGATACATTCATGGTAAAGAACCCAGTATTCTGGATTCCTGTAGTTATCTCTTTCTGGGGACAAAACATACAATTTCTGGAATTCGGTGCATGGATTTTGTCTGGAATCGGAAATTTGGGCTCCCTGGTGTCTCTGCACCAAGTCCTGGGAATCTCACATTCGTAGCCTTACTCTTTCAATCCTCCTCTGCAAGATTACAGGTGTTATGCCCAACGCACTCTTACCGTTTTGGGAAAGGAAACTCTGACTGCCCTTTCCTGTTTTTGCCTTTGATAAAAAAAAAAGTTACTTTACATCATGATAGTAAAAATATAAATTGAGCTAAGATGATTTCATAGTTACATTAAGTATACGTGAGTTTTTGTATTATGATTTTAAACTTCATTATTTTATTTGTTTTTTAAGACTGTTGAAATACTAACACTTAAGGGTTTTTAATAACCAGTAACTAGCTTCCACTCTTGCTTGTCCCAAAGCTGAATTAATCACATATACAAATCACGTTGCGCTAGAAAAGCCGTCACCAAAACGTGTTTTATGTAGATTTCATTGTCTGCCACAGTTTTACAGTTCAGTGAAAATGCCCGTGGATCAAGAGTTGTACTACAAGAACGCATAACAAGGTTAGGCATGCCAGCATGGAATCCAGATGGCACTCTCCAAATCCTGGAGTAACGGAATAATGAGAAATATTTACTTCAAAGTGAGAAGAAAATGCAAAACTAAAGAGGGCACTGGGAGAGAAGTGCAAATACAAATATACTCCTGCAAAAGGGTATGCCAGTTGCAATTCACTAAAGTTACATTCACATCAACGCCAGCAGTGCTACAACTCAAACAGGTGTAAATGTCCTCCAGCCAAGCCTCAGAGAAAGTCACACACCACACATGGACTCCCACAGTTAGTGCAAGGGAATCACCTGCAAATAAATGAGGGCAGGGAAAAATATTACTAGCACAAAGATCTACACCCTCAAAAAAGGTAAAAGGAAAAAAAACAATTAAAGGAACAAAAACGTTATATAAGTTTAGACATTGCAGACAGCCACATAAGGCTGGTGGAAGAAGTACTTTAACAAACTGAATAAAAAAATAATTTAATAAAACGGTCTGTAACTATAGACCTGTCAGCCCCTCATGTAAATCACATTGCAGAAATAAGTTACTGTGGCTTTTGTCGGGGGCATTGGCTTCTAAGTCAGTGGCCGTCCCTGGCCCTGGGTCTAGTGTTGTTGGGCCAGTGCTGTGGTTTACTTGTCCATTACTACGTGATAGTGGCCTAGCACTGCTTTTTCATATTCGAACCCTGTGCACTGAGAAGTGCGTGTACTGACTGCAGTGCCTCATCTAAAGCAAACCTGACCCACCAAGAAATACTCGTGCGATTTTATTTTTACCCAAAATAGGTTTATTTTTATCCAGTGGCGTAGCGTGGGGGGTCCAGGGGGGGGGGGGGGGGGCGGCCGCACCGGGCACAACATCTTGGAAGAGACTAAATCCACGGGTTAGGGGGTGCAAATTACTTGCCTTGCCCCGGGTTAGGGGGCGCAAATTACTTGCCTTGCCCCGGGTGCTGACAACCCACTCTACGCCACTGTTTTTATCGGAAGAGAGCTATAGCTGCTTTGTGGTGAAAACCTACTTACAGCGTTCTTGTAATATATGTTTGTATGTGTGTACTATCCCAGCACATACTACGAACAGTGTATGTAAACATATGTTGTGTTCGTTTTTTATTCAGAATAACACACACCCGCACACACCTACAGAAACCCACACTCACGCGCACACACACACCCACTCACATGGACACACCCACACCCACACACACGTGCACACACACACCCACTCATACAGACACACCCACGCACACACCCACACACACCCGCGCACACACACACACCCACTCACACGGACACACACACACACAAACCCACAAGCACACACACATGCAGACACACACACATCAGCAGTATTAACTGCATCCATTGTACAAAGGTCTTCACCATCAACACAGCTGCATGTAATGGGGTTGGTTTCTGTTTTACTTTAACAGTGCTAATTTTGCTTGTTAAAATCTTGCCCATAACTGGATTCTTTTCCTGAACATCATGAAAAGGTGATTGGTGCGCTTTGTGCACTTGCTATGCCTGACCCATTTGGAATCGGTGCTGAAATTAAAGAGGGAAGTGCCTGACTAGATGTTTGTGAATTTTCTAAAAGTTACTGCTTTTTTAGTAGTTTCTAAGCTGTCATTTTGTTTCCCTGGCCCCTCTTCTGACAGTCCCTCAGAGATGGCCAACTTTGCAAACAAGTTTGATTTTACTTATACGTAATGTAACCATACACGTAGGTTATACTTTAACAAGTATATTGAATTTAGTGAACTGCATGTAATCTTTCATGTGTGTATTAAACTTTTTAAAATATTTTTTCCAGGTGTAATTCTCTTTACCCCTGGGGTTGGTTTTGAGAATCTCCCCTCTTGACTATAGGCACTCAGTTTAAATTCAGAGTATATTGCATGCAATTTGACATGGACCTTATGTGGAAAAAAGTTGTGATGGCATAAGCAGAAAGTACCCCAAATATAAAAAAAGAAAAAAAGTTCCACATTGGGGTAGAAAATCCTCAGCAGCTAAGTGGTTAACATCTGACAAGGCATGCAATGCAGTTGCTGTAAAATGATACTTCAAGGTTCCTCTTCTTGACAGTGTAAGCTATTACTTTAAACTATGGCAACCTTTTGTTTGCAGGCCGAGAACTAGTAACTTAAATTTCACATGAAGCTCTAACTGTGCAAGGATTCACTTTTGATCCATGTTCATTGACAACAAACTCCTTGGTGCAAACAAATGTTTGCATTGAAATGACTCCATTTACAGAGACCACAGAGTACATCTTGCATCTATGTTGGCTCGTAGCTACGCGGTGTAGCACCCAGATGCTAGCTGGGAAATTAGACTGGCAACCAACACAGATTTTAAGATTCATTCTGGTGTGATACTATGATTCTATATCGTATTAGGAATAGAGAGTATTACGCAATATTGAAACTAATAAGGTGTAATTGCACTTTTGTTCTTCACAGTAAGACAATACATCAGTGCTTCTCAAACTTTTTAGAGCCACGGCTCAGTTTTTAGAAAGACAAACTTTAGCGACCCACCAAACTTTAGTGGACATGAGACGGGCAATTTTTTAATGTAACTAAAGCATCATGTCATTGAAATTGCCACCAAATTTGCACAGACATATATAGTTTTGCTGATAAAACTATAATGCACACAAATGACAATGTGTAAAAAATTGGGTTTCGGTGAATATTTATAAATTGTGTATCACCAAATAAATTATCTTGGTTTGTTTTGATCCTATTAAAATCTTTGTTTCCGTTACCCTTTAGAATTACAAAAAACCGTCTTCATTTTTTTTTTCCTAATTCCTGAATTTGTACAGTTCATTTACAAGTATTTACATTTTATTGTGTGTTACCAAAAATACATTTTACAGCTTTCCTTTCACACTCGCTAACCCCAGTTAAATTATCACCTAATTCACGTTAATTTTCTTTCTCTGACTGCAGAGTGAGAGGGGTTTGTAAACACCAATCCCCATGTTAAAAAATAAGCCCCAGTTTATCAAAAGCCATATCCTGACATTTGACCTTTGTCTCTGGAGCGCAGCAAATGTGACAAGATAAATACAGAGTTTAAAGGCATGTTTATTTTTTTTTATTTTTTTTATAAAGAGTTTTTTATTGGTTTTGCGATAGAGTAAGGTAATACAAAACAAACAAAACAATTATATACATAAATAACAAGGCGCCAATGGGCACCAAACAGTGGTCAAATCCAATGCCCCAGACAACACCCTGAATGAATAGATTGTACACGTCAATGTCGGTGTGTCCCGTAAGGGCCTCATTTCCCTCCAGAGGAGTTGGAGGAATGTGTATGGATTCTTCCTCTCATTGTGTCGGTCTGCGGCATAGGGGGTTAAGTTGTCGTGCCCTCCCACTTCACCCAGATCTTGTTATATTTATTCGGGCACCCTCTAGCCTCATATACGAGTTTTTCACATTGGGCACACCAATCCATCCCCCCCCCTCCATTTGGTCAGGGCCGGTGCCTTAGTGGCTTTCCAGTCCGCCACGATATCTCTTTTGGCCACTAGGCATGCCACCCCCAGTAAGGTTCGTTCTGCTCTGCGTAATCCCGAATCTCCCATAACCCCTAATAGGGATGTCAATGGTGTCAGCTCCATGTCCACTTGCAGGGTCAACGAGATCTCTCGCGAGATCATCTTCCAATAAGTATTAATAATCGAGCATGACCACACCATGTGGAAAAAATCAGCGTCTGGTCTCATACATCGGGGACAGTCAGCTGTAGGTCGGAGCCCCGCCCTGTGCATTTTGGAGGGTGTAAGGTATGCCGTGTGGAGATAATAAGTCTGTATTAGTCGGAGACGTGTCGTCATGGTCAGGGCGTGGGGAGCTGCCAATGCCTCAGTCCAGTCCTCCTTTCCACAGGGCCCACCCATCCCTCCCATTTCCGACGAAGTTCCTCTAGGGAACAGGCAGTGGTAGTGATTAATGTGCGATATATCTGGGAAACGCCTCCCTTACCCAGATTCCCCATCAGAGCCCTCCTCTCCATAGGGCTGCTTTCGGGTATGCTGTCCCCTGTTTGGACCTGCGTCAGTAGGGCATGTCGTACTTGGAGATACTTGTGGAATTGTGTCTTATTTAGTGCAAAGGTTTCTTGGAGATCCTCGAAGGAACGCATATGCGTGCCCTCCCATACATCACCCAGTGCAGAGATACCTATATTATCCCATTTCTGGAATCCCTCAAGACCCGCCACCTCTCCCAAGCATGTCCCGTGCCACAGTGGGGTCTGCTGAGTAGGGCGCCCCCACCATCCTGAAATCTTTTGAGCCGTCCGCCATCCCTGCAGCACCACCCCTGTCACTCCGGGAGTCCCACGTGTGATCGGGCCGCCATACAGGGCGTCGAAGATCTTGGGGTAGGTCAGTGTCTGGAGTTCCAGTCGGTACGCCGGGTCTGTCCATCCCACCCCAACCAGTCGTTGATCACAAGTAGTTGCATCGCGAGGTGGTAGTAAAGGGCGTTAGACATTCCTAGGCCCCCTTCGTAGACGTCTCTCTGGCAGGTTTTAAGCGCTAGCCGGGGACGGGTGCCACTCCACAGAAATTGGCGTACTAGCGAGTCCATTTCTCTAAACCATTTCATGGGGATAGGGTTTGGATAATTTTGAAGGAGGTAGAGAAGCCTGGGAAGGACCATCATCTTATAGAGTGCGATTCTTCCAAGCAAGTTAAGGGGGAGGTCCTTCCACCGTTGAAGATCGACCTTGATTCTTCTGGTTAAAGGCGTGACGTTGAGCTCCCATGTTAATTCAGGGAGCGTTGTGACATGCACCCCCAGGTATTTAAAGCTATTCCTCCGCACTGTTATGCTTTGTTGCCAATCTATACGGTCTCTAGATTGATGGAGCGGAACCAACAGGGATTTTTTGGGGTTTAGGGCAAGACCCGAAGCCTCCGAGAAGATGTCTAGAATTTGCATGATACGGGGGCCGCTCCTGGCCGGGTTAGCTATGCATAGTAGGACATCGTCCGCGTATAGTGCCACACGGTCTTCTGGACACACGGGCCAAGACCAGCCCTCCATCAGAGGGTCCTCTCGAAATAACTTCGCCAGGGGTTCTATTATTAATGCAAAGAGTAAGGGGGATAGCGGGCATCCTTGTCGGGTGCCACGACCAATCGGGAACACACCCGAGACCACTCCGTTCACTTGGACCTGAGCCGTTGGATTAGAGTAGAGTAGTCCCACAAGGCCTCGGAACTTGGGTCCAAGTCCGTTTTTTTTTAATACTTGTTCAAGATAGGACCAATCCACTGTGTCAAAGGCCTTCTCAAAATCAAGTAAGAGCAGCGCCAGGGGGGTGTGTGACAGGATTTTATGGTGTGCTAAGGCGAGATGCAGTCGCCTAATGCAGTGCCTGGTGCTCCGCGTAGGCATGAAGCCGCATTGGTCAGGGTGCACCAAGGCGGGCATTGCCTCTTTTAATCTAGTGGCGAGGATTGAAGCTAACACCTTGATCTCAGTGTTGAGGAGGGAGATAGGTCGGTAAGCCGAGCGGTTTGGCGATGGGGGTTGGGTCTTTGGGATTACTACTATTGTAGCTAGGTCAATCCCTGAAGGGAAGTGACCTTTCTGCTCAGCTTCTTTATACATCTCAAGTAAGTGCGGGGCCAAAATGTCACTACATTTCCTATACAATTCCGCAGGAAACCCATCTGGTCCTGTTGTCTTGCCTGAAGCCAGACTGGCGATCGCATTCGTTACTTCTGTGATATCAAGTGCCTCGTCTAGCCTGTCTTTGGTCGCCTGAGAAACTCTGGCGAGTGTTATGTCATTCAAGAGGGGGGATGCTTTTTCAACAGTAGGCCGGGGGTGCTCTGCATACAGGTGTGCATAATAGGAAGCAAAACTCTGTGCAATCTCGATGGGTGTCTTAAGAAGGGTGCCTGTATCATCTCTAATTTCGGGAATGATTCTGTTAGCTAAGGGCTGGGTGGCCAACCAGTGTAAGAGCTTCCCATTTTTATCCCCCCAGCTATATATTCGGGCGGACGATGCCCTCCACATATGCTTTGCTGACTCAAGTGCTAAGTGTTTGATTTCTTCTCGGACCCTGGTGAGCTGCCTCAATGCGGAGGCTTCGGATAAGGCCGTTTGTTGGCGTTCCAATTTTAACACTTCAGCTTCTAACTCGGACACTCGTGAGTCACGGGTGCGTTCACCTGCGCGTAGGAGGCACTTAGCATGTCCTCTTAAGGTAGCCTTGTAGGCAGCCCATAGTGTGCCTGACGACTGGACCGTTCCCACGTTCAGTTCAAAGTACTGCGTGAGACAATCCCTAATCTCGAGGGTATAATCGTCATCCTGTAGGAGCCATGCATTCAGGCGCCATACCGGGCGTCTAGTGAGATCTACTCCGCCCAGCCGGACTCGCACCGGTGCGTGGTCCGACACCCCTCGGGGCAGTATCTCTGCCCCCGTGACACCGGTGAAGTCCATGGCCGGCATAAATACTAGTTCAATTCTAGAGTGTGTCCGGTGGGCAGCAGACGTGTGCGTATATTGATGCTCCATAGGGTGCCAGGTTCTCCATACTTCACATAGGCCTAGGCTATCAGCCCAGCCCTTGAGGCCTGCGGCTCGGGTGGACCTGCCCGCAGTATCCGCGTAGCTAGGAAGTCCTATAAATCTGCAATATGCATAGCCAAGCGTGATAAAGATAGCAAATGGTGGACATCACTCAGCGACGCTGTGCGCGAGAGAAATTATAGTCTGTTCTGGTCCCTGGCAGCGCGAGGCCCAGAAACCAGCGGTTTGGACATCACAACCAATATTGCCCCAAGAGACTGGATAGCCCACTTTAGTAGTCTGTACTCCCCTGATCATGATAGCCCCACCTCTGTTTGTACGGGCCCCCTCCTATTTCACTCGTTAGCACCAACCACCGCAGCACCCCTGTTGTTCTCCCAAAGTGATATAACTTACTCTCTAAGCACTCTAAAACGCGGCAGGGCCCCTGGTTCAGACTGCGTCCCAGCAGACCTATTCTCAACAGACCTAGCATCCTGGTCAAGATATCTCACCATTCTAGCTAACGCAATAGCATCTGGGGCGCCAATTCCCGACTCTTGGAAAGCGGCCATTGTTATTTCAATTTTTAAAAAGGGCGACAGATCTCTTCCCTGTAACTATAGACCCATTAGTCTAATTGACTGTGTCCAAAAAGTCTTCTGCCACTGCCTCCTAGGGAAGATAGAAGAATGGATAATTGACCACGATATCCTTAGCCCCCTCCAAGCCGGTTTCCGAAAGAAGATTTCCACCACTGATCAAGCCCTCAGATTCCTATTATTATATTGGAAAACAGTGTTCATCGGTAAAGGCAGCCTTTATGTAGCTTTCGTGGACCTCAAATCTGCTTTTGACCTAGTACCTCGCAACAAACTGTGGGTCACTCTCTCTCGGATGGGAATCCCGGAACACATCCTTGCCATTTTGATACGACTCCACGAGGACAACTACGCACAAGTCAGGTGGGGCAACAAGGGCCAACTTACCGATAGAATCCACGTCTCTAGGGGTGTGCGGCAAGGTTGCGTACTTGCCCCGACCCTCTTTTCCCTGTACATCAACGAAATTGTCCCCTCCCTCCTCAGACTGCAGGCTGACGCACCTTCACTTGGCACACAAAAAATCCCAGTCTTACTCTTTGCCGATGACACTCTTTTGATATCTAAAACCCCTAGTGGTCTAAGGAAACTCCTTGCGTGCTTCGAGCATTTCTGTTCATCCCAGGGACTCGAAATCAACGCAACGAAAACCAAACTAATGACCCTTAATCCCCACAGATCTTTCAAAGGGAAATTTACTTTAGAGGGCTCCTCACTCGAGAAGGTGGGCATTTTCAGCTACCTGGGCATAACACTCACTGACAACATGTCCTGGAAGCCACACATAGGAAAACAAGCCCTTAAATTAAGACAAACAACTGGGGCTCTACTAAAAAACTTCCACCTCTCACACACAAAACCAATTCGCCCAGCATTACAATTATACGAAGCCCAGGCAGTTTCCTCAGCGCTCTACGGGGCTGAACTTTGGGGTTATACCAAAACCCAAGACCTAACCACCGCTGAAAACAACTTCTTAAGAAACCTTGTGTCCCTTCCGCTAAGCACCCCACTGTTCCCTCTTTTCAAGGACCTCGGCATCAAACGCATTGGTCACAAAGCCCGCCTGCGACCTCTGCTGTACTGGCGGCGTCTCTGGACCACTCCGGAACTTGTCATCTTCACCGAAGCTCTACAGGTCATCCTAAAAGCCGACCACCTGCACAGAATCCCCTGGCTACGATCCATCAAGGATTTACTCCACTCTATCGGGCTCGATGATCTCTGGAACTCACCAGCCACGTCAGTCTTTCCCTCGAAAAGCGAACTAAAGAAACTTTACTGGCAAAGGGCCAACAACGAAGACACTCGGGCTGCACTCCACACTACATTATCTTGTGACTTTGCCAACCTAAAAGAGTCATGCAAGTACGAAACTTTTTGGGACCTAATCACGGCCCCAAGGGAAAGGAAACTGTACTTCCAGCTCCGCATTGGAACACTCCCATTAAGACTTTTCACCAGCAGCTGGTCACACAACGAATCCACTGCATGCCCTGCTTGCAAAGCCCCCGTGGAGAATCTCCCTCACCTCCTTTTTGCATGCCCCGCGTATACTGCCCCCCGTAGGAAATGGCTGGCCCCGGCATGCAGACTACTGGGAGCACGCTGCTCTGCGCTAGCTCTGTGAATCCTTAGATCAGACACCAGGCCAACGCTAGTGATCGCTATCGCCAAATTCATCGGAGCTAGTTGGCTTATTAGAGGGAAAACTCTCCTGGACAAAGACTCCAAATAAGACTGTCCCAACATCCTGCAGAGTGCATTTCACTTCATTTCATTTTATCTAATTTCATTCCATTTTATTCTATCTCATTTTTATTCCATTTTAATTTTTATTTATATTTTATTCCCTTTTATCACCATATTTACCTGCAATTTTATTTTATCATGTGCATTTATTTGTATTTATTACTGCTCGCGCTTTTTTGGCTCTTGTAGCCGCAATAAAGCTTCTTTGAATTGAATTGACATCCCCTGACACGTCTAATCTGGGGTCCAGAACCGCGTTGAAGTCCCCTCCTACTATTGTGATTCCTTGGGGGAGTCCCGCTACCACCTGCCGAAGTGAAAGTAGAAAGGCGTCAAATCCCGCTGGGGGGGCATACACGCACACAAGATTCAGTGTCGCGCCTCGGAGTGACCCTGAGACTACTACAAATCTGCCTTGCGGATCGGATCTCGTAGTTGTAACCACCATCGGTAGTGAGCGGTGGAGCAGGATAGCTACCCCCCTGGATCCCCTAGAGAAGCCTGTGTGGTAGACCCTATCAAATCCTCCTCGAGCCAGCATAGGGCATTTAGTTCCCAGAAGGTGGGTTTCCTGCAGTAGGGCCACCAAGGGGGAATATCTACGGAGAGTGTTAATTACTGCGGATCTTTTGATCTTATCTAGCAGCCCGTTCACATTCCATGAGATGATTTGTGTCAATGGGGACCAGGCGTGAGCTGCGTAGGAGTCTTATAGTGTCGGGTGTCAGTCAGTGGACAAAGGAATGACCAGTTAAAACTTAACAGTGCAATACTCAAAATATATCTATCTAACCCTAACTTAACTTTCTTCCCCCAAAACCGCCCCCCTCCCCATACTCCCACCCAGGAAGCATCTGTCGCCCTAACAATCAACCAGAACAAAACAGCCAAAGGGGCTGCCATAGGAGTGGAGTGATGGACCCCTCCATTAGGTCGGATCATTTACAACTGTTCACAAAAAGTCAAGCCATACTTTACAAGTCTTAGGGAGAGCCCATGTCCCCGATGCAGCCCAACACGGATTTCCTCGAGATGGACCGGGCTCTCCGGCCCTTCCCACGCGTTCCGTTCGGGGCTCTGTGTAGCATGTCAGCCAAGCGCCGGGGATTGACTCAGGCGGTCATCGTCTCCGGTCTGCGTCTGGATCCGCCCCTCTGGAGACTCAACGGGCAACCCTCCTTTCTGTGGGCCAGCCTCTCCCACCGTCTCTCCACCCATGGGAGCATCCGAGTTTCTTCGTCTTCCTCTCCGAGATCTAGTGTGTTTACGGCCCCTCCAGGGCCCCCCAGCGGGGGTGGGATCCGCCCGGAAGGGCTCCCCCCTCCGTGCCGCTGGCCCTTTTCGAGCCCCGATGCCCTCCTCAGTTAGCCAGTCCCATGCCTCCTCCGGGGAATCGAAGAAGTACGCCTTGCCCGCCATAATGACTTTAAGTCTCGCAGGAAAGAGGAGCATGTACGAAAGTTGCATAGCCCTAAGTTTTTGTTTAACTTGCTCATATGAGCGGCGACGGGCCTGGCCCTCCCGGGTGTAGTCCGGGAATACTAAGATTTTGTGATTTTCCCACTGAAGATTTTCAGAGCGCCTTGCCTCTTTGAGGATATTGTCACGGTCTCTAAAGTTGAGGATTCGGGCAATCATCGGGCGTTTTGGACCGCCCGGAGGGGGGCGCGGGGCAAGGGCCCTGTGAGCACGTTCCACTGCAAACCAGGGTGAAAGAGTTTGGTCTGGCATCCAAGTTTTGATCCACTGCTCCAAGAATTCTGTGGCTTTATCTTCCTCAGAGCCTTCCGGGAATCCTACAAAGCGTAGGTTGTTTTGTCTCAATCGGTTTTCTGCATCTTCCGCCCGGCTGTGTAGTTCGGATGTTCGAGTCTGTAACTGGGCCACTTTGTTCCTAAGGTCAGCCAGTTCGTCCTCGTTGTGGGAGACTCGGCCCTCCACTTCAGTGATACGATTCACCGCGTTTCTGAGGTCCTGCCTGATGAGGCCCATGTCCTCACGCACTTCCCGATTTTAGTCTCCACAGGTGCTTGCGATGACTGGATTGCCAGGAGGATGGCATTCACTCCGTCTGATGCTGGGCCCCCTGCGGCTGTCTCACCATCTCCTCTAGGGCCTGTTGATGTTGTAAATTGATCAATCTTTTGTTAAGAGGGTGGGGGATGTTTACTCGCTCTATCCTTCCCCATTTTGTCTCGGGGGGATGGGGTGTCTTATTCGAATTATGTAGCCCTTCCGTCTAAATTCAACACCCTAGGCGCACCCACAGGGAAGGTCCCAGAGGAGGACCATCAGTAGGGTCTCATCAGGTCGCGTCGGCGATAGATGTCGCAGTCCCTTCCCCGGGACTCGGTGGTCACCGGTCAGCCACGTGTTGCTGGTCTGCGAAGTGGCTGGTTTCTCCCCGTTCCAGGTCCTGTCAGACGACTTTGAGAAGTTGCGAAGCGCTTTGATCCTCTGGAGGCTTCAGCACATCTTTAGTAGGTTCCCATCACCGGAGTCTGTTGGCGTGCGTTATCAGCGTTATGGCCGTGGGATGGGAACAGGTCTCCGGGGAGTCTCTTCAAAATTGAAGATTGGGGATCGCGGGGGCACAGCCCTGTCGCCCAAATCTGCTGCGCCCTTTTGGGCTCCTATTGCGTTGTTTATTTGGGGGGGGGGCCCGAGTCTCTCTTCTCCCTTCCTCCTCTCTCTCACTTTCTTCCAGGAGGGGGCAGCTTCGTTCTTGGGCGGCCGGACCCGGGGGCCGAGGGCCACTCACCTCACCCCGGTCGTCCGGGATCAGCAGACAGGAGTGCAGTCGCACCGCTCAGTTGCGCCCCACCCGGCTCAAGCGAGGTAGCCCCCACCGTATGGCTCACCTCTGCCGGCATCGTTACGTTCATTTCGCCAGGGCGGGGTACACCGAGCCAGTCATGTCGCTTCTTCTCCTGCGGGGGGCTCCAGATTACAGGGCCAAGTCCAGGCGCCCCCTGTTTCACGCGCGGCTCGCTCGCCCGCAGCGGTCTTCTTAGCAGGCAGGCCCCCGTCCCGGGGCCCGGCCGCACCTGTCCGAATCGGGCGGGGGAGCCCCCGTCCCAGGGCTCACCCTCTCCGGGCTTCTCCTCTGTCCCCCGAGCCCAGCTCCGCGGAGCCCGAGTCTCCGAGGACCAACGAAGCTGGCCACGTCACTCCTCTACCCGCCGGGGGCCCCAGGTCACAGCCCGCTCCAGGCACTTCACGCGCCGCACACGGCACTCGCATCGGAGGCGGCCCCGTCAGCGGGCAGGCCCGATCCCCGGGCTCGCAGAGACGCCGCTAGCCCGGCCGCCATCTTGGAAACCTATCGATCCGGTCGCGGCCTGCGTTCACGGCTCGGGCTGTGTCGACACCGGTACTGGAGGTATCTCCGAGGTCCGGGAGCTCGCGGGAACGGCTAGGGCAGCATAGTAGACTTCCTGGTAGCAGCTTCATAGGGCGGATGACGGAGGGGTCCAGAGCACTCTCAGAGTGCGACCGCCATCTTGACGCCCGAAGCCACGCCTCCCAAGGCATGTTAATTTATTGCTTGAACTTTCACAACCCACCAAAAATTTGCTTGCAACTACCACCGTTTAGGAAACACAGCACTTTATCATAATGTCCATTGCAGGAATTTGCAGCTAGTGGTGGAACACAAAGCCTAATGGTATAAGTTTACTTAACATAAAAGTTTGATTACATGTATTCATTTGTGTAGTATGGGGTGGCGGAGAGCTGTATACACTGTAGAGGTGATACAGACAAGTAACATTTTGTGGTAAAGAGAGGCAATCAGTAACAATGTGAATGTTAAACACAGTACCATTTTCACATCAATGCGGAGACTTGAATGCTGAGCGGTCTACGCTTGGATACATGTAGCGGAGCCGGGGTTTATGAACATAAGTGGAGTTTCTGTAAGAATGGAGGAGTGACTTGGGAAGATAATTATCACCCCATCACTTCATGAGGGGTAAAAGGGGACCCCTAATGTTCAGGCCTGAAGAATAGCTAACAAACTGGTAGAATAGCCTGAGATTACGATGACCATGCCTCAACACAAATAGGTGAACTATATACACTGAAGTCACTGGCAGTGGGAAAGGGAGTGTAGGGCATGTCAAGAAGTAAACATTTGATAATTTCATTGAAACTGACAGTTATATCTCAGTTCAAACACTGACTAAGAATAGAGTTTAAAGAAAAACCACACATTTCAGAATAAAAATCCAAAATCTGGAGAAGAACCCGACATAGTGATTACCTGCACCACTGTGGTGGAGAAATGTTCACTGATTAATTCTCTTTCCAGAAATCTGAAGAGTTTACATTACCTCAGAAATCTAGATCATGCCCAAAGGTAGTAATTCTTAACTTCCTGACATCTATGAACCCCTACTGAATCACTACAGGAAGACCGCCCGCACTTTATTTAATTTGAACCTCAAACCAATACACAAAAATGCAGAAACAAGTCTATTTAAAACAAATACACATCATGAGATATTTAATTCCAAAATAAATAATATCAACATTGAAATTTTAATGGGAAGTTTGGAGCTTTTACAAAAGGTAGTTTTACTTCTAAAAGACAAAGCCATATGCTAGACTCTAGCATGTCACTTTGTCTTTTTTTGCACCTGATGCATGCTCTTTTTCAGTGTATACCAGAGCTTTGAGGCAACTAATTGTGCATACTAGATCTGATTTGCTATTTTTGCACTGTTCCCACGAATCACAGTAAGAATTTCAACTTACTTTTTGGCTACCAATTTCAATTTCCTTCATATTCACAGAGCATTTGAAATTTTCAGTTTTGCTTTTTTATGTATAGGTACTTTAATATTCTGCTAATATTTAATTTCCTATAGAAATGTGGACTCCATGAGTAGGCATTGTGGACCCCCAGGGATCCACATTTCCCAAAATAAGAAATGCTGATCAGTATGAATTACATTTCCTCATAGGCAGCCACAGTTGTCCGTCTTGGCGGTTGCTAATAATTTACTGGACCCTGGTGGTGTTTTTTAGGGTCGAGTCTGCGTAGCATGCGCTGACGCAAGCGTATCGCAGCGAGACGCTTTAGGGTTTAGAAAAGGGCTCGGAGCCCTGTCGACGTCACGTCAGTGTTTTTCATTGGTTAGTGGGCTTGCCTATTAACATCTACTTGCTTTCATTAGTCAAAGGCATGCATACGTCATGCCTTTTCCGGTGGCTAGCCCTCCTCGAGCTCATCGGCCAAGTACAGAAAAGATGCGAGGCTCGCTGTTTTCTGTCCGGCTCGTGGACTACTTTTTCTCTAATTTACTAGCGCGATTTTGCTTGGCAGAAGTCGAGCGCTTTGCATAGTTAAATGCACTTTTTCGGCTTACGTACATAAATACACTTTTGCCGATAGGTGAAAAGTCGGGTTAGGAGTTTACAACGCTATCAGCTCGAACATGAGCAAACGCAAGACCCGTTGCATTGCAAATGCTTGTTTCTTGAGTCACCCTTAGATGTTGGTGTCATTCTGCCAGGCATGTCCTTCCAGTAGGTGTCTGCTTGTGTTTTTCTCAGTAATCTTGTTTGGAATGCAACAGGAAGGACACTTTAATTCATTTTTCTTTTATTCCTAACATCTTATGCAATGCTGGTGGTATTCTGTTCACAGGCCCAACACTCAGAGTTTGAGACTTTCCTTTCAAGTACCCGGTGATTGACAGCTATCCGATTTACAACATGAATGGACTCACACTGGAGTCCACATTATATACTTTAGGACTGTATGTAAAGTAACGTCCTAATATGGCTGCAATTAATGTGGAGAGATCTAACTATGAAAGCATACAATACAGTGTCAATAAAGCAGTTAATATAATACTAGAAATAATTGCAATACAGTAAAGGTTGTGTTAAAAGTTCATTTCATGGAATGTTCACAAACCCCTCCCTTCCGGCCCCTAGTTAAACTGTTAGTAGTATAAGGGCAGGTTCGAGTTTTTTGAGGTGGCCTCTCACCTACATGCCTTTGCTGAACATCAGATCTGTTGTTGTGCACTTTGACATGGCTGTTCTCTGTCTTGTGCTCTAGTTATGACATTCCAGCAAGCCGATAAGGCCAAGCTGGGTCTGAGAAGTCTGCAGAGGGCCTTCATCAGAGATGTTTACACCTTTTTCAAGTCTCTCCAGAAGACAAAGATTCTCCTTTCTTCCTGATGCTTGTCTGTACCAAGCTTAAATACACATTGCTTGTTGTTTTGAAAAGGGCATGTCTCATTCTAAATGGTGTTAAATGCAGGAATAAACATACTAATCTTGTTTGACCTTCACTTAATTCTCTATGGCATTATAAAATGCATGAGAACATAAATAGATGTAACTGATGCACTATCAAACTATTTTAAAGCAAATATGGCATGGTATACGTGGGCAAATAATACTTAATGAAGCATGCATGTTTAAAAGAAAAATGTACACTGAAATAAATGAACAAAGAAATACGTGAAATGTAATGGAGTTACCTAAGCAGGACAACGCAAAGATTGCTTTGGTGTCTTATTGTTATGTTCTCAGTATTTTTATAGCTCACTATCACGACTTCAGGAAGGTAAGAGGAGGCTCGATTGTGAGGTGAGAGGTTGTTCCATGCTTTTTGATGCGATGTGTGGGATGGAACACCCTCCTGATCTGCTTTTGGCTGTATGTAGGACGTGTACTAGAGCCCTGTTGAGCGGAGATGCCTGTAGAGTTTGTGGAACTGCACACGTTGTTCAGTTAGGCAGGGCCTGTGTTGTGTAGTGCTATGGATCTGTAGGTGCGAAGCTTAAACTGTGTGCACTTATGTATCAGGAGCCAATGATGTTCCTTCAGGTGTGGTGTGATGTGCGCTGGGCATGGGAGGTTGAGGACCATTCTGTCTGCTAGGTTCCGGAAGGTCTGAACTCTTTTTGTGAGTTGGATGCTGATTTCTGAACAGAGGGTGTTCTGTAGCCCAGTTTCCTCGTGATGAGAGCTTATATGATGGTTTTCCTGATGCTGTTGGGTAGCCACTGGAATATTTTTTTTCAGCATCCTCAGAGTGTGGAAGCAGGACATGGTGACTGTGTTGATTTGGGCAGGCCTGCCATTTTAGCCTCAAAAATGATTCTGAGGTTCCTTGCGCTTGTGCTGAGGAAGGTGAGTGGTCCACATACAGAGTCCCAGGGCGAGGCATCTTTTCCAAAAATCACCACTTTTATTTTGTCTGCGTTTGGCTTAAGGGACCTGGACATTATCCAGGATGCCATTTTTGTCATGCACGAATTGAAGAAGTCCCTGGTGCTGGGTGTTTTGTCCGAGACGGATATTATCAGTTGCGTGTCGTCTGTGTAAGTGAGTATATCAGTTTTGTGTTCTTAGGTGACATCCGCCAGCAGGGTCATATAGATGTTAAGAGGGTTGATCTTAGCGAGGACTGCGCAAATGAGGTCCCCCTCAGGAGTATGGTGGCATGTTGACAGTTTGGGTTATTTGGGTGAGAAAGATGCAGATCCATTGGAGGATGGGTTTTTAGGATGCCTGCCTTGTGAATATGTTGATCAGAATTGGATAGAAGACTGTGTCAAAGGCTACAGAGATGTTGAGTAGGATGAGGGCTGTGGGTTGTCCTCAGTGAAGGATCATTCAAATGTCCGTTGCTGCGATGAGGGTTGTCTTTGTATTGTGCTTTATCTGAGTCCTGACTGTCTGGCAGTGAGGTTATGGTGATCGGCGAGGTCTCTGTTGATGTTTTTGTTAGGGTTTTGACTGGGCATGGTAGGAGGGAGATCAAACAGTAGTTCATGAGCTTGGTAGGGTGTGCTGAGGGCTTCTTCAGGAGTGTGTTAACTGCTGCATGCTTCCAGGCTTTCTGGAAGGGGGCTGTGTTGATGAATGTTTTGAGGTTGGGGATGAGTGGTTTCTTGATGGAGGTTGAACCTTTTTTGAAAGGGTGGTGGGGGAGGGTCTGACGGTTCCCCAGCCTTCATGATTTCTGTGGTTTCCTTTGTAGTGATGGTGTTCCTTGTGGTGAGGGTGTTGCCTTTGTCCGATATCAGAAGACTTAGTGCACGGTTGATGAGGTCTGGTTGTGGCTTGAAGTTGCTGCATATGGTTGTTATTTTGCTACAGAAAAAGACTGAGAGGTCATTCCACAGTTCTTAGGTTGGGGTGATGTCGCTGGCAGTTTTTGCTGGTGTGGTGAGATCCTTGATGATTGTGAAAGTGTATTTGCTGCTATTCAAACTGTTGTTGATGCTTTTGGCTGGAGCATTGCCTTTGGTTTCCCAGATTTGTTGGTGGTATTGTCTCTAACAAGTCCCCGCCTTCATTATTTTCTATGGGAGTGTGTTACAATACAGGTAGGTTGCCAAGTGTGATGGCCAACTTACTTAAAGCTATGTTGGAGTACATTTGCAACTGTTTTGGGATCTTTTTGGCTGTAGTGATTTCAGAAATTCAGTTTGTCAATATGGGTTTACTTCTATTTGGGTGAGTATTTCTTTCATCTCCCTCCTCAGATCCCTCTTTGCTATGCCATAAATCCTCCCATTTATATGTAACTATTCTTAATTTTCCAGATACTCTCCCCTGTCCCTCTTACATTTACTACTAAAATGCAGTCCTATGTGTGCAGAGATCTCCACATAGAAAAGGTAAGCGGGGAGATTTTTGCATGTAGGTTTGTGAATTGCATTTTGTAGACATACGTAGTATTGCTGTAGTAGAATTTTACGTTCTACAAAGTGGTTGTGATCAGTCCCAAGGTCTCTACTAATAAATAACAAGAAGTAGAAACAAAAGCATTTTTCTCTTTTTATACCCAATGTGATAACGTTAACAGCAATAAAACGAGATTGAACACATCACTAGAGAACAGTTAACTGACTTCTCTTGCTTTATTCAGGAGGAGACCCCACAAACTCCTCTCCATAAAAATGTCCATAGCTAAAGAAATACAAAAAGCTCAAAAAATATTTTGTTTACAGTCCTGACCTAAGAAGGTCTTCACACGGGGCGGCACTGGGGAAGAGCCCCACCCCTTGCATCTTCAAAATTCTTATAAACTATGCATTTACTGATCCTAGTTTGATTCAATAAAGGTGTATGTTGGAAACTGGTTTATTAGCACTACAATCACAAATAAGGTCCAGTCGGGGTCTCAACAAATTAACCTTTGTTCAACCCTTGGTGGCTTGGCTCACATGAAGTAAGGCTTAACCAAGGAGATAGGTGTGTAAAGCATTTACTATTAACAAAACAGTAAATAAGTAAAGCACAGCACAAAATAAAAATCCAACACCAATTTATAAAAATAAATATTATTATATTTAAAATGACACCACAACTACAAAAATTCAATGTAGGCATCTGGATATATGAAGGATTAAAGATTAAAACCAAAAATGTGTTTTCTAGCACTTAAAAGTGAAACACTGAGTGGTAGGTCTCGGTCAAAAGTTTACTGTCGCACTTAGTCACTTTCTCTGGGTTTTTTCTCTCGTTGTTGATCAGGTTTCCAGACCAGTCTGGCTTTCGAATTGATGATGGCGGCGTGCTTCAATGCAAGGCCTCAGTGAAGTCCTGGAGGTCCTGTAGCTTCGGAGCTTTCAGCAGAACAAACCTGAAATCCAGGCCAGGTCATGGTGCAATGTCAGAGGCTTGACTCTCAATGACGGAGCAGTCCACTTATGGAGCTTTTTCACAAAAGTTCTCCAAATATCTTCAAACTTCTGGATCTTCTTCTATAAGGTCTTTTTGAGGTCTTGACATGTCCAGAACACCACCCAAGGTTCAGAAACTCTGTGTTGCTATATGGAGAGTTGGGACTACAATCCCCACAATGCACCATGTAAAATTCTTAAAAGTCCACTGGATGCTGCTCAGCTGGGCTCTTCTTGCTGGAGTGCAGGGAAGTCCACTCCTGAGTCTTGGAAACAAGGCAAAATCCTCTTTTGTTGAAGCCAAGAGAATGCAGTAGCTACAGTACTTGGGGGTGCAGTCCTCTTTTGATGCAGACCAGCAAGTCAATACTTCTTCACACTTCTTTCAGCAGGGATCCAAGGTGCTGGGTAGCTGTCCAAAATGTATTCAGATTTCTGGGCTGGCAAGCGGGGGGCACCCCTGACCAATGGGGTACAGGTTGCCACCCTCTGTGATGACCACTTCCTTAGAAGTGTGGTACAAAAATCCAAGATGGAGAAAATCTCTCCTGGAGGTTCAGGTCTGGCTAACCCCACCTACAAGTGTGGCTAACTTTCCCCTACACCCCCCTTACAGCCCCTCTCCTAATTCAATTATGGACTCCCATCTGGCTGGGATTGCAAGAAGTGGGGGTGGCCCTGGTTTCTGTCCTAACTGTCTTTCCCCCATTTAATACCAGTGTTGCTACCTAGCCCCCTTCCTGTCCCGGCATATGCAGCAGCAGATCTCCTCCCACCAGATGTTCCCTTTGTCTCAGCCCAGGCCACTTCACACTTCATGAGAGCAGCTCAGTCTGTCAAAGGCTGACCAATCAGAAGAGACTGCCACAGGGATAATTTGAGGTAACTTTAGGAAAATAGTTCTAAAACTATTTTTCTGTAATAGGTATAATAAATCTAACCTTTACACATTGTTGAATTTATTTTAACTATTATTCTGACACTTTAAATCACTGTTCTAGTCTATCCTATCAAAAGTTAAACTTTATTAAAGTTTATAAAGCCTTCCCACTATAGCTTATGGAGCTAGCAGTGCTACAATGGGGAAAAACAAAATTAGCAGTTTTCCCTCACCATGACATATAAAACATCTTTTATAATGTCCCTGGTTACAATCACAATGCACCCTACCCTTCGGGAACCTAAGGCAGACTGTAGGGGTGAAGTATAGGTTAAAATAAGGTAGTCTGAGACTTTGGTAGTACTTGTAATTCCAAAGTCGAATTTGGACTTGATTATATTTTAAAAGCAGCCAGCAAGGCAGGGCTGACTTTAAAACAACAGCAGACGCCAAAACATGTCCTAACGCCACTCGGGTCCCTAAACCTACATGCCCTACCATATACCAGGGACGTATAGGTGGGTTGTCAGAGTCAATTGTAATTATGCCCATTTACCATATACCTTTTAAACCGAGCACTGGCCGGGGCTTGGTTAGCAGAGCCCAGGGCACAGTCCGAGCCTGTAACCACCAGTACCAGTCAAAAATGGGGGTGATCAGAGCAAAAAAGATGACTTTCTCACAGTGTACCAGAGGAATATCACATTTCACATTCTTCCACTGAAGGTTCTTACTTCCATACAGTCTTATTTTATAGTCTTTTTTTACTGAAAATCGTTTTAGTCCAGCATTTTCTCATTTTACTAGAAGAAGGCATAATAAGTCAGGCGGTTAGCACTTGCTTTATTCATACATGGTGTAAAATGATTCCCCTGGTCTATTTCTGTAGGTCACATCTCCTTCCCAATGGGGCTTGCGTGCGTTTATCTTAGCCCTGCCAGGAACCTGGTATAGGACATACCCAACAAGTGAGAAACTTAGGGCCATATTTATACTTTTCGACGCACAACTGCGCCAACGCAGTTGTGCGTCAAAAAAGTTAACGCCGGCTAACGCCATTCTGAAGCGCCATGCGGGCGCCGTATTTATTCAATGACGTTAGCCGGCGTTAGCCGGCGGAGCTGCCTGGTGTGCGTGAAAAAAAATGACTTACACCAGGCAGCGCCGGCGTAGGGGAAAATGGAGCTTGGGCGTCAAAAAATGGGGCAAGTCAGGCTGAGGCAAAATTTTCGCCTCAACCCGATTTGCGCCATTTTTTTTTACTCCCAACCCCCATTGAAATGACTCCTGTCTTAGCAAAGACAGGAGTCATGCCCCCTTGCCCAATGGCCATGCCCAGGGGACATATGTCCCCTGGGCATGGTCATTGGGCATAGTGGCATGTAGGTGGGCACAAATCAGGCCCCCCTATGCCACAAAAAACAAAACAAAAAAATACTTACCAGCACTTACCTTAATGTCCCAGGGGTGGGTCCCTCCATCCTTGGGCGTCCTCCTGGGGTGGGCAAGGGTGGCAGGGGGTGTCCCTGGGGGCAAGGGAGGGCACCTCTGGGCTCCTTCCGAGCCCACAGGTCCCTTAACGCCTGCCCTGACCAGGCGCTAAAAAACTACGCAAAATCGGCAGGACGTCATTTTTTTTGACCCGCCCACTCCCGGGTGTCATTTTTGCCCGGGAGTATAAATACGGCGCACATGCCTCAGAGTCATTTTTTAGACGGGAACGCCTACCTTGCATATCATTAACGCAAGGAAGGTGTCCACGCTACAAAATGACGCAAACTTCATGAACTTTGGCGCTAGATGCGTCTAACGCCAAAGTATAAATATGGAGTTCGTTTTGTGTCGAATTTGCGTTAAAAAAAACGACGCAAATCCGGCGCAAACAGAGTATAAATATGGCCCTTAGTGTCCTTTGGTAGGCCAAACATGAAGCCACTTGCTCTTATATCTCTTGTATTTGGACTTAGTGGTAGACATCTCCACTGATGCCAGGATATTCAGGTTGTCCAGTGAGACATCAAGAGGCGAATAGATAGCTCCTGGAGAGCATGGCACTTGAGCTGGGAGATCATAGGTTGGGCGTGGCACTGTATCCAAGTGTCAGTGATCTAAAAATGCTACACCTGTGCAAGGTGGATGGCCTTCTTGCGGGGGTTCACGATGCTTGAGGACCATATCTGTTAAGACAGGCTTGGGTAACCACAGGTTGTCTTTGATCTTGTTAGGGACTCTAGCTGGGAGAGAAGGCAAAACATAATACAGAGAAACATTTCTGAGTAGGCTACATTGAAGCCTATATTAAAGATCCTGGAAACCTGCCAATCCGAAAGGCAAAGTGTTACACTTTTTGTTCAGATGCTTTGCAAAGATGTGTTTCTCTTGCTGTTTTTAGACCTCAAACAATGTGCTGTGAATGGAAAAGTACAATCTGGCTGCCTGGTAATTCTTTCAGGAACTTTACAATGCATAGAGCCTGCCAACAGAGCTGTTGAGATCCCCTCACTGTTTTAGTTTTAAATAAAAGCATGTCTCTGGAGCTGTCTGTCTTCACAAAGAGATCACAAAGTACTTGTCCATCAGAAGAGAAATCATTTCTCACATTCACCTGTTTATATCAATCCTAGACTACTACCATAATAAGAGAATACAGCACACACATTTTTGTAACCAGATGAAAAACAATCTTTTTAGTTCATCTGTCATAAATATCATCAAAACATAAACTGAAAAAAGGTGTTGGTTCATAACATATCTAACAGAAGAGGTTGTCTTTAAAGCATTCTGTTGTAACTGCAACCACCAGTCTGCCATTAAAGGTCCACCACTTCAAGGATGATAGAATAAATGGGTGGCTTTGGATGTGTTTGGGCAGCCTATCTAGCAGTTGCTCCCAGTGCTTAATAAAGATAAGATACAAGTGTATTATTCAGCTTGGTGCAACACACAACCGTTGTATTGGAGGCCTGCAGTTCCAGAAACGTCAGTAAGCATCTGGTGGTCATTATGTTGAACTTCAGGAACAGTCACTGTGTCTGTGAGCAGAGCACTATTTCTTTTCAGTTGCAAGTGCAATGCATTTTATGACCGTGACCTAGAATTGAATCCTTCTCATAGAATCAGAGATGCTTCTGGGGAGTTTACTAAGAGGTTACGATTGCATGGGTCCTTAATATGCAGTCAGCACTCTGGAAGGTAACAAGTTATACAGTTGTGCATGTAAAGGTAGGAGAGGATCTTTGCGTTTGCTGAAAGTTTTCTTATGGAGCCAATCTTTTGGTAAAAAAAAAAACCTCACAGGCTGCTTTGAGTCTAAATGGCAGATTTTGCATTGGCAGAGGTTCCTTCACACAGTGAACCAGCTGACCATCTGTAGGCTTGCCGGGCAGGGCAAGGATGTATTCGTCCTGCAGGTCCATGGATCACAACCAGTCGTTGGTTTGGATGGCTGCAGTCTCCTTTGCCAGACTCAACATGTTGAACTTTTGGAGGGAGACGGGCTTGTTGAGCGTGGACAGATCCAGTATTGGACAGAACATACCTACTCCTTTAAGATGACGAGATACTGCAAGCAGCAGTTCACTTCTTCCAGATGGTTTCTAATGAGAAACTGAGGCATATGTGGATTTGATGACAGTGGCTGAGAAAGCTTTAAAATATTTCCTCAGCAAACCACCATGGCGACCCAGGAGTTGATTGCGATTCAGGTCTATTGGTGGTAGTGAAGAGAAATCCCTCCCCTCTCCTTGCGTTGCTCAGTCTCTCATGGGCGAGTCACAGAGCTACTTGAAACTCATTTGGGTGTCTTTGCCTCAGTTGCTGGCAGAGAAATAGACTTCATTTTCTCCTGTAAAGCATCCTATTTTAGATGGAGAGATCCGAACATGTGAAGAAGAGGCTAGAAAACGGTGACTGGGTGGAAATAGGTTCAGCTCTGTCTGGTTCTGATACAATGTGTCAGTGACTGCCCCATTTTTTGCATTGCCTCAGCTCATCCATCCAGGCATTAAACAGACTTCTCTCCTCAAAGGGTTAATCAATTAGATAATTTGGGCCTCCTTCTTCAAGTCTGTAATCTTCAGCTACACTTGCCGGTGCATGGAACGAGCAGTGTTCAATAACCTGGTTGTAGTGTCACTGAGGGCTTAACCTTCAGCAGATTCACTTCCAAGCTAAACCATGACCCTATACTACTCTTAGACATAGGTGGGCAAGAGACTGCCCTAGTGATCGAAAGATGTCCCTGCTGGGTACCATAGCATGCTGTGGTGGCATAAGGGCTAGCATATTGCAATGAAAGGCCACTAAATTGTTGTATTTTCTTACCAAGTCCAAGTTGGTGGGCAGTGCCTTGCTTTCCATACAAATGAGTAAGTGAGAAGAAGGATCCCTAGGGGAAACGTTGCAATCAACCTTAGCGGCCTGTATTTTATATCTAAGAGCTTGGAAATTACAGGATTGAGTGAGGTTTCTTTCACAATTCCTGAGTTTCAGCAATGAGGAGCCACCTGGCACAAAGGTTGTTATGAGGTAACTTAGGCAGCAACCAACCTGCAAATGGCTTCTTTCTCCCATTCAAGTGCCTTGATAGACATAATATCAAGCACCTTGCCAAGGACAGAAAAATATGTCATTGCGAGGCGAATGCCCATTTTGTGGATATCTTTGGTATTCAGCCAATTTCAGCTGTTTGTGTCTGAGTGCCTCTTTGCTTGGTTTGGCTAACTCTGATGTGGGATTCAAGAGACCTGAGACCCGTACCAAGAGCTGCATTTCTGAGAATCCCGAAAATAATGGTCCAGGGTAGCTGGTAGTGGCTAGACTGGCACTGTAAAGTGCAGTGCAGAGATTGGCACCACTAGTGACTGAGGCTGGATCCGAACAGAACCTGGGAGCATTATATCCAATTCCTTCTGATTCCATCAGAAACAAACAGGAGGTAAAGCATGGAAGGTTCTTTTGAGAATGTAAGACTTAAATCACTAAGGCAAACCACTAAAGTAACCACTGACCTTGGGTGCTGGGATGGTGACCTACGCGCCACTGAATCATTTTATCGCTTTGTCAGGGGAAGTAAGCACTACATAAATACAATTACAGTCCAATATAAGACTTTAGCCATCACTGGGCTTGCAAAACAATGAGTCAAATAATGGACAAACGACCAGGATAACTACTTACATGGACTAATGCTGGTGACTGAATGGAAAGGTGAACTTGGCCTGTGCCAACGCATCTTGGTGCCTGCAATTGTACTTGAGCTTTCTACTCTTCTGAGGTTAATACATTGACGACATTGTGTAACACGTTTTGTGTAAAGTGCTTAGAAATAGCAAAATCTTAATTCTGTCTTTAGACACTGAGAAAGCATTTGGCTTGATCTGACTAGCACTTTATCTGTAGTATTGTGGAAAAAATTGACTCTTTAACCTAGTTTGTGTCCTTTTAAACACTTCTATATACTGGTCTCACTGCTCCAGTGAGAGTGATGGGATTCCTACTGCAAATTATTTTCTTTTGGGAGAGGAACTGGGCAAAGATGCTCCCTCTTTATTCGGTGACCTCTGTTCTGATTATTGAGCTGGTGGCTGCCTGGATCAGGGCTGATGCCCCGGCAGGGTCACAGATGGGGGGTGGGAGTAAGGACTGGCCCTCTCTCTATGCCAATTATATTTTATCATACATAGGAGACTCTTAGTACACATCTAGATCATTGTATGCATTCTCAGAGTACGAAATACATGTGGTTTCTGGATAAACAGCAATGAGTCCACTTTGTTCTTAGGTGAAAAATGGGATCCTTACCCTTTAGTAGATACTAACTAAAGTTAATGAGGAGGAATTTGGTTGAAGAAGAGCTAGATTAGACAGTTTCGAGACATGGGACTTAATGGGCAGCTCAGAAGTCGGGGATCGTGCAAGGCAGGGGGGCTCAAAGACATGTAATCAACTTAAAATTGAGTTGATTTAAATAAGGGTGAAATATTCAAACATATGTAGACTAGCCATGCATTAAGGAAACTTAACATCAACTGGTAATATCTGCCCTAACAGTAATAAATTGAAGCCAGAGTGCCGACCGAGAAATGTTTTGAGGAGGAAACACTGGAGACCTATTGACACTTCTAAATAACATACCAGACTGCCTGGGGAAACTGAGACAAAAATGGGAGAAAGTTAATGCTGATAATGAAGAAGCTTTCGTGCACGTGAGAGTGTTAGATATACAAGGCAAACTCGGGCACATGGAGTTTGAATTCTTTCATTCAATATCTTAAAATAGATCTTTTATTTGTGTGTTTATTTTACATTTTATATGTCACATTGTATTGTAGCAGTTCTGTTGCACTTTGCTGCTCTGGGGAGAATCCCCAAAGAATTTTCAATTCTCTACCCGAATCAGGTGTGCTTTACAATACACAAACCACAGAGCTCAAGACCTCTTTGCAGCGTGTCAAAAGGTTAAAACTAGGAGATGGGAACTACCACTACATCACATCATTCCATCCATCAATTTACTCAGTAGAAGAAGGGAGGAGTAAAGGTTGAGAGGGCAGCAGAGTCATGGCAAAGGGAGATGAAAGGGTTTGGGAATACAGAGGAGAGTAAGAGTTGAGGCGTTACATGGCCATATACTGGTTGATTTTAATTTCTTCTGAACTGTCGAGTATCTAGGTGCCTGCAGTCTTCCTGTAGAGAGTTCCAAATGCAAATCCTGAAAAAGATTGGAATGCAGCCAGGTGAACGTTAAATTTGTGCCAAGATGTATATTATCTTTACTCTTAGAAATTTTTTGCCTCCTCAGATTTTTAATAGGGATGAAAGAAAAGCAGGTTTTTGGGGATGTGATCCTTGAAGGCGACAGGGCATTTTAAACTTTACTCTTGCTTTCAGTGTAAACCTGTGGAGCCATTTTAGCAAGGGGTTGATATGATCATATTTCCTCTTTCCCAGAGTATGACAGCAGAGTTTATCACATAGATGCCTGGAGAGGTTTGGGAGACTGATTAGTTTAGGAATCAAAGCATGAGATTATGAAAGCGTGTACAACCAAACGAAAGCCAGTTGGTCTTAGAAGTGGCTTAAACTTCAGGAGAGCTTGGAATGAGTATTCTCTAGATTTTAGTATATGCAGGATATATGTGGGTATAGACACTGCGATCGGATTGGTGTACGGCCAGACTTGTCCTAGATGCAAAAGCGAGTAAGGAACTTCCCTTCACACTGTTTGGGAGTGTGAGAGGGTCTATACCCCCTTGAGTATTTGATGTTAACTTGCTGGCAGTATAAGGAAGGAAACCAAACGTTGTACCACAGAAGCAATGTAGGGTACCCACATCTAGCCTATGACTATACTCCTTGGAGATTGCACTTAAATGGGAGAAGCATTAACGTACTGAACTGGACTTGGAGAAATGGCTCAGGAGAATGTGGTGATGCATGTTCCCTGACTAAGTGTTGTAACTAGAAAGTTTGTGAAAATGTGGCAACCTTGACATAAACATTTTGAACAGGAATGAATTTGTAAGAACATTAGGACTTTGCTGTATTTTGAGATCAGGTTCTCCCCAGCTGTGATTTGTGAACAAAAATTGATCTTTTTAAATTTGTACATAAATGTAGAGAACTGAAACATAACTGTTAAAACACCTGAATCTCCTTTGCATATAGTGTCACCATATGTCTACGGGACAAAGACTCTAGAGGACAGTGATGACCAGGAGATATAAAATACAAATAGAGTACCTACAAAATCTCCCATAGAAACAACGGTTACATATTAGTTAAGAATTGCCCTAAAGAAGCCAAGGTTATAGTTAACCCGCTGAAACACGTGTTGGCTAGAATCAGCTGTGTGCAAAGATTGGATGATTTTCTTCAATAAAGAAGACTGTTGTGTACAAGACTGTGGCTGGGACAGTATTTTTATTCAAGTGCACCCAGTCATCGAGTTTGTCTGTGAATACTCTTTTATGTTCTGTATTAGGTTTTATTATTGGAACTTTGGGATAGAATGTAGTTACCAGGTCCCACCTTTGACTCGCACAGCAGGCCTTCCACTGGTGTCAGTTGGCAGCTTCTGGATAAGAGCTAAGAAGTGGCTCCTCGCGTTTACATGATCTGAGTTATTAAAGACTCATTATGCCTCCTACTCACTTGTGTCGCTCTTCTTTCTTCACAACATAAGTTGGTGATGACCCAGCGGAGCCACCCTACAGAGCCCACAACGTTTTATCCTCTCATATGTCTCCTCTGTTCGCTTCTTGTCAGAAGACCTTGTCAGTAAACCTTGGATGATCTTAAGGCATTGGCTTAGGCTTCCCATTTCGGTGTTCAAGCTTGTTGTCAAGCCTTGGGATCAATTACTAATGGATTTTTAAAACAATAAAGAAGAAAACTTTTGGCAGGAAGTCGCGCTGTATGTAGAGCTTTTTTTTAAATGTCAAGTTTTGCCTCAGCAGCTCCTCCCTCGAGCAAGGCAGCATACGTCACAGTTAAGCCTTACGTGCTCTCCATTGGTTACTTAGCGACCCAACGCAGCCACAACGCTACTGTGTCAGACTGCCAGCCAAGCAACGCGACACACTTATCGCTACGCTTATGAGGCATAATATTTCACTGTTTGATACTTCTTAACAGTGTGTCAAGACATTCAGTGATATGCACACCCTAACTAATGTTCAGTTTTCGTTCACAATCTCACAAGATTATTTTTATAGTTCTGTGCAACTCACGTCTTCATTACATATAACGCTGACACACACAGCACAACACTAAGTTATAGACATACCAATTGGTATGTTGGGGACATCTGTGATACGTACACTAATCTGCGTGTCACGCTCGCACAGTACTCTGCGCTGACACGCACAGCTCACAAATCTGTTTTTTTTAATACAGTGTAGTAGTCTAGTTTTTTTTTGCTTCATTCTGTCAATACCTGAACTTTATTGGCACTTAATATTCAAAGTCTTATGGTTACAAGCACTGGAAGCTCAATTCAGCTTGTTTGTTCCGTAAGTTAACAATTTAACATTATATTTGAAGCATTTTAGGTTATTTTGTTATATTTTACAAGTAGTTATACAGTCTGTGAAGCCCCTGCCTCCATTTTTAGAGTCACCCGGCAATCCTCCATTTCCCTGGAAACAATGGTTTGAAGCATTTTAAATGTATTTGAGGGTGATAGGTACATCGTGTTTCAGACATGAAAGAAAAACAATTTCCCACATGCAAGATGCAGCAGAGGTTTCCTGCAAAATCTGTAACATGTCATAAATGTGGCAAAACAGGTCACTTTGCAATAGTATGTCAGAGTGGTAAAAACAGAAGTATGAAAGTTAATTGTGTGGTGAATGATGATGAATCTATTGACCAACAAATAGTGAAGGAGTTTCAAGTGACTGATGAAGGAGTGGTCCAAGGCAACCCAAGTGAATGCGCAGACCTTTATGTTGAAATTTTAGTAGGCAATAAAACATTACATTTATTGGTTGACTCCAGAGCTTGCATAGCCATGGTGACTTCTGATTTATTCCTCAAGACATGGGGTAATCGCAAGATGATCTCTCCTGGTAGGGTTCCTGTGTCGTATGAAGGCAAGAAAATTGAACTGGAAGGGTTTATTGAGGATATACTAGAATTCAAAGGAAGCAGAATTCAAGGTAAAATCTATGTAGCAGTAAAAGGACTTAATATCTTAGGATAGTTCCATCAAGGTCTGTTTGGGATGATACTCAAACCAGAGGCCAATGAGCAGGTTATGGTTATCAAAGATCTGCCTACCTCTGATTTGTTTGAAAGTGAATTTCCCAAAGTGTTTTCAAGCAATCTAGGTCATATTATTGGTTTTCAACATAAGATAAGATAAAAGTAAAACAAGGAGGAAGTCCAGTTCAGCTCAAGATAAGGTCTGTACCGTTTAGTCTTAGGGAAGACCTCAAACAAGAGCTAGACAGGTTACAAAAGAAAGGATTCATCATACCAATTGATTTAAGTCTGTGGTTACCACCCCTTGTGTGACTTGAGAAGTCTCAATAAAGAAGTCTGGATGGATTTGTTTCCCCTGCCCCATACTTGTGACCTGATAGAACAATTAAGAGGTGCTGAATGGTGTTCTAAATTGACTTTGCGTCTGCATACCATCAGGTAGTATTGGAAGAGGGGTCAAGGCATTACACTGCATTCAGCTCACCTGCTGGAACATTTCAGTTCTACGGAATGCCGTTTGGATTGGCATCAGCGTCCTCAGTGTTTCAGCGTATCATGCAGCAATTGTTAGAAAACACTCAGGGTGTTCTTGTGTTTCAGGACTATGGGGGTGATTCTAACTTCGGCGGGCGGCGGAGGCCGCCCGCCGAAGTTCCCCCACCAAAATACCGCTCCGCGGTCGAAAGACCGCTGAGGGTATTTTGGGATTTGCCCTGGGCTGGCGGGCGGCCGCCAAAAGGCCGCCCGCCAGCCCAGGGCAAATCAACCTTCCTACTAAGATGCCGGCTCAGAATTGAGCCGGCGGAGTGGGAAGGTGCGACGGGTGCAGTTGCACCCGTCGCGTATTTCAGTGTCTGCTAGGCAGACACTGAAATACTTTGTGGGGCCCTCTTACGGGGGCCCCTGCCGTGCCCATGCCATTGGCATGGGCACGGCAGGGGCCCCCAGGTGCCCCGCGGCACCCCCTACCGCCATCCTGTTCCTGGCGGGCGAACCGCCAGGAACAGGATGGCGGTAGGGGGTGTCAGAATCCCCCATGGCGGCGCAGCAAGCTGCGCCGCCATGGGGGATTCTAAGGGCAGCGGTAAACCGGCGGGAGACCGCCGGTTTACCCTTTCTGACCGCGGCCAAACCGCCGCGGTCAGAATGCCCTGCGGGGCACCGCCGGTCTGTCGGCGGTGCTCCCGCCGACCCTGGCCCCGGCGGTCTGAGACCGCCGGGGTTAGAATGAGGGCCTATGTCTTGATTTTCGCAAAACATTTAGAAGATCATGACAAAGTGCTCAGGTCAGTACTTCACATCTTTGAGAAAAATAGAGTCATAGTAGAAAAAGAAAAACGTGAGTTCTGGAAGAGAAACATTGAGTTTTTGGGACATAGTATTTCTAGTGAGGGTATTAGTCTTAGACCAGGTTTTGTCAAGGCAGTGGTGGAGTATCCCAGTCCCAAAAACAATGGTGAATTACGTTCATTTATTGGGCTAGGCAAATTTTATGCCAGGTTTATCCCTATCTATGCCACGAAAATGAAAAGTTTGACTAACATGCTAAAAAATAAAGATTCATTTGTGTGCGACAAAAGCTGTCAAGCCACGTTTGACTTAGTTAACACAGAGATGACGAATGCTAATGCTTTGAGTGTCTTTTATCCACATTTAATGTGTACCATCGCTATAGATGCTAGTAAGTATGGTTTAGGAGCAGTTGTTGCGAGGTCACCAACAAATTGTAGTTTGTAATGAAGCTTTTATTACAAGTCTTCCTTCATAACACCAACACCTCTGTACATTTCCAGTGTCCGAATCAAAAACCCATATTCCATTTCCCATCAACATTCTCTTTCTCTTCCCTTCTATTCTATCACATACATTCTTTCTAAGAACAACTTCAGAGAGCATTCTACATGTAATACAACAGCAGTCTTGACTCAGAATACCTTGGAAGGAGGAGTTACTATCAGCTATGCTTCAAGGGCGCTTCGTGAGTCTGAGTTGAACTACTCTGTTATCTGAAAAGAGTTGTTGGCATGTTGCTGGGCAAGTGAAAAGTTCATAAGTTATGTGTTGAGAAGAAGGTTTGTTATACAAACAGATCACAAACCACCGGCTTACATATTGAGTGGAAACAAAGTTAAATACACCACACCATTGATTGCCTGCCTAATTACAAACATGGTACAGTATAATGTAGAGGTTAAGTACATACCTGGTTAAAAACAACATAAGGGCAGACTTACTGTTGAGATTACCAATCAGTGATCATGATATAATAGACCCAGAAGATGATAAAGAGAATTATTTCATAGCACTAATAGATGTGATTGAGAACAAAGCATGGAATGAGGTTGATTGGAAGAAAGCGGATGATGAAGATGTAGTGTTGGAGTAAAAGATTTCATTGTTATTGGTTGGCGAAAAAGAAAAAAACTTAGACTCTGAGAGTCAACCTTATTGCAAGGTTGCTTATGAACTTTCTATTGAAGCTTGGTGGTAATGAGGTGTGATAAATGTGTGCTGCCTTGTACCATCCGTAACATGTTGATCAACAGTACTCATGAAGGACATCTGGGTTGTACTATGACAAAGAGGAGGATTAGGGAACGCTACTGGTGATCATCCATAGGAAAAGAGGTAGATGCTGTCGTAAAAGGGTGTGTGATGTGTAGCAAGGCTGAAAAGGGTCTTAAAGTGGTTTTGCCTCCCTTACAAACTATTAACATAGTGGAGAGACCTTGGATGAAAGTTGGAATTGACATGGTGGTCCCATTCAGTTTTCTTCCTCACCATTTACTCTATTCCTTTGTTCTGATGGACTACTATAGCAAATGGCTTGAAGTCTGTTTTTTTCTACACCTTCTGCAAGTAATGCTGACAGATTTCTGAAAGATATTTTCATGAGGGAGGGTTGCCCAGAATCCTTCATTTCTGAAAATGGTGCACAATTTGTCAGTCATTAAATTTAAATGTTTTTGAAGCAATCAGGCGTGAAACATCTAAAGGGCTCACTCTAACATCCTCAAACTAATAGTTTGGTAGAGAGAATGAATAGGGTAGTAGGTAATTGTTTTAAATGGGGCAGAAATAGCAGTTATGACAAAGAGGAAGTGGTGACATTTATGTTATGGTTTTACCAGACAGCACCACATTCTCTCACAAAGGTATCGCCATTTGAATTACTAAGAGGTCGTAAATCCACCTCTATTCTATATCCAGCCTGGTTATCCAAATCAGTAAACAGAGAGAGCACAAGTTGTGTGGATAGAACAGTTATGTTGAATAGGGTGTTGCGTGGACAGTATTTAATGAAGAAAAAGTATGACTCATTAAGTCCTCCAAAAACTGTCTACTCATCCTGATGATGTGGTACGTGTGAAAAACAGTACTTTTATGAAAAAGAAGATGTTAATTATGATGATCCAATGACGGTGAAGAAAACATGTGGTAATGCGATGATGGTGGAGATTGGATATTGATGGAATATTGCCAAAGTAGTAAAAGTCCAGAAAAAGAACCCTATCCACACTGGGGATGAAGTGGAGTCTACTATCTGCCCTGTGAAGATGTCAATAGAGGTCCCAGCTGTAATAGGACTACATAGGTCTACACATGAAAAATGTGTACTGTGGAAGTGGAGATAAGACACAATAAATTTCCCACTGTACAGTCAACCTTACTTCTGTTTTGGTGACTTTGTATTATTGTATGCTTTGGACTGTTGTTTTTCCCCTCTAGAACATTTTCAAAAGGTTATAGTATTTATTCAGTTTATTATTTTGTTTATATTTGTTTTAAAAACTGAGATAATATGTCATGTTCTGTATTAGGTTTTATTAGTAGTACTTTGGGTTTGAATGTAGTAAACAGGTTCCACCTTTGACTCATACTGCAGGCGTTCCACTGGTGTCAGTTGGCAGCGTCTGGATGAGAGCTAAGAGGTGGCTCCTTGTGTTTACCTGCTCTGAGTTATTAATGACTCATTATGCATCGCTCTTCCTTCTTCACAACAAACTCTTTTCCAAAATGGGACACAGTGAAGAGGCTGACCCTACCCTTCATCCCACAATGCTGCTGAGCACTGAGAATGACTCAAGTAAATTGAACTAAATAACCATGCAGCAAATTAAGTCTGTGTGCACTTACAAGGACTGCCACCATATTTGTGCATCATTACTATTGTTATCAGAGATTTGGTGGAACTCTGTTTTACTTCTTTTTATGGTGCATACGCTCTTCGACTGAGTGGCCCGCTACCCTCTATACTAACACCTGCATGCATGGAGTATTGCTGGATAGCTGGGTAGAAAGAGCGGAGTTAAAGACAGCATGAGCCTTTTCGGGGTAGTACTCCCTATTGGACACCCAATGACGGAAACTGATTCTGCATTGTACCCATCCCCCCAGTGAAACTGGGGCTCAAAGTGAAGACTGACACCTTGATGCAACCAACTGTAGACACCTAGTGATGCAGTAGTAGTTTTGATGAGGAGTTGAAGTTTTAGTTCTCAAAGGGCTATTGTGTCCTGAGCAACAACACCCACCCAGCCTTAATCTCAACAAGCCAATCTGGCCAGTACAAGCCATTAGATAGTGCTGGAAATACAGTGTTTTAACTAGTGCTTTCACTGTCCTCATTGCCTTTAGCCAGTAAAAGGTGGTCTTAACACTGTCAGACGAGGACTGCTGGGCCTGGCCCTCCTAGGATCCTCACTCTGTGCTAGCACTGGTAGGGTCCTTACTGCATGCTTGACAGAATAAGAGCTTGTCATTGTGCCTGATACCTGATTACTGGTACTTACCTCACAATCACTCTTATTAAAAACAAACTACAGTATTTCCTGTGGGATGGTGGCTACTATTCTTGCAAGACTTCATGACAACAGCAGCACAGAGAGCACAATGTTGCACCCAGCTGACTGATTCATAGGTAGGACATCCTTAGGTTTGCAGGGTCGGCTGGTAGAGCTGCTTGTGGTACCTGACACAGGTATTCTTCTGTATCGCCTTGTACTGTACATGAGTTCCCCCACCACTGACCCCTGGATCATCTACGTCCCAAAAAATGGACCTTGGTGCTTTCAGTTTGAAAGTTAGCACTTTAATGCCCTAATAGCCAGCATCTTTGAGGTTTGGATATTTACTGTTTTAAATATTTTTGTAAATGTTCCGCCACCAGGGCTCAAACCCATTGATTTGCTCACCAGCTACACCCCGAGGCTAGGACAAAGGGGAGGGGTAGCTTAGCATAAAATAGGTGCATGTGTAGATTTCTTACTGGCACCATTGTTTGTTGGGATTCATTGCAATTGCGAAAGAACTGAGACCTGACAGATTCTGGAGATTGCAGAGAACTTACAGTTTCCTTCTCATAGACTAATATTTTCCATAGGCCTTCTTGTTATTTCTATTACATTACTTTGTGGTTACGTGTTCTAGGACTTAGCAGCGTGATGAGTGAAAAACCGTGAGAGAGACACGCAATATATATATTTTTAGCAAGCCTGCAGCTTTGAGCAGGTCTGCAGGCCCCTTTACGATATTTTTTAGGATCATAGTCCACTTAGATGGTTACTTAACTGAGTTGTCCGTCCTGAGATCTTTTGTTTAAATGTTATGGTCCTGAGCAGGCATAGGATGGAGGGAAACATGGATCAGAGATCTGCCGAGATAAACTTTGTTAATATCATCCAGTATCTGATTGTCATTGTGAGATGTCAAGAAGCTGTCATAGTATGAACCTTGTCAGGACCTGCAGTGATGGACTAAAATAAAGTTCCCTGTTGGTCAGTGCACTGTTCCAGTTCAGTTTGGGTGGCTTATTGAGTGGGCTGGGACACTAATAGGTGTTGAACATGACCCCTAGTAGTTTTGTCGTATGACAGTGTAAGGGTGCAAAGCAGTATAAAAGAGTTATGCTGTATGAGCTACAATCAACTGCTTGACAACTAAGTATATGATATTAGTATTAGTGTGGGCCAGGAGGGTTATATATGACCATAGAGTGGGCTATGAATAAGCCCGTTACTTCTGATTGAATGGCTTTCTTCTCTGGCTTTCTTGTGTATCTGTTTGATGCACCTGGTTCAATGGCTTTCCCCCTATTCTTCTTAAATAGATTTCATTGGAGGGAGTGTATCC